>NC_049205.1:56024059-56362809 GCF_013347855.1 Anguilla anguilla
TACACGCTTCAGGACAAATATTCCCCTTTTTTTTTGCTAAATCATTCAGTTAATTTCAGTGTGGTTCATTGCAATGTTAACTGCTTTTTTCCTAAATAAAGGATGTTCTCTTTTTATATTGGTATGCATACCACATTACTGTATTTTACTCAGTCAATGTAAGAGAGCACTGGCAGGTACAGGCCAGCGAAGACATAGGGGGTCCAGCAGCCATATGCAGGGGTAGTGGCTCGATCTCCTGCCCCTTTGCCCTGTCAGGCTTAAAGAGCCCCTTTGAAAGGGAAATTCATATGTAATAAAAACAGCTAACACTCTCAGTCACAGATGACAGGCTCCTAAATTTAAAAGACACCCCCCCTGCCTTTTTTTGAAAAGTGGTTGCACCCAAACCAAGCTAAAAGAAAAGAGAGACAAGATATCTGATATGCATTGAGAGCACAAGATATGACCAGTGTGAACGAGACCTGTAGTGACCATAATAACACAGGTACGTGCACACTGACAGGTACAGTGTGCACGTACCTGATTTCCCCAATTGACTGATTTCCCCAATTGCTCATGGATTCAGATATCGGAAACATGAAGGAGTTGACGTCCCATTTCCTGTAAAGTCTGAATATTGAAATGTAGGCATGATGCGTGGTCCAAGTGTGGTGGACATGTACCTGTAGATGACAATAAATAGTGTCCTGCACTCTCAAAAAAGAAAACCTAAAAAACCTACTTGTAAGAACATGAGTGTGCCTTTCTCAGAGAATATGGAGGATACTGAAGAAGAGCAGTGTTAGATAGGAGGATGCCCAAGCTGACAAGAGGAGAATGATAGTTCCTGTGGTGTTGTAAAAGACACGGCATCAAAGAGAGAACATTGAAAGGGGAACAACGCCAGCCAAGGATGGAATTACATCTTTTATTGTACACCGGTAGGTTCCATTGATTTTGTTTAATTGTTTTGTTCCCTCACCCTTGGACCTTTGTCCTGCTCTAAAAGATTTTTCCAGACACTCACAGAATGTTTTTATTTATTTATTTATTTTCCTTTTCTCGGTTGTACAATGAAAAAAATGACAACCAGCAGCACATTCTGCAGTTATTAACAACAAAATAATACATGCCACACTTGATTTATGTTCATATACATTTTCCTCACCTTAATGCATTCCCTATTGGTTGAAAAAATAAATATTCAATATGAACATTCCCTGCTGGTTTATTGATCTTGATTTTCATAAAATCATTTGCGATTGTTTGTATTGTATTCATGCCTGTGGATTCATCACGGTGCATATCTCTCTCCCTCTGTTTGTCTCTCTGTAGATAGACAATGGCCTTAAGTAGCACCCTATTACTGTATATTTATTTTTGGATCTGAAGAGACCTGCTGCCTGTGTATCTGATGAGTCCTCAGAGAAGCTCCTTTAATGCCGTAGATGACAATTAATAATGAATAATGAATAATCTGTTCAGGGAATCTGTTGCGGAAATTTGTTAAGGGCATAAGCTCTTAACTGGAAAACTGTTATGATCAGGGAATCAATCGTTCCCTGTGTTATCGTCAATAAAACATACCCAAACTAAAACCATGAAAACAATATTTCCACTCTTGATGGGGGAAATTCAGGTCTGATGTGCTTGTCTTTTGTTATTGGTTGGAAAAATTCACTATGTCATCAGCTGCTTTTCTAAAACCAGTTTGACGCTTCAAGACATCCTCCAACCCATTTTTAGTGCAAACGAGTGCCGCCATCTTCCAGTTGGCTACAGCACGAGGCTTCACGTGACAGTCGGCCATTGTAAACACCGCTGCCCTGTGGTCGCGTTGATAAGGTCGCACCGACATCAGAACACAGCTCAACGCAATGGTCTTAATCTTCAGGAGATAATCAGGAAAGGTGCCTGCTCTGTTCCCACCTTGTGCCTTAATAAACAAGCCCGCGTTGTAACAAAAATAACAGACTGCAGTATCAGTAAAATCACTAAAATAGTTCTTCACACCTACAGTGACCGATAACAACAGCACCGCTAATGACAGACTAATGCTTACACTTTGTGAAGACATGCTTACACTTTACAAATCTAATTAACAGATATGGTTTACAAACACATAGGGAAATAAAGAGTTTAGGTCAGATAACGTGTTTAAATGTGTTTATGCGGTGCCACACAGCTGCTGCAGTCCGAAGCCATCACATAAAAACCCAACGTGTGCTCAGATTTGGAAGTTTAGCTATGCAACAGTGCCCCCTGTAGGAAAATGCCTGACATTGTCACTGTAAACACAAGAGAGCCAGCATTTTATTAAAGCATAGGTGAAACTGGAAAAAAAAAAAAAAAAAATTTTGTACGCCAGGCTAATCGTGAGCAATTGAATCACTCTGTTTCATCTAATGTGGTATATGTTTATCTAATAGATGGCTTTCAAGATAAACATTCATCTCGCAGTTTACTATGTCACACCGTAGGAGTTTTGACCTTTTAATAGATTAGTTTGGCTTTGCTGTTCCATCATTCAGACAGTGAGGAACAACACCGAGTCAACTATGCCATTATCTTCCATTTCTCACTGTAACAGTTGTGTTTAAGGGTTTAAGGGTGTTTTGCTCTAGGTATGCAGAAAAAAAGTGTTTTTTAAACATCAAACATTAGCCATATTTCTCTGTACGAGAAAATTAAATGAAATAAAAGGCAGCAGAATACCAACATCTGTCTTTGCAATCTAAATCAATTTAAGCACTAATGTAGTATAACAGTTAGGAAACCCAAAGGTTGCAAGCGTGGTTCCTAGCTAGGGCTGCCACAGTACCCTTGAGCAAGGTACTTAACCTGAATTGTTAAGTGGCTTTTTTCTTCTTCTTCATTGAAAAATTATTCAGAAATGTATGTTAAAGATCCTCGTACAATGCACTCCAAAGAAATAACAATCTGTGGTACATTTTCTGTATAATTTACTGTCTTGTTTGTAGCACACTGCATGCAGCATTTTCCTACATGTAGACACCTCACCTCCACCCAAGTCCCCCCCCCCACAGAAATAGGACTCATCAACTAAAGATTGCTGTGATGCATTTTTGCAATGTGCTGTTATATAGGTTCTCCACAGCATCCAGCATCTCCTTCTGTGATCTGAAATTCATGGTCACTTGTAATCGAAATGCAGAGGAAATATTTCACTGTTAATAAAAATTTAAAAAATTGCTCAGTCTGTGTGCATTATTGGGAGGAACCCCAAAATATTGGACGGAATAGACGACATTTTGATAAACTTCAGGAGCACTCTTAGCATGCAACACAGTACATGTCTCTCCATACAATGTGTGGTTAGCGTGAACACAGCCACTGCATTGCTGTAAGGTGTTAGCTGTTCCATCCTATGAGGAAACCCACACCCCACCCCATTCGTGCTTCATTGGAACGTCCTGATCTCTGGAGTCCCTGCAGACACACGCACTCTGGTTGTTTTCCCGACGTAATTAATTGAAGATTCAGATCCCCCGGTGTTAGGTTAATCGTACAATCTGTTCCCCCGTACCTGGGTGTGCAAGTCTTTGGTGGCGCTAAAGACCGTGACAGGACTATCCCTCCTTGAGGGACCAGGCGCCGGGAGCTGGAGGAAAGTCGCATTTCGGTTCAGCGCAGCAGCTTTCCCACGAGGGCACCGGCCCACGTTCGGCAGTTTGCGATTTACTGCATAATATCTTCTCTCAAAGAGGAGGATATGCCATGCCCCTGTTGTCATGGGGTAGTGTGGAAACAATGCAATAACATTGCAGTGGCATGCAGTCTGGTACTGTGTTTAAATAACTGGAGAGTTTCACACGAAGAGGTTGCAGGTTCAAGTCCAGCTCTTCCAGTACTGTTGCAGATACTTGGCGATTCCAAATTAAGGTGGAAACTAGACATGCTCAGTCTCATGTTGGGCAGCAAATTTATTTATTTGTTTTTCTAAATGCAACTGTCCAGTGGTGAGTGACAGGACTAATGTGGTGACAAGCCCAAAACTTTTTACCAGACCGTGTGAAACTTAGTGGATGGTTCTTCAAACAAATGAAAAACAGATCAAGCATGATTCAGCAGACATCCAAGGCATATTCCTTTCCCCATGAATAAATACAGGGGAATTGGTATTGAAATAGAAGGCATAATCTGGCATTATATGGTATCAACCCAGCAGTCTTTATTGTCCGTCACTTTAAAATTGAGCCGTGCTTAAAAGTAATCCCCTGGTTTCCTTCTGCGTACAGGAACACTCTCAGTATTTCATCCAGTGATATGAAGAATCAGACTATAAATGCTTTTGCTCTGTGAAGTGGCAGTTATCCACTACACTTCCATCAGACGGTCAAGGAGGTCATTTTTTTATCATTTATACTAGAGACAGGTTGTGTTACGCAACATTTTAATAACTCATGTAACATAGGGACAGTTTGGGCAGGGCTGATGTATTCAATTTATTTATTTTTTTTCAGGCATGGACAATAACAATATCTGAATTTTCACTGGGATTAAAATCACAATGTATGTGGACATATAACCTATTTCTTCACTCTTCTGCAGTAATGGCCACTGATTGGCATTGCAATCAGAAAGGACCACATTCCATTTGGGCCATCGTCGCTGATATTTTATGATGAGCCGTGGGTCGGCTCCGGAGAAGATCACAATTTCCAATTGGACCACGTGCCGTACGTTCAGCAAATGAGCCCGCTTTCACTGTGGGTCAGCGCAGATCGGCCATTTTCATCCGAAAATCTACCTGGAGGAGGTGAAGAGCAGTGCTGAGCATTAGGCGCAGGAAGACCGGAAAAGAGCGAACGTGTTAAAAAACGGCAACGCGTCCAGAGCCGTCTGGTAAAGCCCACACACATAAATGATCTTTATTATCTCTGCAGTTACAGTGCCCTGCGCGTAATACCACTGAACCGCACTCGGCCTGCTCTCTGCGTTCGGGGCTGAATTTTATTCACGCTGGCGCCGGTTCCCGGAATCGCGCGCCGTATAAATCTGCACATGCCGCTGTTTGTCCGTACGCCGTATAACACTTTCACACCGCGGCGCGTTAAAGCCGAGCCGTATCTGCCGGTAATAATCACAGAGAGGAAGCCCGCGTGCCGAAGCGGCGAGCGCACCTGACCGACATGCCTCAGGCACGGCGAAGCGAGACTTCATTACCGGCAGAGGTGAGGAAGTAATTCATCCTCCTTTAATATCGCTGACCCAGCAACTACTCAGGTAGGCCTACTTAAAACCTTCCTCACACACCCTTTTCTAAGGGCATAAATATCGGTCTAGGTAAGCACCGATTTAAAATGTGTGTTAGCCTTGCTTCCATAATTTTATAATTGCTCTGGAGTGATGACACACCACAAGCTCAAGGGGATAGGTTTCCAGTTTGGAATATGTAGGGAATAAAAGGTGTACTGCTCTCAGCACTTTAATAGGCAATGAACTTGCGTAGTTCTGTAAACCTGTTCTAGCTTGTTCTAACTTCCAAACAAATTGTAAATGTGCATGTGTAGTGTGTGTGTGAATGTGTGTATGTGTGCGAGTGTGTATGTCTGTGTGTGTGCATGTGTGTATGCGTGTACGTGCGTGTGTAATGAAACAATGCATTTCCTACACATTGAGTACAAAAGCCTATATTTCATTAATCCACTGTATAAATCCTATCAATAATCTAATTTGTTGATGGAATACCAATTTCTTTTTAATCTGTGCTAGTTTCTATGGTTACACCTTTTAACAGACATTGCTGTTTTGAGTACAGCCACTAGATGTCACTGAGAGAACTGAGTATCTCATTCTCCAACCTGGCACAGCTTTGATGAGAGGAAATGCAAGGCTTCTTGAACTTAGAAACCACAACAAACAAAAATAACAAAGACTTAAGATAAAATCTTGTGTGTGATTCATCAGGGGCGAAAGGCCAGCACGCACAAGGGTCAAAACTGTGAATGGATAAATACAATTTATTTATTTATTTATTTGTTTATTTAAGAGCCGGCATTTTTCCCACAAGAACAAATATGAGTGATAACATGCTCTTCCACTAGCCTTTTTAAATCACTTCTCCATAAGCAACAACTAACACTGTGTCAGAGCCTGGCCTTGGACTCTCCAGGGACCTCTGCTTTTTTACTGAGGCTGCGCTGCAAGCCTCATACTGTATCCACATGAATGTGAAAGCACACGGTGTATTCATCTGTAAACCAGAAGGCTGGAAACTGGAACCCCTGTGAGAACGCATCAGTGCCCTGGAACAGGAATGAACAGCTATCGCACAATAAGTATACAGCTGTATACGGATAACACATAGAAGAACTGAGGCTCACCGTAGATAAGGGCGCTAAGCTCAGGAAAGAAAAAATAAATAAATAAAATAAAAAAAACCCTGAATCACAGCACAATTCACCCCACTTGTCCTCACTGCCAGGAATGGGAGGATCGCCATGGGCGTGGCCGTATGACAGTCCGTAAGAAAGCCCTTCAGCAAAGCTGGTGTGGAGGTGTATTCCAACATCATGCAGGGGAGAGCACTGCAGCAGGAAAACAGCTGTGGTGGTGGGGCTGAGGGGATGGCATTCAGTCTAAACACAGTGGGTGCCCTTCTTCTTAATTTAGAGCACCAAAGCCGGAAAAGTAATGCAGCTTATTTCAGATCTTACACAGTACGCCATATCCCCCTTCATCCCTCAGCCTGCCAAGCTGCAGATTATATTTTAGTGCTGAAAAGAGAAACGGCGCTCGCTCGAAGCCTGACGCTAGGCTGTGAGACGGGAACGAAGTGGTGCCTTCAGCGCTTGTGTCATGTACGCGGGCTAGCTGGGTGACGTGACGGAAAGTGCACACGCAAAGGGAAGGACGCCGGACATCACAACCGAGCGACCGGAACCCCTGGGTTCCACCGAGCCCACCTTGTTGAAAGACCCAGGTCACAAAATAGGAGACTTATGAAGAAGTTTTAAAAATTTCTTTTTTTTTCTTTTTTTTACATTATATTATTATATTACAGCAGGTAGGAAAGGGTAAAACATACTTTTACATTTTCATTTGGCACATTTCTTCATTTTTAATGGCTCCATACCATGTGCTAAATAGAACCACATGCTGGTCTTGACCTTGTAATGGAATTAAAGCCAGCCTCTGGTTTTAAAAGCCCAGTGCTCATTGCTCCCACCAGGCTATGCATTACTACCATTTAGTATGAAATAGCACGCTGAGCGAAAGACGCTGGGATTGTAATATATTCCGTTTTTTTTAAAAGGTCAATGTCACCATGTCTTTTGGGCTAAACACCATCGCCCTCAGTCCATTAAATAACGTCAAGGCAGCAAAACCCATTAGGGCAGGAAAAAAACAAGTGACCACGCTAAAGCAAATCTACAGTACGGTCTGTAGGTATGTGGACATTCGCACAATTGTTGTCGTTTTGGCTCTGTACCCCGTTACATTGGATTTGAAATTAAATCATTAATATTTAATATTAAAACGCAGGTTTTAAAAAAACTGTCAGCTTTATTTAGAAGGTATTTGCATCTATATTGAGTGAACTATGTAGGAATTAGCACCATTCCTATGCACGTCACCTCATTTTAAGGGACCAAAAGTGACGGGCCATTTGGGTGCGCAGCTGCTTCTTGACCAGCTGTGTGTCGTTGCATCACCAGTTTATGCACATGGAAGCTAACAAATGGTCTAGAGTTGATTATCATTTTGGCATTTGTATGTGGAGTCTGTTGCTTTTGTCTGAACACGAGGAACAAACAAGTGCCAATGCCAGTAAAGCAGGCTGAAAAATCACAAGTTGATCAGAGACACGGCCAAAACACTGGGTGTGTCAAAATCAAATGTTTGGTACGTTGTTAAGAAGAAAAAATGCACTGGTGAGCTCAGGAATAGCAAAGACCTGTCAGACCATGGAAGACCACTGTAGTGGATTATCAAAGAAAGCTTTGAATTGTGAAAAAAAAAACCCTTTTCAATTGTCAAAAAGATCAAGAACATGTTTCAGGATGTAGGCACAGATGTATCAAAGCCTACATAAAGAGAAGACTACACGTTCATAACCTCAGAGGGTTCAGTGCTAGATGCAAACCACTGGTAAGCCTCAAGAACAAAATGACTGTTACAGTTTGTTAACATTTAAAAATTGTAGTATTATAGAACCAAGTCTTACGGGCAGATAAGATGAGTATTAACCTGTACCGAGGTGTTGGAAAGCTTCCAAACTTGGACAGCGCTTGACATTGCAGCAGGACAATGACCCCAAGAACATTGCTAAAGCAACCAAGGAGTTTCTCAGGGCCAAAAACTATAGTGTTCTTGACTGGCCATGTCAATCATCTGACTGCGGAAGACAATACTGAAGGCAAAATGAGGGAACTTAAACAAACAGGAACAGAAACGTAAGCTGACTACAGTAGAGTCCTTCCAATAAACATGGGAAGATGCCCAGCATCTGGTGATGTGTGGATCACCAACACCAGTTAGTAAATGGTAAATATTTCCAACCAAGTCCCAAATATGATGACTTAATTTAAAACTATGTTGTCCGATTACTTTTGGCCCCTAAAATGGGGGGACTATGTATTATAAGGGCTGTCATTCCTACAAAGATCACCCAATATGTATGCAAATGCCCTTAAGTTAAACCTGAAACCTAAACCTATTCATTGTTTCTTTTCAAATCCAATGTGCTGGAGTATTGAGCTAAAACAATAAAAACTGTGTCCCTGTCCAAATACTTATTCAGTAAACTATATATGCTTTACAGTGTTAAAACCAATGTGAAAAGCAACAGAGGAAAGAATGCTAGTCCACGCTGCCAAAAAAGCAAAGACAGCAGCTCTTGCTTTCTAATAGTCCATTAGACCCCCCACTGTGTAGTCACCATCAAACAGCGAACCATGTGAAGTACAGTTCAACGAATTGACAGTTAACCCAAAACAACAAGCACACCATATAACATAATACAGATAGATTCATGAGCTTAAAAGAAAGTCACCACCACTCATCTTTTAGTGGTTGCATTGTTTATTTGTCTCAAGCTGCACAATTGCCTTCCCTGGGGGAAAAAAAAAAAAAAAAAAAAAAAAAAAAAAAAAAAACTGAAAAGGGAGGAAGCCAATGGACACAGCGGGCATGCTGGGTAATGTTGGAGGAGGAAATTTAAACTGTGAAATCTGAATGGATAGTAATATCAGTCTGAATTCTAAAATTAAAAAGTCTACGCGAAGTCAATTTGCATTGTTCGGACTGTCCCTCCTGCTCCGACAACCTCCTAAACACTTTATTAAAAGTTCACACGTCTGAAAAAATTACGCTTCCTTCCGGCCCTTGAAATAATTAATGAGGACCAGACCAAGATAATTAAACACTATATTCAGTCAGATGACATACGGGCTAATCAAAATTATAACTTATTTATGAATAACAAGGTGTTGAATCGAGTCTCCAAATAGACTCCGCTTCAGTTGTGTGTGTTATTTAGAATCAAAGGGATGCAAATGAAATCAATACTGACTCATTTGGGAACAACTCTCCATTCCCGAATTAATCCTGCTGTCCAATCCCTTCAGGTGAAATGTGGTGGGCAGGAGATTTGCAACATGTATTCTAAATTCCAGATTTACTAAAGGATCGCAACTGCTTTTCCAGCACCAAAAGCAGTCGCTACAAGGTCACAATATGTATGTCGGATTTACTAAATGGACACAATGCGTGAAAATCACTATCAGGATGTATTTTGCAGGGATAACGTCACTGCAGCTTTCCTTTTGATTCACAGTTAAATGAGTCCATTCATATGCACACCTAGAGTGAACACGCTAAAACAGGGTGGAGATTATGTAAATTAGACCAATTAAGTATCCCGTATAATTTACTAAAGCATGCATTAATTGTGACTCCCCTCTTCGCGTTAGAATTTTTAGAACTCCTCAAGGCAGGCGGTAATTTGCACTGATACAGCCCATAGCTCGTTCACAGGATGCTGGAGAAGGGTGTGGGGCGGTACACACATCCTCAGCAGCCAAATCAGTTTCTCTTCTGGGCTGCATGGGGCGGAGGTGGAAGGAATACATGCTCTGATGCACAACGCTCTGGAAAGGGGATTTAAAATGTTTCACGCGTGTTTTAGGTTACAATACGGTCACATGAACTGGCATTAACTAACGCAGTTGTTAGCCACTAACGACTGAAAAGTTAATATGTACAGGTGTGTTCATGTATTTGTACATAATTAATTCGTAGCAACTACATTAGTTAATGGGATAAAAAAAGCTGTTAATTTATTTGCTAATGTTAACTAATTACACGTTTAACATACGTTTTTTCATTTCATGAAAACCCGTGCTAAAACACCCTGCATAGTAACCTATGCCTTTAAACAATTTAGACAATTTAGATGTTCAAGCAAAAAAAAAAAAAATGCAAAAATTGGCATGGATGATGGTAGATTATCACATAGGTATACATTTTAGGAAGAGCCAGGACATTTTGGGTGGTACTGCATGTTAATCTTCCTCTGGTGAGTAAATTGACTGATGTTTTGGGGAAAGGAGCATCGAAAGTTAAAGACTGTCAATGTCTTTGTGGGGGTGCACTAGAACTCTTCATTACCTCTGCCCGCACATACATTTGTTCTGAAATTTACTAAATATTTTTCTCATTAAGCACAATGTAATCTTGGCAAAATCTGAACACAACCACAGCATGCTCCTCACGTACAACATGATGGCATATCTCTATCTCGCTCTCACTCTCTCTCACCCACACACACACACACACACACACATTGATTCCTAACAGGCTAACGTTATTTCCTTGTTTGTTGCTGTTGGGTTTGATGTAACTATATCTCACAGACCTTCTACCCCCGCTCTTGTCAGTTCTACAGTCTTCTACTCCACTCTGTTATAGTGTAAACTAATAGAATACCTTGACTGACAGTAACAGACTGTTGTAGCAAAGGACAAAACCAGATACCATGCCAACATTGTCACAATCTCTTGAGGGGTAGGCCCACAGAACAGTATTCAGCTGTCACTAAATATGGGAGGAACTGTACACAATAAACAAGGATATGTTACAGCTCCTGCTGTCATACTGCTATACTGAAGACACAGAAGCATCCATGGCTCATGAAGAGTTGAACTCGCAAGGAAGGTTTCTAAAGAAAATAACATCGAAATACTGCAAATCTTGTGGATGTGTCATATATTTGGACTATTATTATTTATCTGTTTAAAATCCCAGTAGTTTGTGAATTTGGCTTCCGATCAGACCACTGTTTCAGTCTAGTATGAAACAGCAGCATCAGTTTGAATATACTGATACATAAAACAAAATCGAATAAATAATAAATTCAAGTTTATGAAAATGAGCAATACTAATCAGCTTCTTAATTAAATTGCACAGATGTTTGTGTGGTGTAATTTATTGTAGAAATGGGTTTATACTAAAAATTAATATACTGTTTATTTGACATTTATTGATATGTTAGTATGCACCCTTAGCTAGAGGATGTAAAATCCCTACTGCTACTGTGGACCCTTGCTTTTAGTTGGTTAATGACATTTTGGACTTGAACTACAATGTGTGCTTTGTGTAACATTAAGCTTGCATTCTGGGCGAGCCTCATATTACCACAGTCCAGTACGTGAATGATGTGGACAGAATTCACAACAATTATTCAGAATTTTACTGAGACTGCAGGATTCAAACAAGCGCTTGACTGTTTTCCAATGCAGTGCTGTTAATGAAAACCAAAAATATTATGTGTAATTAATATGAGAATATAATTATTGCTTAAATTCATGCATATCGGCAGCATCGTATTCGTTTTTCAGACAAACCCGTGCATACTCCCTCCTGTCTTACATTCCCTGCATTGAGAAACTTAGAAAGGAACATAAAGCTATATAAAACAGCAGGCTTTACTTTTGATCACGGTGAGAACATGACGGGTGTCGCAAAGTGCCAGATCCCTTTGGAATAGGAGCAGATCACCTCCCTTAGATGAGAAATGCATTGCTTGTTGCCTGCTGAGCACTATGTACCTGCCAACTGTATCAGAGAGAGAATTATTGTCTTGGGGCCCAGAGTTCTCATATGAAAATCAATACCAGAAGAAATGCTGACAGATATCTCCCTGGCTAACTGCAATCTATTGTCCATTCAACAGTATAATCACACGTATCATTTTGCTTTTACGAAGTCAACAGGCTGGATATGAATTTGGCTGAAAGTCTTAATATGCCCAGCTGCTTTGTGTAATCAATATGGCTCTCCTTTACACCATTGTTATTAGCTTGTTGCTTGTGCGTTGGCCTGGCTTGTTGACAGCAGGTTCAGATTCCACATTTTGATATCCCAGACCCTATACAGTAAAATGTCCAGTGCTAAATCAACTGTTACAGAGTACACACGGTCCCATTCTGCTACAGGAGTTGCAATACGCCAAGCAAACACAATTGAATTATACAAAACCCTGAAATTTGTTATCTCTGAAATATTAGGAAGCATTGTTTGGGACAATGTAACACCACTGGTCCACAAATGGTGCTATGAAAGGGCCAAAACTCACTTGGACAAGAGGGTGAGGTTTTATTTATTTATTAATTTATTGTTACAAATAAATACATTTAGTATTCCGTGAACATCGTTTAGAAGGACTAAATACTTCGCAGGTCCAGTCCTACTCTTTCACAGGCCCAGTATGTTTGTCACAGGGCTCTCTGCTAATGCCAGGCTGCTTAGACAGTGACACAGGAAGACCAAAGGGGACTGATTTCACATGCAGCACTGCCATCTAACAGTTCTTAATTACTAAAAATTAATATGCCCACACAAGCACTGCCGCCTAATTAGAACGGGATTCACTCCGCGAGTACACATATTTATTTATCACCAAATTAACATTTATTAAAATCAGCTTGCCCCTTCTTATTCAGATACCGCCATTTTCATCTCATTACAGCAGTTCGGAGTTTTGATAATGAGAATTAATTTAGCAGGGAAGGCCACTGGGACTCCAACAATGCCCAACTCCTGATTAAGTTTAATCATGAAGTGACACTCCAGTAAGCACAGAAATTCTGCGGTGTCTCAGGTGAAAAAGGACATGCCCGACACCAGAGGACAGAGATTTGCCCGGGAAGACGAGATGCATCGGCGCCGCCATTTATGTCCTCAGCTCTGTGCGCGAGGTCGTCTCCTCAGCGGACAACCCATCACCTGGTCGGCTTCACAGAGACGGAGCAACCGCTAATTTACATGAACAGAACCCTCTCTCCCGTTTGCAAACAAATCACTACTGCTGACTGCAGAGTGAGTGGAGAAAAATGAAATATACCCAGGGTGTTAGTATGTAGGCTATTCACAGGCCATACTCTGAGGTCACATCTTATCATTCCATGTGCTGATATGTGTGTTTTGTTATCTTGCTCATTTAGATTTTTATGTACGAAAAAAAAAAAAAAAAAACCCAAAAAGAACAGTAGTTATGGCTGGTGGTAAAAGTACTAGAGGACCTAGATGACTGTGGAAGACAGAGTGCTCAAGTAAACGGGTTGTTCTTTCTCACAAGCCCCAAACTTTCCCTTCGCCTTCATGTGCCCGTCTCCCACAAGTGATTTCTGACAAGTGCATTTTTCACTCTCTGCCATCAGAGTTTGGGACACAAAAAAAAGAAAACAGCTGAATTATGCCTTCCTGCTTCAAGGGCAAAAAGTCTGGCTTTTAGAAGGTGCGGAAACTAACAAGTGTGATTTGTCCCTGTCTGCTAATTCATGGCTGTCGACAGCACAGATTTACTGAGGAGGTGTGACAGAGAGAAAGACTGAGGGGAATCGGTGTCTGTTCCTCTCTCTGAAGAAAAAGCATCAGAGACTTTTCTTCCTTCAAGGCTTTTGAGTTCATATTAGCTTGCATTCTACCTCCAGAATAAGTGGACTCTTGTACGGAATTGAAACTGGCAGAGGGGATCATTTCCAGAGTTATTTCCTTTGAGAGCCATTCAACTATTTACATTGAACATTGAGAAATATATGTATGCCAATATTACATTTTCCTCAGCTATTCTTTCTCAAAAAAGTTAACTCTTGCTTAAAATTAGCTACCCCAAACAATAATAGCTTGTTTGAATGTCTCGTCATTCCCTCAAATGAAATGATGTATAACGCAATATGGTGGCCTTTAGATAAACAATAACGCATAACAGAAAAGACGCATGACTGACAGGTGGTATTAAACTGTCCGTGAACTTTGCCCCAACCCCCTTCTTAATATATAATTATATTTATGGCTTTACAGAACCATCCGTATTGTTTACATTCCATTACTGGATGACAGGAAACCCTGTCAGTGATTTGTCTTGTCAAAATCCACTTTACTGGGGACAGGAAATGGCTGACTGGACGTAGCCACACTGGACATGTCGCATTTAAGAGCGACTGACCAATTCGCTTTATGTTTTCCCAGTTCTCCTGGCTGCATGCTGCAAAACTTGAAGGGGAAGGAATGCGTCAGATTCAGTTTATTTAAAGGGGATATTTTCTGACTTGATAATTATTGATATGGTCAAGATGGAATTATCAATATTTATGGAATGCTTTTTGAAATTTCTGTGTAGTGAATTATTTACATGTGCCAGATTTGAAATATAAAGGCGGATTGAGGTGCATTCATTTGAGTGGAAATCAGAACAGAATTCAGAAGTTGAAAGTATTTTATTATAAAAAGCAGCCTAGGATGGAATACTTTGAAGCAGAAGTGGAGGGATTAAGTGAAAATTGGTTTGATCTCCCAAAATAATAAAACTATGGATGAAAACCATTTAGATACTGTGCTGGCACATGCAGACATACAAATATTACAGTGGAAATTATATTTTAAAAGTCAGCTTGGTTCATTAAAGAAAAAAAAAACAAACAAACTATGACAAAAGCAGTCTTGGGGTGGTCTCTGAACCTACAGCCAAGCATGGATGTATTCATCACGCATAATAAACAAACTTTCTTAACATTACTGATGCCACAGCCAGCCCCTTCATAAATGCATACAGAATAAGTAGCTGTATCATTTTATGGCGTATGTTTATGAGGATATTGATTTTATTCTGAAGTACACAGTTATTATACTGTACTGTGCATTTATAGCATTGTAAACATCATACAGAAGTCAAGTCTGGCCAACTGTTTCTTCAGCTACTCTACAGGAGAGTGTAAAGATTGATGTTTTTAATAAGCCTAAAAACTGAAACATTATTGGATCACTTCACTTTCCTGCATTCTACATCATGTACATCCTGGGCTGACCTACAGCATTCATTAAATATTAACCTGTGCCTGTAATATTGGTGTCTATGGTAAACTCCCCAATGTGCATTATTGCATTTCATTGCATCATATAAAAGCTACCGTCACTGTTAAATGCATTGTGTTCAATGGAATCAGGCTTGGATCAACATTAGTATGCATAAGAATACAAAATGCACAAAAGTGAGTTTGTAGCCTCTCAACCCTTAATTCAGAGCCTTGGTTCTGCCAAAATTCTGCTCCTTGTACCAGATGTGGGTACACAAAAAGGGCACCAGTGGAATTGCTAATTTTATCATGTGCAACGAATATGCTTCACCTCTATCCAGTTTGGCATTTTTGTGGTCTGCAGTAAACCTGCTTAACGATATGGTCTGGGCTTGTGGGAGTGTATCAGTGAAAACATTGGGTGCTGTGCCTTCAGTTCAGTGTCTAATGGTTGTTACACAAGGTGGAAAACTGTTGAGGAAGCACATAAGCATCTAGAATGTGACTGTACACTGTAGTATAAAGATTTCCCTTCAATGGAACTGTGGGGCCTAGCCCAAACCATGAAAAACAGCCTCAAATGGTGTCCAGATACTTTTGGCCATATAGTGTATGTTAACAGGGCCTATGAACTATTTCGTATAACTCACCAATATTATCCTCTGCCACTGATTGAACAGAAATTCAAAACTTCCCAGGACCCCTGAGATAAAAGCACTTATGCTAGTTCTTCTGCTAAATTTAAAAATATATCCTCAAAGCCATTTGACACTTCATAATGTATCCTCAAATTCCCTCTTGCAGCTACTATGACACCGAATGCTATTTTGCCAGCGTACGCAATGACTCCTGCAATTGGTTGTGGCAGTGCTATCTCCGTATTATCACTGCTTCTTGTTTTTATATGGGCTTTTGCAAACCACACAATTCTATTCTTTATACCGAGTTTACTCTTCCAAACATAGCCAAAGCCCTTCTCTGTCCTTGTAATATCTGTTAACTGCTTTCGGAGGTCCATGCCCTGTTTGATTGACACATGTCTGTGCTTTCAATGCTGTGGACAGTTTGGCCTTCAAAAATAACATACTCCTGAATGAGAAGTATAAATGGAGTATCATAATTGTATTATTCTGTGATAAAGAATGAAAACAACCAGGACTTGGTAGTGTCCTGGAACATCCCTACTGTATATTTACTGATTAAAATGCCTAGTTTTAATCTTTCCTTCCACTACATCAAGTAGAACTGCATCTTTAAAAAATGAATTTGACAATTAAAGCACGATATCCTCAAATTCCCTCTTACAATATGGCATTTAACGTAATTGCATGTTTAAGTAAGGGCATCACCAATGGGTTGTGACAGCTATACTGGTAGCCTCTCTGCTCTTTGTCTAAAGTTCTGTATGGGCTTTCGTAAGCCGCTCAGGATCAGAGCATCTGCTGAAAGGATAAAGGTAAATGCACTATCAGCCAACTGTACATGCAATCTTAAACCACACTTGTCTCCAGTGTGTCTATCGTGAACATAAAGAGTTATGAGTTTGATGCTGGCATTGAAATTTGGCACCCACTACCTCTCTAGTTTGCATCCGTCATTAACAGTAACGGACCATAAACAGTGGCACAGCAATGGACTGATGTTGACTGATGGGGTGTGCTTGCAATTCACGCGGCTTCAGGTCACAGAAACCGTGATAAGCCCTGACATTTTACCTTCATTTCTGTGTTTCCACAAGTAAATGATTGCCATATGTTGGCACTAATTTGGCTTGGATCCCTTTTCCTCGTATGTGAAATGGATATTAATTAATTGATTTATTTATTTATTCAGGGATGAATGAACCTTCTGAGGCTGTGAGCCCAGCAGAGATTTATAGATGTGTGTTGTTGCCTAAGGGGTTTCATTGACTGGCTTTCATCTTCTCTCTGCAAACATTTGGTACATTACACATATATGAATCCATTTTCTGTGTCTGGTTAAAACTTAGAAGTGGGGTTCAGCATCCCAGTAGAAAGAGTGGCAAAAGAAGGTTTTGTCCTTTATCACAGTGTGTAAACAGTGATCCCTTCACTCCTTCCCAGTTCAAGGGCTGTTATATGCCTGATGTTCATTGTAGAGGCTGGGGTTCCGGAGTTTGCCATTCAAAGAGGGCAACAGTGTGCAGTAATGATCGGGCCATTGAACTATGAACGATCAGGTTATGGGTCACAGGTTGTGGGTTTGCTTCAGAGGACAGAAGTCCCTTAAAAGGCAAGTCAATTAATCTGGAAGTGTTGTGCACTACCAGGAAAACTCTGGCAGAGATAAATACGTTTTCTTTGGGTTTTTTTTAAAGTTGTGCTACCACTAGCAGAGTTTAACAAAGGTAAAATTCACAACATTACAGAACTTTCTCTTGGTGATTGGGGAAAGATTGTGGTTACTGATCTCGGAACTGCTTCCAAAACCTTGATCTCATAGATCTCACAGAACATTGATCTCACTAGAGATCACAGTGTCTGCATAAATTCCCACAGGAGGACTGAGACAAACCCGAAGCTTGTGGAGCAAAGCTTGTGACTTCTCAAGAGAAAAAAAGTAACTTACTGTAACTAGTTGCTGGCTTAGGTGTTGAAGATCAGCCTGATTCTTCATGAGATTGTTGTGGAAGAATCTAGAAGAGCAGGGTTTTTAATGCAAAGCACTGCTTTGTGGTCCTCACATGGAGGGTGTAACCAAAGATCCTGGTGGATTGGTAGGGGTGGGACTGAAGTGGCCAAGGGTGATGAAGTGTTGAAACAGAGACTATTCAGCTGGCACGTAGAGCCAGTCTTTCTGAGATTCTGGAGGGGGAAAAAAAACACGGTTAGAAGATTAAGGCTTACATCCACCTTGACATTCCACAGGGTCCTAAACTAAAGAAATGAGTCAAGGAGTCAGACGGTGTAAAAGAGAAGGCAGTCTGAGAATCTATCAGTGCCAGTAGGCGGTCTCTAAAAAGCAAGCGGGCCCTTTAATCTCCAGAGGGAGGCAGGGGCTGTGCATTAACATAATCATCTGCCCTCTATCTGTGTGATTCGCTCGAGGGTGGAGTTCCCGGGCAGCCGCCCGTTTGATCCTCGCTGGAATATTCGATTAGCGGCTCTGTTTCCTCCGTCACATACCTGCGCTCATTAGCCGAGTAATGGTGTCTCCACACCCTGTGTGTCATCCACCACTGTTCTGACACACCCGACACCGAGACCTTTCTGTGCGCAGAACATGGCGGCGATTGGCTGATTCTTTCCCTTAGCGCAGTGCCTTGATTTTTGATATGCCACGTTGTGCATATATCCATATTTGAACCATTTTACGAGACACAATTCTTTATTTTAAGAAGATAAAAATTCAGTCTGACCACACATCCATGTGCCAGTAGCATAGTGTAATACCCATAAGTGGTCTGTTTTTTTTTACTTCTCTAGGGAGCTGTAGCTTTGTGACAAGCTGATAATCCAAGCCTGTTTTGTTGTAAAAATCTCCAGTAATGAATAGTGAACTGGACAAAATACTACCTTTCATTTCATTAAGGTGTATTCAATTGGGTGAATACACACTGCGACAACAATCCATTTTCAGATCAAAGTAAAATCTATATATACTAGGGAGCCCGGTGTCTAGTGATACAAGGAACAAGGTCAATTTTACGCAAAAATAAGTAGGCTAAATAATTTGCTACCACTTGTTGTATAGAGTTAAATATCTCCTCTTTATAGAACAGCATTGTGACATCATCGTGGCATAGGCTAAACATACACCGTAATACATCATGTGGCAACCCATTATATAAGATTTTTCATCACGTTTCATTGTAACATATTATCATTATTAATTTCTTATTTTACTCTTTTTTTCTCATGGGTATTGGTGATAATGTGGTCTTGTTTTCTTTATTTTCTGTCCCGTGTAATAAAGGAGAACCCAAAAAAAAAAAAAAACTCTCCCTCTTGCTTTTTCACTACACACACACACAGGCAGACACACACATACACACACACATACACACGCACGCACGCGCACACACACACGCCCAATTCTTAATGGTCTGTCTTCAATTGTTGATAAATACTCACAGAATATTTCTCTAATTGCTTTTCCAAGCTGTGCTCCTGCCTCTTCAATAATCAAAGTGAGTGCAAAAGAACAGGGAAATTTCCACACAGGAAACAGCTGGAAAATGATTTCCATTTGCACACCATTCATCCGGGAGTTATGCATTCTGCACCGCAGTATGTATATTTGAAACTGGGCAAAAAACTACAAAGCTAATGACGGCGACTTACCAGTTTTCATTCATTTGAAGTGGTGCAGCTCAACTTCTGCCTAGGAAATGAAATGGGGAACGGCGAGATTAATGGATTTTCAGCTTTTTCCATTTAGCATCAACTGATCCTTTCATATTTAATGCATTTTTAATGAACAGATCTTTCACGGTAAATCTAAAGCTAATTTTGTAAGTTATAAATTCTGAGCAATGGTTAGCTGGAACATGTGGTCCCTTGATTACAATTCACAGATGGCCATGTTCTAGTGGCTGACCAAGGATTTTTAGCAAGCCTCTGTCCTGTTGACCAAATCAAATCGTTATTTACAATTACTCAGAAAAAAACAAAAAAAACAAATACACATTAAAAAGAATATTACATAAAGGCCTCTGCACATGCCCAATGCGTTCAATGCATATCCTATTCAAAAGCCAAACAACCACATTTTAGTCTCCACAGAATATCACAGAGGAGTCTATCTATGAGAGCATCATCACACATCAAGATCCTGAATTGTGTTTTACTATTTTTAAAACAGGTTGAGGATAGTGAGCTGTTTCTTTTTTGTAGTGTTGAAAGGTGTAGATGGGAGATGAACACCATAGCTTCAGGCTAACGATGAGCTTCAGTTTTACTAACATTGGAGAGTCCGCGCGCAGCTCAGGGGTAGACTGGATGAGATCAAACATTTAAGCCTCTATCTTTTCTCGGCCTTGCATTGTTTTACCGTCATTATGACTGCTGATGTAATAAATAAATAAATATGTTAGTGTAACTGTTGTTTACGGTACACGTCAACGCCGTTCATCCACCTTTTTAAAATTAGGCAGTTTACTTACCTATTCTCCATTTAAGAGCGTCGATTAACCATTTTGTTGCAGTTTTCCACAAAGTTACAGTCCGCATTTGGCAAACGCAATGCAAAAAATACGACTCATTGAAATAAACTAGGGACACGAGCCTCCTCTACCATAGATATCGTCATATACGTCTACATCTATTTCCTCTGCACATGTCTCTCCAGAGGCTATTGCGGCGCCATTGTACTGAATCAGGTAGGCTACTTTACTAAGAATTTGAAATCAAATAATTTTACAAGATACAGTTGTATTGCTACAGTTATTAAAATGAGTTTATGAGATTTTTTGAAACTTGTTTTTATGTTTCTCATGGTTAGCCTTGCTAGGTCTGGAATGTACATGAAGCTAGGTAGCTAACTAGCAAAATGGCTAACGTTACCGTTTTGAGAGTATGTGAGAGCTCTACAAGTTTGGATCGGTTATTTAACGTTGTGTTAAGACTGCATCAACCCTTTCATTCTCCTGCTGTTGTTATCCCTGGGTAATGGTAAGTATTTTCGGTCATTCTGTAGCAGTTTATTTTGTTTCATATAAAGTTGTGCCTTTGTGAATACACTATATTTTCTTTGCATTAGTTTCATGGGCTGTCCAAACGAATTTTACTGAGTTAGATATAGGCTAGGCCTAATGCTCATGATAATTTCAGGTTTTTGATCACTTCCACTTATTGATATTCTTACTACATATTGATTGTTTTTCCTTGGTATTATCCATGCAAATTGAATACAGACACCACATAATTTAAGGGATTGGTGTTATTTAACTGAGAACATTGATATTGAAGAAAGATGGAATTTAGGAATTTGTTATGAGAGGGGACTGAACTGAGGGTACAGTTATGAACAGAATTATTTGAGTGAATTGACACTAAAATATTCAATGGGAAACAAATTACAGGAATTTATCATGCCAAGCGTCTGAATTGATCTGAAGAAGGGATTGGTGCCAGTTAGGTGAATAGTAATTAGATTGTCAATATAAAACGAGGGCCAGCTCATTTTTGCAGTCGTGTGAACCAGGCTGCACAAAGTTTGGCCCCCCCGATGTGGCAGTTGCGTACACCAGGATGGAAAATGAGCACGTCCGGATTTTACCCCCTTTGTCTTTTTCCACTACAGCACTAATGGTAACGTTTGGCCAGACAGGCTGAAAGACTACATAGGTAGCCTTCCTAACCTGTTTAACACGCAAACAAAGATGTACAAAGTATGACACCAATTGCATTTATGACTGTGAAAGCAGCTACATGGCATATTTTTTTAAAGATTAAATTATTATGGCTTATCTAAATCAAAGGGTTATTTCAGGATGTAGTCTAGTCTAAGCTAAAGCGCTATGGATATTGCTACTGATGTTACATACTGTAGACTCGGTGAGATCTTTTACCCCCTGTCTGTGCGCGTATTTACAGTGACTTCACCATGAAACTCATCTGTAGAATACTAGGGTATAGCTTTAATCTTCACTTCCCAACAGCACCTCCAAAAGACAGGAGGTGCTCTATATTGCATACATCCCTAGGACAAATTGCGCAAAGTATTTTAGAGCTACCATTTGTTTCTAGGAAACAAAATTCTTAAAGCTGCAAGCCACATGGGCTTCACATACTGTACTTCAGCTTAATATCACTGAATAATAATAATAATAATAATAATAATAACCTCAACAACAAAACAAAAACAAGCAGAGAGTAAATCAGCCTACCCTCAATGCTTATTCCATTACATTGTTAGTGCATTATGATATCATCAGAAGTGGTATGAGAAAATGAATCCTCCATGCAGGTCAGATAATAAGCACACCGTTGGGACTGGATATTAGAAGGCCATGTTAAATTTGACTGCGTGTGTCTCTCTCGAGCCTTGTTTAGGCTGATAGCTTGGTAATTGGTTTATGGTGCTATATTAAGTAAGGCTGCAGGCTATTTGAATTGAAAATTCTCTATCCTCTGGAAGTCCACTAACTATGCCACACACGGAGAATGCACTTAGTGTGTCATGTTTGTTTTATAAACAGTCATATTCTCATCGGTTGTCTGTGACATGAATGATTATCTATGTGTATTATGTATATTAGATATCCTAATGACATTTGTAATATGTTTTATCTTATGTTATGTTTTATATAACATAATTACTTGAGATGCTTTGGAATTTTGTTTTCTCAGTTATTGGATCCGATGAAACCGTATTCCATCTGTCTAAATTGTCCAAATGTTCTGAAATACTGCATTGACATTTCTAGGAAAATTGGATGAAGAGCAACTACACACAGCGTGTATGTAAAAATTGAGAAACGAGTTAGAGCAGGAGGTGGTACTCTAGTAAACCTGATGTTTTGGCATGCACGCGTTGCGTGTAAGTGTGTGTGTGTGTGTGTACCCACATTCATATTTAATGTGTAATTTCATTGGCCTTTTACAGCAGGATCCATGAATTATGTTAAATATTTTCAGCCATAAGTTTAATGCTGTGGAAATGCCAAAGGATGCCTATCTCATGAGAAGGAGCTATGGACACATACTGTGTTTAATACATTGCTGTATCTATTGCCTGCTGGGCCAGACTTAGTGGTTGAAACGCATAATTACCCTGGTTGCATTTTAGTAGTGGATCTATCCCATATCCCATAGTACATCAATGGAGGAGGCGGAGTGCGGGAGGAGGTTCATTTACTGATTGACGCCATGGATTGCGTCTGGCTGGTCAGTTAGCATGAGCCATAATGGACCTTTCATGCTTAAGTGTGTTGTTTGGGTTGCACATTTCCACCGTGGTGAATTCAGCTCAATATTCCCTCTAGCACAGGAAGATGCTGACTGTTACTACAGATATCTTTCTGGAAACCTGACAATGTAATAACAAATAAAGGAAGTAATTAATTCATTTTACTTAATTTGGTTGCATAACATTTAGTCAGGTCAAGATAAATTCCACTTGTGTTTATTGCAAATATGGTCTAGTGTTTAATAGCATTAATCATAACCCTGTGCTTGGACCCATGTAATTAAGTTTGTTGATTTGGAGATGCATGACCTACGGGTATGAACAGGCATCAAAACGCACTCCAGATTAGGCCTATATGGTTGCATATATTGCGGCAGTTGCCATTGATCTTTTTTTTGTAGATGGGTCTACACAAAGAGATCTTGATTTTTTTTTTTTCCTACCATTGTACTATTAAATAGAAACTAACATGGAATCCATAATTCTAGCAATTGTTGGTCCAGCTCTAGTGGCTTCTGTCTCTGTGGCTTCAATGTTGTATAAAAGGCTAGCCCCTTGTATTCAGTGGAAAAAAATGAAACAGATGTAGCATTTATGTAGCACCACATGGCCTGATACAAAGCTTGAGCAAATACAAATACAGATGGCAAAAGCAAATAGCCTATTAGGAACAAATGTAGGAATTTTTGACATTCAACTGCTTTATTTATATATGTCATAAAATCAAAATCAAGTATGGTGATATTCATTTAAACTGTTTCTTGTAGTGTTATATTTTATTGATTGATTAATTTATTTCCTTTTTTTTGTAGCCTTTTATTCAACTGCATACCCCTGTAAACTGGTTAAGTGTGTTTGACTGAATCTCAGAGATTGCTTATTTGGATAAACAGCATGGATTATGACAGTGTAGAAAATGAATAAATACATTATATGGGCAATAAAAAATTAAGAAATTGTTGTTTTGTATGATTCACATGAAAGCACAAACACTTATTTGTCTGCATCAAATTCTGTGCATTTAACCAGCTGCAAGCGTACTGAAAACAGGAAATTCCCATTACAGGGCTATTATCAGTGTTTTATTTTTTCTAGCGATGCATACTTATTACACTATGCAACGAAATGCTTTCTGTGTAAATCGGCTATAAATACGTTTTGTACCACAGATGAAAATAACTGATGGATATCGATCTCTGTAGCTGTAATTCATTGAGATTCAAAACTAGTTCTACTAAAAATGTGATTGTGTTTCCCACCAGAAAGATACAAAGTTATAGCTAGTTTTGGATGAAATTACGTTTTAGAGATATATCAAGCAATATCATTTCACCAGTGAAGAAAAAAGGTTCTCTAAAAAGATGGGTTAAAAAATCCCTTTGGGTGCTGGAGCAGATCCATGTTGTGCTACATACTGTTAGTCAAAATGGGAGGACAAGAGCTCTTGTGATTCATACACTGGAACATGGCGCTAGTTAAAAGTTTCCACTATTTTTACAAAGTCGTCATTCCAAACGTAAATCACTGTCGCTCACATTTAATATTTCCCTGAGTTTTTGGGCACAATCAGTAATAAAGAAAAATCTTATGAAAGACATTTTCTGAGTCAGAGGCAGATTTAATTTAAATACATATAACAGTTTCTAAAAAAGTATGCAAAGTATAAAAAACTTTAAGTGGAAGTGCTGGGAATATTTATGCACTAATAAATTGTAACATGACCCAGAGAGTGGAGGCAATACTTTGTGAAAGTTGAAAAGGAGAACAGAGGGTACTGCATGTCAAATCTGGTTGCTGTCACTTAAGTGGAATTTATTCAACGTTAATAATTTCCCGAAGAGCCATAGCCTGCCAGGTTAATTGTGAAGAAAACGCAAGCGCCCTGCAGGTACAGCTATTACCGCTTAAAACTTTGCAAATTGATAGAACATTTTAATTTGTGTTGCTGCAGCAATTTGCACCGCATAAGTGAATTTGTGAAGTTCTGATATTAATGAATTTGTGTAGGCACTTGCGTAATTTGCATGGCATTCGCATAGAATGTGTGAGGATGAGGGTGGACATAATTGAATAAGAAAGAAGAATGAGTGTGAACTGCTGAGAGTTGTTGGGGGGGAGTTGGAGGCGGAGTTGTGGGTGATGAGGTAAACTGTAGATGTCGGGCTGCTGGGTAGCCTGGTAAAAGCGTCGCTTGGGGTGCATGAGTGAGCTCCACAGTCTTGGATTGAATCTGACCCGTGCCATTGCCGACTGTGGCCGGCAGCCCCACAGGAGCGGCACAATTGACTTCATGTCACTCAGGTACATAACAGGGATGCAGTCTGTAAAGATATAGCATGTTTCATTGCTCAAGCAACTCCTGCTAGCACTCGTGGCTAGCTGTCTATGCACATGTATGATTGGGTTTCTTCCACCCCTGCTCTGCACGTTGCGTGGCTTGTGGCTGCAGTGTGAAAAGAAGCAGCTAGCTAGCAGACGCATTTTTTGGAGGAGAACGGACGATTGCCTTCACTCTGCTGAGCTGGCAGCAGGGGGTGTATTTGAGCATGCCTGTGCAGTTGTACATCGTTCATGAATTGAGCTTTCCAGTTGTTGGGTGTTGGGGGCGGGGGGGTTGAATTAATTCAGAAATGTAACATTTTATTTATAATACTGAACTATCAGCACTATAAACTGAGACTTGCTGACATTTAAAACTGCAAAGAGGGGGTTGAAAGTGACGGCCCCTGGCTCCTTTGTCCCTGGCCAGAGGACAGGCAGAGCAGTATGGCAGGGAGGAAGGAGGGGAATGAAAAGAAAAGAGCTGGGGTGGGGTGGGGGGTGCATAGCCTGCACAATAACCTGCACAGTATTACATTATTATAAATACTGTTCAGCCTGCTATACTTTTTACCAATATGATTATGGTTGCATGCATAGTTTCATTACCTAAATATCGTGTGGATCCCTCCCTCCTTTCAAAAGTGTTTTCAGTAAGACAGTCAGTAATAGCCAAGGCCTACTCATAGCCTCAATCCACTCCTGTTTGCAATGCCTGCAAAGGGGGCCACGCGTGTACAGTATGCAGAGCAGCTAACAGTGTCTGAGGATCTTGAACACATCAGCATTTGATGATGAGATGATGTAATGATATGGCTCTTCAGGGAGGTGAGGTAATGATTTGAATGGGGAGAACAGATTACAATGGCAGTTTTGGCTCGGGCACTGAGCTTACATCGAGGTAATTTATTATGGCCACTGTCATTGGCATTTCAGTAACTGTTGGTGGACCTCGTACAAGATTCCTGTAGTCTCCAACATGGAAGTCTACACCACTGTCCCCATGAGTCTTCAATAATAATTTATTAATTTATTTAAAGTTTTTTTTTTTGATTTTATTTTAAAGTTCAAAGCTCATAATTTATGTTACCACATGTTTATCTTCAGCACCTCTTTATTATTTGATGGTGTTGCCAGACTGGGGTATATTATCAAGAAAAAAAGGGGGATCAGCCTGTCCTTCATCATGGAGATATTTACAGGAAGATGCTCCTGCATTCATGAGGTGTTCTCTAGGAAATGTTTATTACTCAATGAAGCATGACGGCATGCACTGCAAGATTAATTTTTCAATCTCCACCCATTCCAGAACCTTATCAAACTAAGAACTGTGAAAATATTAACTTGAGAGTGTGATGTCTTCTGATTATTTTATTTATGGAGCATTAACATATATGTTAAGAGCGCTGCTCTAAATAACATATGACTCATAGCATTTTGCTGTACTTATAGAATGTCCGTTGTCCTAACTTGATTTCCATTGTACTGTGAATGGGATGAATGGATTTCTTGATACGTTGTCATTCTTACCCATCAGTCGTGTGTTTTACAACAGATACCTGACTGGACCCCTCAAAGGGCACCTTATTTCAACATGGCAGTTTATGAATGTGTGGGTTGCTGTACAGATTACATTAGCGAGGCATAACACACACAAACAGACACACACACATGCACACACCCACATGCACACACACACACGCATACACACGTGCACACCCGCACTCATGCACAGGGACCTGAAGAGCAAGAGAGGGAGGGAGGGAAACCCATTATCTATGACCTTGACGGGTAATTTATTTATTTATTTATAATTTATAGTTTCAAAGCTGCCCTTAAATCCACAAATTGGTTAAACTACCAGGGTATTGATGTGGTAATGAAATGAAGCCATTTTGTTTGAAATGGCATCTGCAGAGATTTGTGTTGGTGTGCACAAGCACTGAAAAATGCAGGCCCATGCTACATCCATTACAGTTACAATCAAAAATAGCAGGACCTGCAGAATGTTTATATAGCCTAATTAGTTTATGATCACAGACGCACATCTGTCCACGAAGGCAGAAAAGTGTCACAAAAATACCAATTAACACAAATTAATGAAAGTTTTTTTTTTTTTAAACTTTGCACTTTGTCACATGACCAGCCTGCTTTATTTCTCTGCGTATTTTTAACAGCTGTGATGTGTCAGTTCACTGCTCACAGTTAATTTGTGATTTGCCCCCTGGCTGTAAAAGTATATGTGTGCTTGTTTCTACAGTGCACAGCCGAAAGGAAGGGGGAAGTATCTGAAATGATAATGGATCCTTATAGCTCATTTCAGAGCTTAAAGAACTTTCAGTGAAGGGCGACGAACTCACCGGAAACATTAATATGTATCACACACACTGATGAAGCCCGCCAATGATTTTGCATTTTTCATGTCTATCCCTGTTTCAGTCAGAAACACACTATATGTGTGTGTGTGTGTGTGTGTGTATACTTGTGTTTGGGTGTGAGGTGATTAGTTAAATTAGTAATTAACTCAAATTAGATAAAACATAATCATTCCAGGTCACCATAGTATTCACTTATTTTGAAATTATGCATATCCTGCCAAATCAGTCTGTTCTGGTCTGGGCAAGCCGGTTTTAGCCTACAAGAAAAGTGTTGCTAGTAACAGTTTTAAATATATCTGACAAATGTTCAGCATCAGTCTCTATAAATAAGAGTGTCTAAGAGGAGTTGGTTTTGTAACTGTAGAACAGTTACAGACATTCATTATAGAAATTTATCTTCAGTCATGTGGCTGTTAAGGAATCCAGCAGTTCATTTAGGTAGAGTTTTTCATGTGTCTCATCCATTTTAAAAAACATCCCAGAGTGAATTTGGTTCCAGCAAAGAGAATGAAAGATATGGACCTAAGCGCGAGAGAGTCTTTGAAATGTTATGTAAAAAAATGAGACATTCGGATTCCCCCACTTTGGTGCCAACTGTAAGGATTTTAGCTTTGGTTTATGGAATGACTGGTATTTGAGGCAGTGTTGTTAGGTTGGTCAGCGTGGATTAATAAGTGGAGAAATATGGGCCTGTTATCTTTAAGCTTTTGCCTTTTGTTATAAAAAGAATTTGCTAGAAAATTGGAGAAAAAGCTTTTAAGCTTTACATGAACTTCCAAATTATTTGCATTCTGCTGTGTAATTTGGGTGCATTCAAAATATAGTTGCAATTTCTGACATCCCTTTCAGTGATTACAGAACTGGTAGAACAAGCACTTGTGGTGTACAGTTTTGCATGATATAGTCATCTGCTGTCATATAGCCTAGCTTTTTTGGCTATGATTTCTGTGGATCTGTGGGTGTTTGAACACAAACAGTACAGGGACACAGACCTTTACTGGAGGCTATTAGTGCAAGCCTAAGTCTATTGAAACTGTCAGGTTGCTTGTGTAGCTAACGTTACTATCCCGGTACATGTATGATATTTGCCTTTTGACATACAATGTGCATGGACTCATGTAACCTATGAAGCCTTATAAACAGGGGAAGACATAGGCCTCGAAGCCTATGTGTTGTCTGATGAGCACCCGCAATCATTTTCATAAGTTGGCACCTATGCACAAACACACTACCTGGCACCACACAACTTTTAGGGCAGTGTACAAATTCAGCAAAGGTGTAAGTGAAAGTTTTAATAATCAATATGCCTTACATATGCATGCACGTGCACACACGCACACACACACCTCTGCTTTTATGGTAGCATACAGTATGAATCCCTCCTGAGTGAATCATTTCTAACGGTTTCAGCTCAGCTCATTTTAATAAATTTGGCCCGCAATCTACCCTACACCCTATACCCCACTACATCTTTTTAAAGATGGCAAACTTTGGTAATTTAAATTGACACTTTTAATTTCCCACTGCCGTCAGCTTAATTTAAATGATGGATTGCTTTGTGTGAGTATAATGAACTTTTGAAATCAAGAAGGAAATAGTGGACAAGCTATCAATTAAATAAACCTTACCGTGGGCTTCATTAATCAAGGAGGAGAGGTTCCTTCACCTCGACGGAACGAGAGTCCTTTCAGTCGAGAGACGGGCGAACATTAAAGCGGCGAAATGTGGCGCCTCTCCCTCGCCTAACAGCCATTTAATGAACAGTGATGGAGGATCTATTTCTGACACTGTGGCTAATCACGTGCGGACCCCGCCGTCAGCCCTGGACAATAAATACATTCGTTCCCGCGGTGATGGATTGGCAATTTGCGGCCGCTCGCCACATCGGGATCGCGAGGGCCGGGAGTCTGATTACGGCGGGAAATAAACAAGCGGGAAGCAGACCCGAGAAGCAAACGTCCAGGAGACCTGCTGGAAGCAGAGGCGTGGCCATGGGAGAGGGATGGGGGGCACTAATTTTTACGGCCTGTCCTAGGGTGGTCCTAGACAAGAACTTTGGGGAGTGAATACTGTACAATTAAAATGTGTAAAAAAAAAAAAATGTTTCATTATCTTTTTTGTGAAATGTGTTGCCCAGGTATGGCGCTGTGGCCCTAAATGACTGCATGGAGTGTTTAGGCCAGTGGCCAGTGGAGGGTTCCCATGAACTCCCACCCAGAGGAATATGATGGTGAAGAAGCATGGTAGTCTGACATGAGAACTCCGTCTATGCAAGTCTGTGCTCTTAGAACAAGTCATTAATATTTATATTCAACTTAAGCTGCTCCATCCCTTGTGCAATCGCAAACATTTAGAAAAAAACTGCAGAAAAGTGTTTTCAACTTCCTTAAATGAGCAATTATGCAGCGTAATGTTTATAAACAAATTACAGGGATCATTGGTTGCGCGTGGTTTAATTATGTTCAGGCACTGAGGAAACGCTTGAATCTGGAATCTGAATGGGACATTTGCAAAGCCTATGGACATTCAATTAATGTATGTTTTGAAGATGGCTCTGCTTGTCTGAAGGTCAAACACTTTAAAGATGCAGGCTCCCTTAAAAGTAATTCCTGGTTATGAGTCCCAGGATGTAGCTGTAGAAGGCTGAATTCAGACAGGGAATGTGCATAATTTCTGTTTTTCATCTGCACTGATAGAGACGGGCGAACAAGTTGATGTCTGCAAATATATTTTTCTGTGAATTCATAGATTTTCTTTCAGCAATATAAGACATGATCAGCCTTTCTCTCCCTGTGAGTGTTTTCTCTCCTGTCTGGACCAAAGGCTTTGCCATGGCGACGGCCGCCCCTTCCTCTTTTATTCAAAATCCTAATGAGTCTGAGGTAGCACACAAAGGGCCACTAACTGCTCTGTCTCAACCACTGAGTGACAGCTCTGTCATCGCTTTTGAACTTCCTCGCTCTTTCATTAGCAGCTTGGCACAGGCAATCTCTCTCTCTCTCTCTCTCTCTCTCTCTCTCTCTCTCTCTCTCTCCCTCTCTCTCTCCCTCTCTCTCCCCCTCTCCCTCTCCCTCTCCCTCCCTCTCCTCGATCAGTGTATAAATACACTACTCTATTGAACATTATGCTACAAAAATTTATGTACATGCTCTATTCTTTTTTTAAATTATTTTAAAAACACCACAAAGGTGTGTGGATATATAAAATGATGTATGTTTCTAAATGTTTTAGATTTTAGATACATATAGATGGGTACAAAATACCATATACTGTATCTAAATAAAAAAAAACACAGTGCCGAGTAAAGAAGAACCCTTCAGAGGCGTGATTTAGTGAAATGGCTGACGGGCGAAAGGCAGTGCGTGGCGGGTAATGGCGGAGCGGGGCGGGGCGGCTGATGAGAGGCGTCCCGCGGCCGAGCCGAGGCGGCGCACCTGGGTGTGCGCGGGGGAGCAATCGGCACGCTCGTTTCCAGCTGCAGCGGGACCTCGTCCCGTCAGGTACCCTCGCGCGTGATTGCGTCTCTTTTTCCCAGAATTCAAGTGCGGCACTAGAGCAGCGTGTGTTCGGGGGTGGGGGATGGGGGTTGGGGGGGGGGGGGGCGCGCATCATCCCTCAGAAACTGATTTTCAATAAATGTTCATTTCTGCTACAGTCTAGCGGCGGTCTGAAAATCAACAGCGATTGTGTGGTTTATTTAAAACCGTGTGTTTATTTTATGTACTTTTTTTTTTTTTTTATCCCCAGAGATACATTAATGTGTACTAGCAGGTTACATGGAAGGTCATAACTGTACTGGGATGCACTGGCAAAAATGCACCAGGGCATACGAATGTCAGTTAAATCAGGATGAAAATTGGAAATTTTCTGAAGCATTCTGTCAATATCTGATTTGATCAAAAAGCCATGTATTTATTTATTTATTTATGCATTCATTCATTTATTTATTTATTTATTTATGTCTTACTCTAGTCAAAAATGAAAAAAATTATAAATGACATCAGTTTTGTGTCCGAACAGTCTTCGAGGAAGGCAGTGTGTCAGAAATTCTTACCTTTCTCTCACCTTTACAGTGCTAGCAGCACGGTGCTCAGTTTGAGCAGTGCAAAGGGTGAAACATTGTCAACAACAATGTACTTCTTTCCATCAAAGCCAATGCCTTCAGTGTAATAGACCTGTCTGGCAGCGGATGCATTTTGCCGTCTTGCTTTTTTTTTTTCTTTTTTTTTTATCAAAGGAAAGTGCGAACCGCAGAGGGGAGAAAGCAACACTTCAGTTCATCGGACCTGAAGGTCAAGGTGCTCTGTGAATGGCTCCTCCACACTCCTTTCAGCGTGAAGCGCGCGAAGCCAGTACGGGCGCCGATGGCCACGGTGTTCCTGTGCCTTTCTTCCCCCCCCCCCCCCCCCCCCCCCCCCCTTTCTTTTGTTTTTGGCGGCCTCTCTTGTCTGTTCACATCCCGTCAAATGAGGTTGTGATTCTCTGAACTACTTCGGCTCTTTGAAGAAAACGGCATTCATCCGTCTTTGTGTCTCTGTGGCAGGTCCACGTGTCGTCTGAAGATGAGCATTTTTGGAGGACCTTGGAGCCGGCCTGAATGGAGGCTTGAAAGGGCGAGAAGATGAAAGCTTTTTTTTTCATCCCCCCCCTCCCTCTCCACCTCTCCTCAGGAATCTGACATTACCTCAAGAGCCCAACAGCGATAAAATAAAACCTGGCCTCATACAAAACAATACTTAATCAGGTTGCCACATTCCATTTGTTCGTTCGTTCGTTCGTTCGTTCATTCGTTCATTTTCATGCAGCGCGTGTGCTTAAAATAAAAATCCAGAGCATGCCATTTTTATTCATTTGGGTATATCTTTAATGGATTACAGTGGGTTTGGGCCTTTACTTCTGCAGTATCTGCAAAAAAAAGCATGCTTAAGGTGCTGTTCAGATCAAAGAGGTTTGCGTTGCTTTCAGGCTCTTCCAGAATAAAGCCCGTTTGTTTGTGGGGGCTTAAAGAGGTAGCACTAATGAGGCCTGCGGATGCAATCTCTGTAGAATCGCACTGATGAACAAAAGAACAGTGGCAGTGGCATTCTAATTTCAAACAATTTCATGCCAATAAAAATGACCAAATTGCCAAAATCCCCTAAATAAATTAATAATTAGGAAGGATTCTACATAAGAATTGCAAAATGTTTTGATACTGTGCTCACTAAATAATAGTAATAATAATAGTCTCCATTACAAGCACACGTGCCGCTCGACAACCTGTCATAGAAGACTGTCAAATGTATAATTTTAAGACTCAAATATGTGAGATACTGGTTATGCAAGATATTATAGATACACTATGTACATAGTTTACATATTGTACATTATAATAAAAATGATGTATTTCTGTCTAAGATTCAATACATTAGCTCATTCAGTATTCTGGAAAGAAAAGGAAAAAATAAACGGATACACAGCATTAATTGATTATCCATTTCATAAACGTGTCACTGTTTGGACTGATGTAAAATGGAGTGATTTGTTATCACGATAAATGCAGAGTGATGACGAGCAGGTCAGATCGAGGTGTGATGACCTTCTCTGGAATACAAATCAATCTGAACAAGAGGCCTCGTCCTAGATTCACACTGAATCCCCCGAATTCACCCTCCGATGCTGAGCCGTGAAGCCACTCTTTCATCGCTCTGGTGGATGATGCATGCACATAAAAGACTTTGACCTAGAAGCCAACGTTTGAAAAAAAAGAAGTCTTCTGATACTCCAACAGGGTAAGCATCTTAAAATAATGTTTATCACTTTTTTTTTTTTATCCCAATACAGAAAACGAATATCCACCCAAAGGTTAGCTAGGTCTGTGTTGCCGACTCTTCTCACGCCTACCCCTGTTGTTGTTCTTGTGACGGATTGTTTACAGTTAAGATGTGGAAGGTGACTGCGTTCAGGGCTGCTGTTCTTTCTGACGTTAAGCTGTACCTCCGATTATCCAGTCTATACCCAACGTGTTCTCTGATTGCAGTGACAAACAGCTGCCTGAGAGCATCTTTACGATGTATGCAGCAATCAGTGGGGTGATGAAAGCTCACAGTCCTTTAGATCTCTGCTGATGGGAAGATGGAAAAGCAGGAAATGGCCTGAACACGTTTGAGGATCGGGTGTGTTTACTGTTACGTGCCCACACACAGAGACACGCGTGCCCACACACACATACATACATGCGTAGACATGCACGCGCACACACTCACAAACATGCACACACACACACCTTTAGCTCAGTTCCCTTTGGGAGTGTACAATGTGTGCAGGTGCGACAGGTGTGCTCTCACAGCCCCACACTCAGCACCTGTGTCCCTGGACAGGCCAGTGGGACGTCCCTACAGGGAATGGCCATTTTAGAGACATCCCATCAAAGGTCCTGGTGTGGCTGTCTTCAGGGCTGACCCAGGTGAGTATAAGTACGCCCTGGTTTACAACTGTCACTACTGCACAGGGATAGAATGTCATCCATTAGCTTAATAGATTTACTTGTTTTTACCGCAGTGGCATATTGGTTAGTGGCACCACTGTTGTACCATTGAGCAATGACTGTTCTGCATCTAAATGTTTTGCTGGTGTACAGATTGTTGGGATATTCCAGTAATATGATACTTGAAATCATATTGTCTACCATCAGTTTAGAGTGTAGAATGGGAATATGCAGTATCAGTTTTTATTTATTTATGCATTTTGTAATGAGCCTGAGTAAGTTGATAACGGTAACCAGTCTTGGAGTGGTACCTGTGTCAGAGAGACACATAAAAGGAGGAAAGTGTGCTTGAGGGGGAAGTCCGCGTGTTCTGTCAGCCAATTACAGCCCGAGATATATGGCATTCTAATCCTTTCGCTCTCGTGAGTTAATTTTTCAAACCCATAACCTGCCCCAGTGTACTGAATTAAACATATCATTCTCCCATTGGTTTTCATTAAACACTCCTTATCTGCAGATAGGAATATTAGTTGCCCTGCACCCCATGTCTTCTTTGCCCTCCTGAAGATAATAGAAATGTTTAATAAAGCTATGAAAAAGTTATGCAGCTGTTCTTGGTCCCTTGTCGCATAATAATGAATTGTTCCTCGCTACCTTTAAGGTTTAAGCAGCAAGATTCCCTGTGCTATAACTGTAGCAGGGTTTCTGAGAACACAGAAGCCTATTTTCTCAGGTCCAGAGTACACAAGGTGTGAACCATGCAAGTGATTAAACTCAGCTAATCTTAAGAAAGTTTGTGCAAAGTCTTCAATGTGTGTGTGTGCGTGCGTGTGTGTGTGTGTGTGTGTAAAATACATATTTTGTCATTTCATTCCATTAGAAAATACAGTTTGATTGCAGGATATGTGCACAATGAGCTCGTGACTGCGTCGCCTTGGTGTGTATACAGCACATAAAAGGGGTAATCAACTGGATTGAAATAGCGCCAACTGTACACTGCTGTAAAACAGAGTATGCAATTATGCGTATACAGATATGACAAATTAACCAAAAATATCAATTAATCACAAAAAAAACTGTTGTCTGTGAAATGTTTGAATTTGTAATGAAATTGATCATCCCTAACGCTAACACCAGCCTTCTCTCCATCAAGGGGTATCAGCACATCTTTGACGGCTGCTACAGCTCTACTGTATATGTCTACTGTACTATAAAGGACATGTACTCAGCACTGGGAAGATTGCTTAAGATTCAAACCTTTTCTCAACATGCCCAATTCATACTCTTCATATAAAATTCAAAACATCATCATAAAACTAGTATTAGATTGTATGGTAGTGTATCAAATGTTTGTATCATATTTTCTATAACACTAAACTGTATGGAGTACAGCACCATAGGTGTGAGAAATATTTCTCCAAAACATAGCCTACCGTCCCAAACATACCCTGTACTGTGTCTACAAGCCCACATTTAATACTATGGCAATGGCCGACCATGACTCAAAGTCACCATTTAACACTAGCAACAGCTAGTCTAAGCTAAGACATCAAAAATGTGCATTTGCAACACACAGGCAGGTGACAAATTAAAGGAAAAACCAACAAGTGTCTTAGTAAGGTGTTTGTGGTTGGTCAGGTACAACATAATGTAGCTATACCAAAATTGTTAGTTGGTGAATCTGTGGTGATTGTAGTTCACGTGCAAAATGGCATTGAGATTGGTTTCGGAACGACAGACATCGAGGTTCAAAAATCGCTGTTTTACATGGGAGACCTGACCAACGTACGTGAACATACCGCTACCACGCTCTGTGTAATGTATTTTCTTACAATTGGTATTTCTTACTATTGCTTTTACTTAAGTTAATATTTTATATTGATATTTTGTTATCCTTTTACTATTACTATCACCCTGGCTGTTTCTAGGTGTTCCAAGGTGTATTAATATATCATCGGTTTGTGTGTAAGTCCGTAATGATTGAAGCGGGAATATTTTTAACAGATGTCTCCGCAGATGTTATTTCAAGCACAAGGTGGTTTCTTTTCATCGATGAATGATTTGAGATTGTCCGACTGATTAATTTAACGACAGCTGTAAAAAAAAAAAAAAAAAAATGAAATTGTCAAACTGAAGTGTATAACCCTCAAGGTCAGAGGTAATGAGTTTCTCTCTCATGTCGTTATGTGTGTGTGTGTGTGTGTGTGTGTGTGCATGTGTGTTTGAGAGTGTGTGTGTGCATGTGTCTGTCTGTCTGTATGAGTGTGTGTGTGAGAGTGCATTTCTGTTTGTGAGTGTGTTTGAGAGAGAGTGTTTGTGTGTGTGTGTGTGTGTGTGTGTGTGTGTGTGTGTGTGTGTGTGTGTTTGGGTACTGCCATCCATGATCCCTGTCAGAATGTCCCTGAAATGACAATAATTCAGCTTGTCATCTGGAAGAAGGCGTGTGCAAGCGTGCACATGAAGAGGGGGAAGCAGGGGGTTTGAGAAGCGAGGGATGAAGCGCTCTCCTCCTGGGGGACGCGTGCTTCAGAGCGGAGGTAAAAACCCACGGTCCAAAGAGTCGCATTCTTCCGTCGTTTCGCGAATAAATGAACAACGCTGCCAAGTGCGGGGAGGCGTCGTCGCCCGTGAGCCCGCGCCCGTGCCGCTCTCCACGGAGAGCGAGAATAGCGGAGCGGACGGCGCGCTTCAGAAACGAGCAGCCGCCACCGCGGCACGGGAAACGCGGCGAGCGAGAAAGCCATCTAGCAATCAATTAGCGAGGTCTGCGCCGCCGACGGAAGGGTTTCGGGCGCCATGGAAGCCGTCCAGCTGGTGCCGCTAATGAAGCCGGGAAAGACGCCCGCCTCCACCTGCACCCTGCGCGGAGAAGACGAGGGAGCCCGGGGACGGGAGCCCGTCGGGAGGCTGGAAGATTATTCCGGAGTTTATTCCCACCCGCGTGTGCGCGGCGAACGTGACGCTAACTGGAAAACGCCGCTCGACTTGGCTTGGGCCTGAGCAATTTCTTCAGACATCTGCGGTCTTCCTTCCCCCAGGAACCCGCAGTAAATTCATGTGAACGTCTCCGATTAGCACCAGTGTGTGGACACCGTCAAACTATGCCATTTCGCCGCTCAACAGATCTTGGCGTGTCAAAATTGCGTCCACTTAATATTTTGTTGAATTGCGGGACCAGGAGGAAGAAAATTGAAAAGGGTGCTTAAAAGGCCGCAGAAACCAAACGAGGGAGAGGCTCAGCCTTTGAATCGCTAAGCGATGTTAGAGCGGCATTTGTGCTGGTGTCCGCTGTGCTTGCTTTCATTTCCTGACCACTCCATTACCACTCATTATCGTCATACTGATTGGAGCATCAATAAAATATGATATAACTTGTTAAAATTCAAAGGATTATCCTTTCGCTTTTCAGTCTGCACTTCCAGTCCTCTACTTAACTTTGCTTAACTTTTGTAATTATTATTTTTATTATTATTATTCATTCTGATTAGGCAAAAACATTGTGATATCCTCTCATCATTATGATCATAAAGTGCTTATTGCCCCATTATTATTATTATTATTATCAGCTTCACTGTGTGCAATAGATATTATCCCATGGAAAGTTCTATTTAATGAGCTAAAGGATGACTTATTAGTCATTGTGTTAGGGCCATTGTATATGGACTTTTGCTCTCAATAATTTTGTAAGTTGTTTCTGCCGACTTAACATAATTAATATATGCGCACACAATATGCACCCTTACATATTATGAAGATTTTTCCAGTAATGCCAGGGCACCGTAGCACTGCCTTCAGGGTGATTCATTTAAAGTAATTTTTGTCCTAAAATGAATTGTTTTCAATGGATTGTTTTTTGGCTGGGAATTCAGAGCAGGGGTCACTAATCAGATGGAGCAGGGAGTGGAAGCACCATATGAATGTCCTTGGGTTAGTTTATGTTGGCACAGCGGAAAAGGACGGGTATACGAACGGGAGGATGAAATGCAGGCAAACAGACGGAGGAGTGCGGAGTACTGGGAGATGCATTGCCTGTGGCTGTCTCCCTCTCCTCTCCCCCAAAACATATTTTAAAACAATAACAGCATTGCTGGAACCGCACTGGTGAAACATGCGAACATGATCCAATGTATTTGGAAAGCATCCTTTATGGACCCTTGCTGATAATAGCATTATTGACCTATGGCAGGGATTCTCAAATCTGGCCCTCGGGGGCCAGTAGTACTGCTGGTTTTCTTTCCTCCCCTCCAATCAGGGACTGATTTAAATCTGACGCTCCTGGTAAGTGTGATCAATCAGTGAGATTATTGGCCAGGAACAGAAAACCAGCAGTACTAGTGACCTTGCGGACCAGATTTGAGTATCCCTTGCCTGTGGGAAAACCCAGATCCAAGATGAGTTAATAGTTAACATATTTTAAGACTGGGTACTCATAGTATTTTTCTGAAGGGAACAGCAGTGCCAGCACATTTAGGACTTCCCGGTACCGTTTTATTATCCATTATATGTGGGGACAATAGGACTGCAATTCCATAGGACTGTGGGGCTGAGTTCCCAGCTGCGAGCTCCAGCACTGTGATTCAATACTGCGCAAAGGAAATGTGTAGCTATAGCAATAAAAAAAGGCAAACAGCATCCTCCCCATTCTCTCTATTCCATTTCCTCTCTCTCTCTCTCTCTCTCTCTCTGGACTCCTTCTCTCGACTCGCTCGCCCCACTCTCTCATGTGCAGCCCGCCCGCCGGGAAGAGCTTGCACGGCCTGCTCAACGGAGCTAGGCAAGCTCTCATATACTCTCAGCTGTCAGCCACGCAGTAAAGCCCGATTTGTGTCTGACGCATCCGTGAGAGTCACGAGGGTCCGCATGGCCAAAATGGTGTCACGTCAGCAGACGAGGCCCTGCGTGAGGGTCCCATGCACACGCAAAATTTTGTAACTACGCCAAAAATTCAACATTCAAACAACTCAGTAGCAACACCTCTTTCCAAATATAAAATGACACTCACTCACAGACATCCACAAACCTTGTTGTGCATGGTTTCATCGAAAACGACTTTCTACCGAGATACATCAACTGTGTATACCCATGAAAAGTATACTCAGCCAAAGCATGGGAGTATTCTGAGGTGTCAGCATTGTTTTAAAACATTGTTTCAAGCCAAGTTTCTGGTAAACCTCCCGACCACTGTGAAAAATATCTTGCCTATCTTTCGTGTTTTAGACGTGAAATGAGTCTTCCAGCTTCCAGAAACTAGCTTCTCCTGCTCACATCACAAAAAAGTGCTGAAAAAAGAAAAATAATAACCACCCGTACCCAAACAATTTCATAATAATTACATCAGAAAACATTCAAATCAAAACTAACATAAAAGAGCCTAGCTCTCAGCATGCAGGATTGGCAGGGTAAAAAAAAACAAAAACCAGCACATAGAGACTCTTGATCTCAGTGTTCTAAAGAGCCCGCCACAGGTGCAGCGAGTCGACATTTAGCCAGGGAATATGGACTACAAGGGGAGAGAGAGCACCACACACAAAAACAGTGTTTGCATGTAACACGGCTGATAGCTAAGGTCAGTTTATGAATCTTCTAACTCATAATTAAAGAAGTGCCTTAAGGGAAAATATTTATTTCTTTATCCCATCCATCCATTGTCCGCTTATCCTGGGCAGGGTCATGAGGGGTGCTGGAGCCTATCCCAGCATGCATTGGGTGAAAGGCAGGAATACACCTTGGACAGGCCGCCAATCTATCACAGAGCACACACTCCATTCACTTACCATTCACTACCAATACACACTCACACATGTGGGCAAGAGTCTCCAGGTAGGCTGCCTGCATGACTTTTGGACTGTGGGAGGAAACCCACGCGGACAAGGGGACCCAGGACCTTCTTGCTTCGAGGCGACAGTGATACCCAGCGCACCACTGTCTATATTTATTTATTTATTTATTTCAGCACAATCTGTAATATATGTACATATGTAAAGGAAGGCATATAGTACATCTCAGTGACAGCTGTAGAATTCAGCACGTTTTATTATTTTTTTATTTTTCCCCCTGTGGCAATAAACACACGGCGTTACAGAACGTTAATCAAAAATGAATGCTTTTTTTTCCCAGTTATGAATATATATAGAAAAATACCAATCCACTGATTCATGTACAACAAACTAGTAATTTATCTCTGAGGGAATGGTTATTGTTGAACATAATAGTTCATGTTTATTTTCATTCATATTGTTAAGACGTTTTTCTTTTTTTTAAACTTGATCAAAAAAGGAAATTTGATACCTGATTCAGTATAAATGTAAATTACATTTCAGCATATGACACATAATAGGCCTCATTGATTAATGAACCAAATCTCCCCTTCCACCAACCCCCTCAAAAGGGAGAGCTGGGCTCATTGTTAATAGTAATTGTATTCAAGGGCACTGGCTGATGCATACAGCATTCTCTCACATTTAGAAGAAGGGAGGAAACGATGGTGATGTGTCTCACCTGAAGGGACTGAAGGCTGCTTTCGCCTGGACAAACTTGCCATTTACAATCCAGGAAAGCTTTCAATGGAAGACCTGGGCCTAGATTCAATCACTGCTAAGTTAGAAGATCTGGAAAAGGTTTCGCTATTTTAACTAAGGCGTATTTTAACTTAACTATCCTTAAGAATGATAACATATTCACATGGGTGCATGCATTTAAAAAATTCTAATTATGGCTTGCTGTGTTTCTACACAGTAGCCAAATAGTTTGTCTATAGCTAACCTAGACCTGAAAACATGACGTTATGAGGCTTATGACGTTAGTCGACCTATCATCCTTCATAGCTAGTCTGTGTTTTAAAACGATCAAATTCGACGAGATTGCAAAAATAAAATGAATGGGAGTGAATGAGAACCGTATAACTGGGAGAAACAGCGCTGCGTTTAACAGTCAACAGGGACAGCTAATGTTGCTAGCATTCACGCTACACAGATACAATGGGGTAATCGCCAGAAAATGTGTTAAATCAAAGTGAAATATCCCTTTAACTCATCGCTGTTAAGTCAGTTGCATTTATTTGTCTGGAGTATTTTATTAATTTATTTTTCTTCTTCCCCTTCTCATTATTTATTTCTCCAGTAGTTCGAATAGCATTTCTGAAATTCCTGTGCCTACATGTGTTGTAGCCATCACATGTAGACTTACACTTCATGAGTGTCAATGTAACGTCTGTCAAAGATGGTAAATCAAGATATAGGCACCGTAAGTCATCAATATATTGACGTGTGTAGAGTGTCTGGGGAGCCAGAACACATAGGACCAAGAGTAAGTATGGAAATAAATAAATATAAAAGCCCGAGGACATTTATTAATTCTCTATGAAACACGGAAAAGGGGGGAGGGTGCATATATGAACATCTGCACTTGCAAGAGAATTCTATATGTATGTTTTTTTTTTTTTTAACACAAGCCAGAGAATCCCCCGAGGGAAAAGGTTGAACCCCAAAATGACAAGTTCACAGCAGAGTTTTGGACAAAATCAGGGGAGAGACATCCCTTCCCAGGGCTGCCTTTATCACCTGAGTTACAGTGACAGGGTGCAGAGACCGGTCCCTTTCACAGCTCTCTGGGGAGAAGGGAAAAAAAAACCCACAAAGAAAAAAGTTTTGGCAAAGCACGCGCTTGTCTGTGTCCTCTGGGCTTTTCTTCTAAGCCTGCTTTTTTAACGCAGAGGGAGGGCTGCTTGCTGTCTGAAGCACCATGACTAGACAGGTCTCAGCTGTGGACCCTGTGCATCAAACAGGCCTGTCCAGAGAGCTGATGCGTTCTGTCAGGGCATTGCTTGGCGGAGGGTGAGTGGGGCTGAGCAGGCGGCAGCTGCTTTATTCTCCCACGTCTGAGAGAAACGCTTGTGCCTGCCCCTGCATTAGCCTACTCCATCACAGACCTGCGCACACCGTTTGGGTGGGAAAATTGGCGGAAGAGGAGATGAAATCAAGTATGACAACGGAGACCGCAAATCAAAATGGCAGCCTGTCAGACAATGCCTGGATTCGTTCTCGACAAAATGTGCTCACCCCTTGACAAGTTCAGCGTGCTGGGTTCAGTTAGGACATCCACCAGGAAGTCAGACATGCAACTAATACCTACTGAAGAAACATTCACACTTGTTTTCTTTCAGTGAAAATTCCAGTGTGTTAATTTAAAGGTAAACAATGGACATGCAGTTCATAACAGGGACCTGTTGTATTTACTTGCCATATAGTTTACATTGTGATTACGTTTATATGTTGCAGCTTTTTAAAATGCGAAGTGAATGTAATTTTTTTTATGAAGGCAATATCATTTTGGGTCGAAAAATATAATTTAGAAAACGAATAGACACAATCAAGCAAATTAGTCTAAGACTAATGTTGATGTTGGATGTCAAGCTTTTATAGTTTGGTATTTAGTGGAAACTCTTATCCACTTATCCGGAGTGAGTTACAAAGTATCATCTATGCCATGCCACTCAACGTACAGGCCTTGATAATTAGGAAGATGAAATTGTGTTCTGAATAGGACTGAAGAGTTGTTTCTATAGTCGTATGAAATGGATGGTAGTGTACCTCTGTCAATGTGCAAAAAGACATCAAGAGGTTTTGGAGATACGGGTACACAATACTACTCATAATACCAGCAAATATAATAGAGTGCCTACATATGTGCCTGGCCCCCTAATAACACATTTGTCTCCATCAGTAGATAGATACACACACACACACAAATTCTAGCAGGCAACATCTATTCTGCACGTATCTCTTTGAGTATTATCATCCATGTGAATTCATATGCCCACCTCACACCACATTTATTCTTTACCTCTCTCTCTCTCTCTTTCTCTCTCTCTCTCTATTTGATTTCCATTCCCTACTCCTACTAATTAAATGAAGATATATAACACTTCTGACAATTCTCCAAAGTACTTAATAGAGTATAAATTATTGAAACCCTATTATCTGTGACTATTATTAATAGAGCACATTGAGGTGGAATCTTTCCCCACAATCTGTCAGGATCCAAACATATCATACCCATGTGCCATACCCAGATCTCCCCAAATATTTACATCATTTCAAGGATTCTAATTCATCTGTACAATCATCAAGCTGCAATTATGCTTCTATTTACATAAGCATTCCACGTGAGCAATTGACTTCTGTCTCTGAGAGATTTGGCTGTAGACAGACAATGATGTTGTGTGCATATTTTACATTTGTAAAACGTGTCTGAGGTATCTAAAACGATGCCAAATAGCTTGAGTTATATTGAAAAAGATGCAAATATATTATTATTATTATTATTATTATTATTATTATTATTATTAATAATAATAATAATAATAATAATAATAATACTAATAAGTCTTCTGGCAATACAAGTAATAGTAATAGAAATAAATAGGAACATAATGATCATAATTTTAGAGTATTAGAATAAATCATCCATACTATCTGAAAATCAGCATGCAGGTTTTGCAGTTGGCCTGCTCTATGCATTCTAAATGTCAATGGAAAAGAACATACATATTCGCCCTGCTCACAGAAGCTGTTACCCATGCTTTCAGTTCAATCCAATCAGAAAAGCTTATTTCTGGTAAGGGGATGGTGGGGTGGAGGGGGGATGCAGAGTGATATCCATAACAGGCCCGCTGGTTGTGGGGGGAATGGGTCGTGGAGCTGAATTCTTCTCAGTCTGGCGTGACTGAACGCGGTATCAATTTGGCAGCCACGACTGAGGGAACACGATATACTGGAACTCATCTCCTCTGTATATTCCTGGTCAGCCATGTATACCCAGGCAAATCCTTAACATAGGACATGAAGGGAAGGTTTAAGCTGGGGCATGTGTAATTCATTCTCTCTCCTCTCTCTCTCTCTCTCTCTCTCATGCTCTCTCTCTCTCTATCACTTTCATGCTCTCTCTCTCACACTCTCTCTCTCTCTCTCTCTTTCTCTATTTGTGTGTCTGTGTGTGAGGCAGGAAGGTGAACTGTAACTGAACATCTCTGATCAAACGGTTAAAGCATTGTATCAGTGAACGGTGATATTACAGAATCACAAGCATGAGGACGACCTAGAGAGGGAGAGACGCAGCATTAATGTAATTAAGGTCATAGTACTGTGTGTAGGCTGCTCTTAAATGCCATGTACCTGAATCTAAATTCAACACGATTGTCACCTGGTAGATTTTTAAAAACCAGCGCAGTGATGGCCTCACACCCACGACAGAAGAGCAGTACTTTAACATCACCACAAACGTTAATGAACGAGGTTACTGGATTTCAGTGGAAATTTGCAATGCATGGACATTTGTCTGATAAACCTCAATGGTGGAGACCTTCTCAACGAATGGAGATTTTTATTTTTTTTTTTTTTGTTTCCTGGGATGGGGTGCAGTGGGACACCTTTACACTGGCAAAGTGCAGTCCACTGCTCCTCTTCCCCCTCCCCTGAGAAACCGCTCAGATACAGGATCACCTTTTAATAATGGGTTCCTGACCCGCTGGGACGTCATGTCGCGTTGACAAAATTTCCAGTGACAGGAGCGGTCCCGGCCAGGGGAACAGCTTCCTTTGAGGGGGGGACCTCTGAACCCGCTCCGTCTCGCTAAGTACGGCTGTGTGTTGTCGGCAAGGTGGTTCCTGTCACCGGTCGTGGTGAGGTGTGTGTCAGACTGGGGCTAACCTTCCCGCGAGGAGCAGAGGTGTCTCGGTAGAGGGGGAAAAAGAAGAAAAAAAAAAGGAATGCAGAAAAAGGTTCAGAACCAGGGGTTCAGATGTAAGAAAGACCTTTCTCTTACCCCTGAGAGTGACCTACTTTTCTCTGCACTGACACGAAGGAAGCCATGGAGCAGCATGGAGGTTCTACTCTGAAACCTGATTTGGCTTTCTTTCTTTCGCTCCAGCCGCTGAGAATACTGTGGAATCGCACCATTTCGACTGGCACAAATTATGGAAACGCTGCACTTATACGCATAGTTTGACATTTGATGCGGGACTTTTCAACGGCTTTGCTTTTTGGCATAATGCAATACGTAATGTCAACATAAAACAACACTGAAGAAATAATGAGCATTTATCTTAAGTGAGTAACAACAATCACGTCTTCCTATATGCATTAGTTCATACCTCCATAATTGAGTAGTAAAATGTAACTTACTGTTGGAAATTTTATAATAATTTTTAATATGTATTTTTTGTCCAGTATTTTTTTCTTTATAAAATGATAATATTTATGCGAGAAAACCTTTGTATACTTCATTTCAAATTGCTGATGCCTGGTCCACTTGTGGTCAAGAAGAACTATTCTGAATACACGTTTACAGATGAAAATGGCTCAAAGAAACAACAGAACTAAGGGCATAAGTAACATTTTTAGGAGTACCTTTGCCAGGTCACACAACAGAAACAGCGGAAATCAGGTCAGTCACACAGATACAAAGCAGGATACTGCTCCTGGAGCTTAATCACATCACAGATTAGGCCACCCTACCAACCTCAGCAGCGGGTTGAGGAGGGCAGCTGTCAGAGAAGTGACCCAAAGGCCAGCTACAATACTAACATAGTTGTGGAGATCACGGGGCGCAACAGTACATGGATCAACAATCTCTTCAGCACTTCACATATGTGACCTCTTTGGGAGAGTGGCAAAACTAAAAAAATGTCTGAACTACTTCTGAAAAACGACGATTTTTTTTCCAGAAACCATGTTGCAGAACCTGAGACCTGGAAAAAGATTTTGTGGTCTTATGAGACTAAAGTTGAGCCTTTTGGCCTGAAAGCAAAGCTCATCACCCAGGCAACACCATCAATGTCTTAAAGCAGGCTGTTAGCAGTTTCATGCTATGGTATGCTATTACTTTTCACAAAAATGGACTGGAAAAGCTTGTTGCCATCAAGGGCAAAATGGATGGAACAAAATGGAAGCAAATCCTTGAGGACAACCTGTTTCAGTTTGCGAGAGATCTGCATTTAATGCAAAGATCAATGATCTAACAGGACAATGACCCTGAGCACACAGCAAAAACTATGATGGAAAGGTTTAAAAATGATCAGGCTAATATTTTGGAATGGCCAGCCCAAGTCTGAACTTAAATTCAACTGAAAATCTACAGTAAGACCTAAAAATTGTTATCCTCCAATGCCTCTTGGCAGAGCAAATTTGCATGGAGGAACAGCTAAAAATTCCAAAATCAAAATGTGCAAATTCTGTGCAAATATACCCAAATATGCCCCAGCCAAAGAGGGGATTGTAAATATTTCAATGCATTTTTTACAGTATAACAAGACGATGTTAAAAATAAAGTTCAAGGGGTGAATACTTTCCAAAGGCAGTGTAGATATATTGACTGTGAGGATGTCTCTTTTACATCAAGTTTGATCACCCGCTATTGCTTCTACAGGTTACTTTCTACAACTTCTTTATGATCTTCTATCCAAATTATATCTATATCCTAACTTACGTTGTTTCCATGAAATGTGATCTATAAAGTCTATTATGATATTCCCATTGTCAAGAGAGCTCACATCGGATAAAATCTGATTTGAGTGACTGCTGGCATCTCACCAATGCGCGTCTCCTTTTTTAAATATTTTGACAACGTCACGTTATTCACATCCTTCCATTTAACATTTGGATTTGGCGACAGCAGATGTCAAGTCCGCACAGTAATTTGAATTTCTTTGCATATAAACTCTGTTTTATTTAAAACTTACATTTTCTCTTCGTATGGTAAGTCCAATTTATGTCTTTTACCCTTGTCGAGTGTCACAAGCGTCATTGTCAAATAGGAAAAAGCTCCACACTGGCTTATTCTTCTGTTCCTAATATTTCATGTTATAATGCAAATCCACTATTAAAGTTTGGTGCAGAAAGCCTGATCCTCTCGTTTACATGTCAAGTTCAGGGATGGACAGAAATGCTATTTCACTTCTAAAGCTGCAGTGCTTTCCTGCACACTACCCAGACAACGTTTCTCATATTAAGGTCTCCCCAGAAATGCAGAAGTATTTTAAAGAAACTCAGAATTAAATATATGATCACACAGGAGATCTGAGGCTTGTATATAATTTTACCTTGACCCCTGTGTGTAGTGATACGAAGTCTTGCAGTATGTGAATGGGCCACAGAAAGCAAGTTGTTTTGTTACGGTTATACACTTTGCTGTACGTCGCTCTGGATAAGAGCGTCTGCCAAATGCCTGTAATGTAATGTAATTTAATGTTTCCTTGTTTGGTAGAACCCCCCCCCATGAAATGAATTTCCAGCTTAAATGTGTCATCAGTGTAAAAAATGCAGTACTAATGCCAAATTCATATTCTGTTCAGAGAACAACCCCAGGTGTCATCACTGGTAAGGTGTATTTATGAGATTGCGTATTCATTGGCGGGTTTATTCCTTGATTTTAATCAGCAGTCCGGGGATTTCACGCAGCACGCCTTGCTTGCCCCCATTTTGACGGCACGTTTTAATTTTGATGAATTACTTTACCTCACACCCCTTCTCGCTTTCCTCTCCAGTCGTGAGTGTCTCTGCTGACCTTGACCTGTTCTGGAGGAGAGGGTTTCCTGGGCGTTTTTTTTTGGGGGGGGGGGTGAGGTTGTGACGCTTGATCCCGAGTGTAGAGGACGTGTACAGGTTTGTGAGGTCTTTTTATCTTGATCAAGGGATAATGTGTACAGGGAGAGCAAGAACCACATGCGAACAAGACAGGATTGTAGCGTAGGGGTTAAATCTAAGAGGATCGATTAAAAGAAACCATGAGATATGGTTGTTTTTTTGTTTTTTTTGCATATACATCGTGTCCATCTTTTTAGCCAGTTTATTTCAGAAAGGTTTTGCCTTCTCTTTTTATCAATGCTTGGGGACACAGGTGAGTTTAACAAGGCAGAAGCAACCTGAATTGAAAATCTTATTGAGTATTAAATTTAGCCCTCATAAACACTAATCTGTAATAAGAATAATAATAATAATTACAATAATAATAATAATAATAATATCAAATATCAAATATAACTCTCAACTCTCAAATAGCAACAAACCTCAAACGCTTGGGAATGATTCCAAGTCCGTCATTCTTTAATTTTCACCTCAGAAAACTTCATCATGTTCAAACAGCACTTTGGTTCTAAAGCTTCTTCTGGCTGGGAATATGCAGTGAGCTCCCCAGTGATTGGGACAAAGACTTTTTTTTGTATTCCACAATTTTAGATTTGTAATGAAACAATTCTCAAGTGGTGAAGGTGCACATTCTTAGCTTTAAGGGTATTTGTTTATTCACTTTTATTATTTTATTTTATACATAGTTCCCCCATTTCAGGGCATAATAATGTTTGGGACATATTAATACTATGCAAATGAATGTAGTCATATTTTTGTACTTTGTCGCATATCCTTTGCATGCAATGACTGCTTTAAGTCTGTGGCCCATTGACATCACCAGCTGCTGAATACCTTCTCTGGTGATGCTCTGCCAGGCCTGTACTGCAGCCATCTTCAGCTCCTACTTGTGTTGGGGGCTAGTTGCCTTTAGTTTCCTCTTCAGCACATGAAACATATGTTCAGTTAGATTCAGATCAGGTGAATGACTTGGCGAGTAAAAAAATGTTCCAGTTTTTGGCTGGTTCTGTGATTCATTCTGCCACTGCTATCAGCTGTTACCATTATCAATGAAGACATATGTGCCAGTACCCGTGGCAGCTATGCTGTACATGCCAAATAATAACACTCCCCACCACCATGGTTCACAGATGAGGGGGGAGGTGCTTGTTTTGGATCTTGGGAAGTTCCTTTTGGCCTCCACACTTTGCTCTAGCCATCACTCAGATGCAAGTCAATCTTGGTGTCATCTGTCCACGAGACCTTTTTCCATAACTCTGCAGTCTCGTTTGAGTCCTTCTCATTATGGTAAGGACAGTTTGGCAGTCATCTGTACAGGTCTTCCTTGGCCTACCAGGCCCCAGATATTCATTATTTCCCTACTGCAGTTTAACGAAAGGATAATTCCAGACACTGGACCAGTTAGCAGAAGATGGGCTCCACATCTAAGCCTGGCTCTTGCCCAGTTTTTTTTTTTAAGCTCACCTGCAATTTTTTGGGGGGCGGGGGGGCTCTGGCATACTCCTTCCTAATTTTCCTATTTTTAGGTTTTACTGTTTTCCTGTAAAGCATCTTACAAATTTGACTGGATTGAAATTTCATATATCGAATATGAAATTTTAGTCTACATTTTGAATTCAATATATAGATTTTATGAAAGGTTTGTGCAGATCAAATGAGCCATATTCGTTTCTGCCTGAAGCACAACTGCTGAGTTACCTGGAGTTAAAAGAAACTCATCCGCTCTAAATGAACAGTTGCATCATTGGTTATGTTCCCTGTGATGGCTCACTGCATGCTCTGCGACAGAAACCGACTGACTTTTGTGTCCTTCGCGCAGTATCAAGTGACGTATCAAGTGCAGATTTTGTGAATTAGTGGTTGGCAGACCATTAGGAGAGCATTTATACTTCCAAAATCAGCTGAGCATCCAGAGTATCGATACCGATCTCCGCGTATCAGTTACTTTTCCAAGTCAATCACTGGTGTTGAGTTTTGCTGTGCTATTTTACAGAACTGCTTAAATACATTCAACGGAAATGAGTTGCATGCACTATTGCACATGCAATGCTCTCTTGTTTCTCCCTCCTGTTACTGTGAGAGTCGCGTGTACTGTTAGCGCCAGGGCTAATGCAAAACATTTTATATTTAACCCCTCAAAACGAGACGTTAAAATTTTATGTTTTGCTAACCAGGTTTCTAACCCAGATCTTACAGGTTCAGTTCCCAGCTAGGGCACTGCTGTTGTACCCTTGAGCCAGGTAATCAACCTGGATTTCTTTAGTACACATCCAGCTATTTGAATGGATAATACATGTATGTACAAATGGAGGCACTTAAGACTGCATTGTTGATCATTTCTTTGAAGAAAAAAATATTTTCTACTAGTTTATTTTTTATATGCTTTTTTTTTGCATATGTGCTGAATATGTAATGATGAAATACCGAAGGTGCTATAGTATATGCACGGTATATACTATAGCTATACTATACTATATAGTATAGTATAGTCTTCACCTCTAGTTAATGCCCTATATATGTCCTGATATAATCTCTGAAATTGCTGTTGATCTGTGGCCCAAGCCACGAGTACAAGGACAGTGTACCAAAGTTCTTTTGTTGTTGTCATCGGCGCGTCTACTCTCCTAACTAAGGTCAGCTCAGCAGTGTTAATGGAGAAGCAGTTCTCACAAGGAGTCCACTATTATCCAATTAACCTAGGCGGCATGAATCCTCTGCCTCAGCTAATTAGTTACGAGTTATGTTTTGTCATGCCTCATTTATTGTTGATCCAGAAGGTTATGTGGTGCTTTGTCCTTGGGGCGTACATTGGGTCTTGTGTGTGCTACCACTGAGTAGTGAGTGACACATTTGTACTGTATGTGCTATTGCTTTTCATATCATTTAAAATATAAGAAAAAAAATCCCTTCCATGGTTTTCAATGTAAAATATGCTCAGCATTTAACCAAAGCCAGTGTCATTATCAGTTAAATGAGCCAAGATCATTAAAGAACTGCAATTATGTATGAGGTTGGAAGTTGGGGGAGGGCTAGTCTGGTGCCTTGCTGCTAGGTCACTAATGACTTTCTTCCTATTAATGCATTTCTGACAACTGCGACTTTGCAGGCCAAAGCCAGTAATTTCCCTCAACAAATAGCCGCGTCAGAAAATGAATGGATCTGAAATATCCTTCTGTGGAATTAGGCATTGTGTGGCTCCTTTGAGAAAGAAAACGGAACGTCATTGAGCGCAATCTTTGGCAAAGTGGCCAGGAATTAAGTGTCATTAAGTCAATGGAATATGCACCGTTCAACCCACTTTGCAGGCCCCTGTGAAAGGCCACTGGCGTTAAATATAATCCTAGGTGAATGTGTTCAGAAGGACACCTACTGCAGCCACACCACAGGCACAGAAAGTAGGGCCCCTTACAGCACCCCCTGCTGGTTAGTGGCCTACTGTACACACAATATAGATTTTGAACATTTTAGTCACACTCACCATTTTAGTTAATCACTGACTAAAGGCGAATTTATTCAACACCCCCTGATCAAAACATCTTCCTGTTCCCCTAAAATGCCAAAAAAGGAGCAACCTGTGACATTCAATTTAAATTACTGATTTCAGCTATTAATTCCCAGTGTGAGTAATGGTTGTTGATCCTTCCTAGATTTTGTTCAGAATCTTGGCCATACCAGATGGAAACAGAGGTTTGCTTGGCCATGGTTGGTTATATGCTTACCGAGGTCTTTGCCTGAGAATGGTCACCTCTACTGTTAAAAAAAAATGAAGCATCTATTTAATAAAAGTAAACAACTATTCTTATAAATAAATAAATAAATATACTTCTTTCAATGCATTCTTACAAAAAAAATCATGATATCCTCTCATCATTGTAATCATAAAGAGTTTATCACCACATTATTATTATTATTATTATTATTATTATTATTATTATTATTATTATTTGTTTGGTCTTCCCCTTCAATTTGTGATCATTCTGATCCAAAATATAATGAAACAAGGAAGGACCAAGTTAATTAAAAAAATTGACATTCTGAATTTAGATAGGTACTCACATAGCTGGCAGTTAATTAAAATTCTGAAGGTCACAAGAGTTAGATGATGAGAATATCTTCCATTTCCAATTTATAGCCAAAAGTTCAAATCCACAAGCTGCCAATTACTTACCTGTAGAAAATGTTAAATACCTACCCCCACTGGGAATGTTGATGATATACTGTACCTGCCAGATAAATTACACATACCTGGACATCATCACCATCATTTGTTGTTGTTGTTTTTGTTGTTGTTGTTGTTGTAGTCTTAATATTTTACTCTCCCAAACTCTTTGGAAATAGAGAAGTGTCCATGACTGTTTCAGGGTGGGATGAGGTCTCTTTAATGCTGTCAAGCACGCTGGAGATGAAACCTGGATTCACAAAGAGTTTGTCCCCTCAACGGATGAAGCAAGTTCAACACTCAGACAGAACGTAGTTTTGCAATATACTGGTAATTCAAACTTCAGAATGTGTGCTCAGAAAACAACAGCTGGTACCATAACATCTGTGGCAACAACAGGATCAAAAGCAAAAGGAACCATCACTACCAACTGCTGCCTTTTTGCCTTTTTCATTGCTATATCTTTCATCTTTTAACTTCACTGCATTTTAGCGTTATAAATGAAACTAGAGTCAATAACATATTGTTTACTGAACTGTTAAACCCAATTATGTGCACAGGTCACCGTGTTACAGTTTGCCTTGTGAGGCACAGGAGTACCCGAAATGTAATTTTCAGAATCCCAACTGAATATTTCTGTTGAACTTTTGGCATGCTCAGCTTTTGTCCCACACTTTTAGTCCTTGAACTCGTTCATTTTTGCGAGGTGGAGTTCACTTACCGAGGGCAACATTTTTCCAGCCTCTTGAACAAAGAAAGCACTGCATTAATTATACATGTGACAATAACAATCCAGTTGCCATAACCTTTGCTATTGCGAAATAATTGGGCTTCCATTGGTACACTTTGCAATATTCAGTGGGTCTTTTCAAGTCGCCTGAAACTGAACAAAATGGCAAGGTAGGAGGACTCCTTTGATGCAGTTTGGAAGCATATGTGGGTTTTCTCAAAACTTCACCAGAGGGCAACAGTTTTTTTAAACAGGTACACAAAACAGTATCTCTATATTAATAATGCAGACAAGACATTTAAACTTCCTGCCTTGTGTCATAACAGTGGAACATGGAAGAGACCCCCAGCCCCTCTTCCACACACACACGTGCGCCAAGCTGGCGACATGACCGCATTTTTCAAAAAGGAGGAAGAGGAGGATTCTTGAAAATGTCAGACGAACGGCAAGCTTGACAGGTGCGGCCTGAAGGTGTGCACCAAGTGTTGTCATTTATTTCATTATTTCATTACTGGCTGGGGATTTTACTGTTGCGCTGACATTTTCACATGCAAAACATCCAGTTATTACTGCTGATGATGTCACTGTAATCAACCTGTGTCATTACTGAGATGTAACACCACCTGCGCTTATTTACCAGATCAAACTAGAAGAGACAGTCCCATTTGTGTCATATCTCTGGTAACTAGCAGCATGGCGGATGTTGCAACAAGGTGGCAAGAATGTGTTGAATGCGTCAATACTGTCAAAAGAAAAAATATTTCCAGATAAATACTGCAGGCACTGGGGTTGCTTATAATCAGTTAAGAGTAAGCTCTGCCTTAAAATAAGTCTATCATGAAATGGCAGTATGTGTCATTTATTAACATTTATTAAAATATATATTTTAACATTTGTTTAGAAAAGCTCATTTTTAAAATGAAACAGTTATTCCAAAGACTTAAAACATAAAGCATTATTAAACTTTTAGGAAATTAAGGCTCAAAAATAAAGCAGCATCCAGTCCAAAACACACACACACACGCACACACACATACATGCAGTCTTCTCATTCTCCCACCCCACAGACCTGAATACTGAGCCTTTATATGAACCCACTCTTAAGAAAATACAAAGCAGCTGTCATAGCAACAAGTAACAAATTATGACTACTTCCCATCCAAGTGGGGCTGATGCTGTCCTGGCAGTAATTTTGTGAGTGGGGTTGATGCTGTCCTTGGTCCTGAAGTTGCCTTTTGTGCCTGCAGCTAAACTGCAACGGTTGGTAAATGGTGTGCAGTGTTTGTGAAAAAAGCCATGCCTCATTTGCGCTAGTACACATCTCATTTGCACTCTAACGCTTCTGCTCAGCCAAGTGTGGAGCTAACAGACAGGGGTTGGCCTCTTAGTAGCTCAGAAGAGGCCGCTAGATTGCATCACCGCTGAAGACGTGGCCTCTGACGCACACGCAGCTTTGAAATGAGGACGCGATCAGACGGAGGGGAAGGTGCAGGCAGATCTCTCTGGCCCGAAATCTGGATTCCGAGGGAATCTGAATTCCCTCTGTGAGTCCCAGAGCCCAGAAGACTCGTCTTCTTCTCTTGTACCTCGTCTGCGAAACAACTAAAGGGTCCCCAAGTGGATGCGCTGGAAATAATAAACAGATATAAATAGACAAATAGAGTTTAACTCATCTCATCAGCAAGGGAAATATTTTTAATATGCTGCCGCTCTTTATGTGACAATGAGATTACTGACGTGAATAACACATTGGCTCAATTATGTAATGGTCAGCGCAATGCTTGTGCAGTGTGATCAATATGGAGCACTGTTAGATGGATATACTGATTGTTCCGGCTCCACTTACTTGAAACTGTATTTGAAATGGACATAGTTCTGAAAAGGCATATTCGCGTCCTCTTGGATATAAATGTACCGAGCTGTGTTTTTGTTAATGTCTTTCGAATTGAGAAACAGTTCATAAACAATTAGTGCATGCATTTATGGATTTAAGATTGCACGGCTACACTCACTGTTTATCACTGTAGTTTCTTTTCTAAGAAGAAACTGCTTTCAGTTACCTTTTATTCTGCATCGTTTGTTTGCATGCATGAGTGCGTGTGCTTGCGTGCATGCATGCATGTGTTTGTGTGTGTGTGTGTGTGTGTGTACTGTACATGTTCCTTAAAATAAATTTTTTTTTTTTAAAACACCTTTGCTGAGATTGACCTTCAAAGTTATTTGGAGAGATAACAGGTGCATTCCACTGTACCAAAGGAAAAAAGTCCACAGCTGTATTTCACCCAATGAAAATACCTTCAGGAACTATGCTAGCCTCCCAAGATATTATACAATATTTGAAAAAAGTTTGCAAAAGTATGTCCTGAATTGTTGTGGTACTCTGGGATGTGTTAGTTTGGGACCTGCGTATCTCCAACCGCACAAGGTCATAATGGCATAACCATGAGTCCAAGAGTAAGGCCAATGGAAGGGCCATTCATGGGCATGGGCACAGGCACGAAATGAGGGAACAGATTCCCACTAACTTTAGGAACATGGATTGGGCTCCCCAATATTATGATGTACTGTATTAGTGGTTGGTACCATTTGTGAACCCCCCCACCCCCACCCACACCCAAAATAAATCAATTATAAAAAATAAATAAATGTATGCTGGTTTTCAGTTCCACCAATTACCCTGGTTAAATGAACTAACCGCTTGTATACACCAACACTGTTTCACTTGTATATCAGATCACAGTAAAACTTTTCATAAAGGGACATCAGAACAGTCTCAGACTGTCATTTATGTGCTTATCAAGAAATGTAGCTAAAATGTCAGATGGTGTAAATGTTAGTACTAATTAAGGCCAGAAGTTGGCATGAAAACCAGCAACAGATATGGCCCTCATTACCCACCTCTGCCCATAGTTTAAATATATCAAGTGACACAGTGTGCAACAGCTATTTGTGTCTTGGCATATTGGAAAGGATTTAAGAAATAATTCCACTTGTCATCGTCACTTAATCATGTTGCTTTTACCGATTTTCTTTAACTTTTTTCTTTTTTGCTTTTATGATAATGCTACAGTTTAAATAGAAATTCATTAGTGATGAATTTGAATGAATGATAAATAAAACAGTTGATGAATACATGTTATAAATATACGCTCCATTATAATTACTATTGGTCCCATTGGTAGTGCCCTGAATAAATGTTCAGTTCTAAGCCTCAGGCCATTCTGGAACATTACGTTTGGAACAATCTACTGTTGGCAAGATGCATATATGTCAAACAAGTGACTACAGTACTACAGTACTCCCAGTCTCCAGGGATGTCAGTTACATTGTTAATGTATGTTATTTTACTAGCTAACAGAAAACAAAACTTAAAGAAGGAGATTCCCAACAAAATGGTGGAATCTATCACAGTTTCCTGGGTTTGCAATAGGACAAGCCATGGTTAACTGCATTCAGCTGGGTGTTTCAGAAAGCATTCACGTTTCTGCTAAATTAACAATTTAAAGCCCTTGAATTTATCACTTTTGTCTTCATAACCAATCTAAATTTGGTGGATGACAGTATAATTTTGTACCGGGAATGAAAATAAAACTGCTGTGATAACAGGAGCATCCGTTTCACGCACACCTCTATTTCTACTGTTTTAATGGGTGCGACGCTCCAGGTGTGACGGCTGTGTTTAAACCGGTACCGCTGAGATCCTTATTTACAGGAAGTGAGTAGTCATTTCCGAACTGAGATGGGCTGTATATTTGTTGTACTGTTCATATTAATATTGTGATTGTTCATGCTGCTCTGTGGGCTTGATGGAACCAACCCCTGGACTGAATCATCATTCACCCCTCATTTTAGCTCAGGATGTTTGACTCAAAAAGAACATGACTCATTTCCTCTGACAATACTGTTCATTTTTAAACTCTTTTTTTTTTAAAGTCTGGAGAATGTCAAACTAAAAATTGAAACTATCTTTATTGTAAAAAAAAAAAAAAAAAGTGTATATTTTAGGCATTTAGCAGAGGTCTTATTCAGACCACTTGCAAAGGTTACACTCTTTGTGCGCAATCCATTTAAACAGCAGGATATTTACTGAAGCAATTCAAGTCAAATTGCTTGCTGAAGGGAAGAATGCCAGTGCCTAACCTGGAAATCAAAAATATCTTGAAGCTGCAAGACCATTTCCCAAACAATTAAATTATACTGCACTTTTTTCAGCAGAGACCTACTTACGCATTTTACTTCTGTTTAGAAAGGTAGTTCATAGGTTCACAAGTGCAGCCTCTGGAAATCTAACCCACAATCTAGTGGTTATGAGATAAGTTCCTTAACCAAAAAAGCCGCACAGATGCCAGGAATGGTGCCGATAATGGTTCTGATGTGAGATCTCTATCATTTACATCAATCATCACTCTTACTGTGTGTGTAGGTTTAGTGGTGGTATTGTGTGTAGAGGTGGTGATAACTTGGTCACCACTGGTGATCCACTAATGCACCAGATCACTGATGAAAGAATCACTAATGATCTGTTTAATGATTGTCCTGAGCCAGGTTACTACATTATTTAGATACCCAATGTATTATTGCCATACCTTAGGTAGCATCTGTTGTGAGTTACAGAACTCCTTAAATTAATAATTGCAACGTAACCTAGACCCACTAATTTCCTCATTTAATAAAAAAAACTGTAGCTCTAGCCCAGATGAATCCAAATGCTTGTCCAAAATAAATAAATAAATAAAATAAAATGATACATCTTGACACCAGAGTTCATTTGAGCCATACATTTGCTTATTAGGCACCTAATTACTTTTGTCAGTCCCTTCAAATGACATCCTGGGCCCTAGAGAAGTTCCATTCTCCTCTTTCCTGTTGCCAATTTGGCTGTCATTGGCTTGGCACTTCTGTAACAAACCTCTCATTCTTACCGTTTTTCCCCTCTCCTTCAAGGACTCTATTAAAGGGTTTAGACTCTTGGCAATTACTGAGGAGGAATTTCAGAGGTGTCCTTGCCAATAAAGCCGACTGAGTCCTACGAAGGTTTGAGGAGGAAATAGATGCTGCAGCAGAAACCGCAGCAATGGACTCCTTTCATTAGTTTCTCTCTCGCCCCGTACAGGGTGTTCAAGGCCCTCTATCGATACATTCAGATTGCGGCCCGACGTGGCCCAAGTCAGATGTTTTTTTTTGGCTAAATGTGATACAGATCTGATTCCTTCTTAGCCGTGTGAACAAAAAAATATCTGATGAGATTCAGGCCACTTGCACATGTGGTCCTGCATAACATAATATAAATGTTATATAATGTTATGTTCCTCCATCGGATACATATCCGATCTGTGACCACGCTTTCGCTGTGAGAACTGTCACACTTGGCTCCGCAGGTGCACATCACTGTTGTCATCACTCTGTGTCGGCAGTGGCTCACAACTGCAGTGAGGGTAGTCAGTGGCAAGACAGTGACGTCAGTAATTTAATAGATATTTTGGGAGATGCTTCCATGCACGCTAAACTCGAGGGTACACATCACAATAAACCAGTGTTTGAAAAAAAAAATTGCAAGATAAAATGGCCGAGTGGGGTCACAAAAGGACATGGCTGCTGTCTCAAAGAGAATCTAGAGCCTGAGAGCTGGTTCAAGGAGGCAAAACACTCTAATCAGCGCAGTGGCCGTGGTTGCACAGTGTCCTCTCTCTGACTAGCATGAGCGCATTATGAGTGATGAACCCATACGTTTCTTTTGTTGTTATTGCACTCCTGCAGGTTCTTTCAGGGTAGAGGTTTGTTCACACATACGTCTGATACGTCAAACATGAACGTGAACAATACGTCAATGCAAAAAGATTAGATCCTTGCAAAAAATCGTAATTGAGCATTAAGGCCTGCGATGTGAACTTATGCCTATGACAGCAACACAAGCCGATACGCTGTTTTTGATCATGTGACATTGTCCTTGACATGTTACTGTCATTCTTTGGCATTAACAATGAGTGGGAAGTAGAATAAGTAGATATCCAACAGCGAGAATCTGCAGCATCAGGTGGGTTGGGGATGATGGTATTGGGGGTGCTGGGGGTGGGGTGGGGGGCTGGGTTGTGAGGTGTGGCAGATATGTGCCTCATTGTCTGCTGATAAGTAATATTAAAATAGTCACTGGGTTATTATGAGATTAAATTAAAGGATATTAGGTCCAACTACTACTATATTCTCTTTGTGTTCTCTCTTTATTGTAGATTTTGATGAATGGATATCAAAGGCTGTCAAAAATGTCCACAATGCATTTCATTCTTCATAATTACTTTAATCTGAATAAAAATATCATTTTGAAAGCTGATCTGAATATCATTTTTATATGTTGACCGAATTTGTGTCATTTTAATATTTCAATATCGCAGCCATTTCAGAAAATAGTGGAACATTATGGGTTTATTACTTTACATATGCTTTGTATCCAGCAGACAGCGTATCAAGACGAAAGAAAGAGGCTACAGGATTGCCTCCTCCTAGTGTGCTTTTCAGAATCAGAAGGCCACAGTTGAAAATATACACTTAATACTCATTAAGCCTGCATCTACATGGCACCCCAGGATTTCTTTTTGTCATTTTGGCTCAATGAACAGCAATTATACTGTAAGAGTGACCTTTTGGTTATGACAGAGGAAGAGGGATTCTCAGGCCAGCTATCCAGCCGTACCCCGTTTCAGTACAGACAGCTGCATTAAACGACCGAGACCTCGAACCCGCACATTCCCAGGCAGACGTCACCGTGGTACCGCAAATATGCGTGCGGCTCGGGGGGCGACGACTGGCGTCATGGAAACCTCTGAAAATCGATATGATTCGGAGAGCAAAGCACGGAATGGAAATACATGCACGACGGTTATCGAAAAACGCGATATCCCAATGCGCTCTCCCAAAGTAATAATAATAAGAAGAAGAAGAAAAAAGAACATGCAAATGAGCAGCGCTCATCCGACGAAGCTGAGGCCTCCTGATCTCGGCACAGCTTACCGTATTTCATTTGAGAAAATTCGATTCCGGGCGGGATTTATTTATTTATTTTATTTTATTGTATTTATTTATTTATTTTTCGGGCCGGGAGACCTACGCACAGCGCGCATCCTGATCTGAGATTGCGCGAGGGGAGGGGCATACGGCAGCGGTCTCCACGGAGCTGACCTAAAAATATCAGAATGTCTCCATTTTGTCTTTTTCGACAAAAGCGCACTCTGCGGTTAAAATTAAACTGCCTCCGCGGGCCGTGCGACTCGCTTAGCGCAGGTTACCCTGCGAGGTGCTGCCACGGCTTATTTATACACGTACACGCGTGTTAAACGGTGGCCGGGAGGGTGTCTCCTAGCGTGGTGGTTGTCTCCAAGGAGAGTTCTGCCAACCGTGACAGAGAAACTACACCCCGTTCACGCGTGCCATGCGCTACCAGCACTGTGAAACATTGGGGGGGGGGGGGGGTGAATGGGAAGGGATCAGATGAAAGACAGAGCTACGGAGCACAGCTTAGACTGTGAGCAGGTGAGCTTCATTCAGCTTCATTCGGTGTTTCTCCTGGGTCTGAGCAGAGAGCATTGACACTACGCTACCTAGGACAGGTACATACAGGTATGGACTGAAAAAAAAGAATCTGTTCTTAACTTTGAGTCAGTAATCAAAATTAACTATGTAGTATACTACTACAAAATGCATACTACATAGTATGCCGAACTGTGTTTGTGGAGAGAGAAAAACACTTGCATTTATTTGTTAGTCAAATTTAAGGGCAAATATTGCTGGGATCCAAGCCTGCATTTCTTATTCAGGGCAGTCACTGAATGAGGGAGACACTCTCCTAATAGTTAATCAGTGCATTTTGAGGACTCCTTCTTCTCTTCTTGCACTTGAGAGGGAAAGATAAAAACTGCAAAATAAACAGCAAAGAAATGGGCAGCACATGCCCTCAACAGAATAGACCGTACCGTCTGTTGTGATCTAATTGGGCTCATTTAAATAAATGCAGTAGTTGACCCAATTGAGGGTAGAGCCCCATCCCCCAGACCCCCCCCCCCCCCCCCCCCCCCCCCCACCTCATCAGTCTCTTCAGGAAAAATGCCTTTGAAAGCACACAGGAACGCATCACTTGCAGCGTAAGCAATGGCAAATTTAGTACTTCATGTGTTTGTTTCCCAGATCTCATTTGCCTTGCCTTTTGTCCATTGCATCATCGTGGCATAAAGAAACATTGGTTCCATCAGGTAATCTGACTGATAGACATAAAACCTGATAGACATTTTCTGATGGGATCAAAATAGCCATTTAAAATATTTCGTGTTAATAAAAACCCACATCTGGGTGGAATTTTTTCTTCAATACATCAGCAGACATTGACCGTAATGAATAAATCACTGCAGCCCAAGTCCCACAGTTGTTGTTCTGAGCATTTTACACACTGAAAACATTTACTGCCCTGTGCCATTCTACTTACAATAAGTGTGCAGTAGAGATGCCAAATCATCCTATGCATGTATAGATTTGTTTAAATGTTTAATCATGTATCAGAAAATGCATTCGATTTTTAGTTTAAAAAAGAAAATAGAAAGTTGTACCTTGGGACCGTGGGAGCAGAGAGAAGGCATTTTAAGGACAATCCACCCCATTAAATTAACCAATTCTGTTTTTCACTGTTCTTTGGTATAAACCTCCAAGGAACCAAGAGATCCTTGTTACTATGGAAAGGGACCTTGCCATGACAACAGATGTCATTCACTGTGAAGCTTCGGACAGTGGTAAAAGTTTATGAGAGCCCAGCTTGTCTGTGAAAAATGGCTGGATAAATCTCTCTGCAGGAAGTCTCTTTAAAGGTCCCATGAAAATAGCTGGGGTTTGGCCCAATATACAGGCCCTGTAGTAGTTATAAACTGCAGTGAGTAGTGAGATGTTTATATATATATATATATACATATGAAGATGCCACTATTTGTATTTGTTTCTGTATTTGTTGAACAAACAAAATTATTTGTATTCTTCGGCCCACAAATATGAGTGTGTGAGTGAATGGTGTATGACCCTGCGATAGATTGGCGGCCTGTCCAGGGTGTATTCCTGCCTCTCGCCCAATGCATGCTGGGATAGGCTCCAGCAGCCCCCATGACCCTGCCCAGGATAAGCGAGTATAGATAATGGATGGACCCTGCTCAGGATAAGCTGGCATAGATAATGGATGGACCCTGCTCAGGATGAGCAGGTATAGATAATAGATGGATGGATGGATGGATGAATACAGTCGATGATCTGCAAAAGAATTGTGTGAACAGATATGTATATTACATGATTGGTTAACATAAGCTACGTAACTGACAGAAAAAACGTGCGTGTCGCACGTGCTGTGAGGTTCAAAGGGCATACCTGTCAAACGGGAGAAGTCCGTGTGGGCGTTTCGAGGGCTGTTGTGAAAACGTAGCCGTTTTTGAGCCGTGTTCAGTCGCTTGCTCTAACGCGCTTCCCCGGCACTCCAAACACGACGCAGGTTTGATGATGGGGGGGTTGAGGGTCCGGCTGTCTTTTTCATGTAGCGACAGCCCCTTATTTACGCCGTGTATCCCCCCCCAGCGCTATAGAGCGATTCTAATAGCCACTCTCTCTTCTGAGTGCACAACCTGTCATCAAGATCAAAAGGCCAGGGCATCAGAGGGTTTTTGTACCTGATCCACTGCGCTGTGTTGTGGGCGTATAAAAATTCAGTAGACATTGAGGAACGTCAAGATCAAACAGATACGTATTCGACCTGTTTACTGTCGCAAAGAGAGCCTTGGAACACCGCGGTTTGAAAGTCTAGAGCCGTACAGTGTGTCACATTTTAAAGCACAGGCATCAGCTGAGCATGGCGGGTTTCTAATTTCCCATTTCAGAGAAATTAGGGAAAACGCTTAAATACTCTCTTTGCAGCTACAGCTTTTTCAAATATTTAAAAAATTTAAAAAAACTAACGATTAAAAAAAAAAAAAAACACTGATTATAAAACGATACAAAGCTGAACATTTGGCCAACCAGGTCTCACCGACTGAGAAGTTTTAAAAATATGCTTTTAGGCATGATTTTGTGCATTGTATCACCGCGGGCAGTCAGTGGCAATGGGTCAGGGAGCATTTTTGTTTCAGGGAAGTCTGTACGGAGGCACGGCAAGTATCTATTACTGTTAACCAGTATCGCTAACACCTGGGAGGGAGGTCATTAGCATTGAAAACCGACTAAGCTGCTTTGGCAGTATTAGCATTTTTAATACCTGCTCTCTGAACAGATCTGTGCTTGAATAGTATGTACAGTAAAGCAGAGCCTCAAACGACAAAAATGTCTGGAACAGGCGAGGTTCCAGACCATTTTCAAATCTTTGAAAGTGAGATTATAAAGCAAATGTTTTAGTTACAATCTATTAATATGGTTGTCTGCGCTCTCACAAATTGGCAGTGGGGTTTACACAGTTGTAGAAGGTTGGGCATTTCAGATTTGATAGTCAAAAATGATAACAAAACAAAAAAAGCGGAGTTATGCCTGCTGTTTGAAGGTTCATACCATTAGTCAAATGGTCAGTCCATAACTCAGATGTGCACGTTTCTGGGGCTTAACTGCCCATGTTTACTACATTATGTGCTTTAAAATCCATGCTGTTTATTTATTTATTACACTGTCGGTAACCATGATGTGATGCATACATATAAAATGTCTCCCAAGGTTAATTTCCCCATATTACATTTACCATAGATTTAAGCCTTTGCCAGGTACTTATTTGAGCCACAGGATAAATCAGTATCATTACCCTCTCTGAGGAAGACATATAACTCATGTGACACATAACATTACAAGTTTTATTCAGCTTGACTGGATGGCCCCCGTCCAGTCAAGCTGACATAACTTACAGACTTTTAAATATTATCAAACTATTATTTACGCTGCCTTTCTTTTTGAATTCAGTGTTGTGTGCATGGCTTACATCGGTGCACTGATGGTGATGCCATCCTGTGGAATGCAATGATTGGCTTATTTGGCTAGAGGCTTTGACCGTATCTGTACATTGTACAATATGACTGCATTGTATATTGTACTGCTTATTGCATGCTATTACTGTCTGTTCATGAAGATCCATCTTACATAACATGCCGATGCTCTTTGTTTCTCATGGCTCACGAATGCAACATTCTCCAGCTATGACAAAGCGTAACAGTAAGTAATACGAAGGAAGTATTCGACTTTGTCTGCAGTGCAGTGGACACTTTGTTGTAGAGTACTTGGTGTATCGAAAAGGGAAAAATGCATTTTGCCGTGGTCTTTGAAATGTTATTTTAAATTCTGCTTTCTTAGTGTCATTCCCTTTCGAGGTTTCGCTATTAATTTTGATCATAAATGCAGTATTCACTGTGGTGATCACCCTTTATCCTGTTCTTGCATTTATGGCAAGCTTTTGAAATCAAATCCATTACAATACTTAATATAATAACAGACTGGAATTGATGTAATTTGGAATGGCAGGGCAGAATAATTATCATGAAAATTTTACCTCAAAAGCCAAAAACCTGAAATAGCTTTTTTAATGTGTGTATTTTCAGGTAAATTGACTGAATTCTTATCTACCATAAGTAAAAAAAAAAAAAAATTTTTAAACACAGATAGCATCATCAACACAAGGTCAGGATGCAGCCCTCCACACCAACACATATTGACCCTGCAATTTGTCGATACAATCCAAGCCCTTGTAGACGAATGCTGATTTCTGACTAGGGTATGTTTTCTGACTAATTTTTGTTAAAATCACTGGATGGGAGTTGACTCCAACTCGAGTGTGAAAGATCTGAGTAGGGGTCAACTCTCCACCATTAGGCAGGTGCCAGGATGGACAAATACAAGTTACTTTGTTAAATGCACTGGATCATGATAGACCGACACCAATGGATGAATGCATGGTCAATGTGTGGCAGTGACCAAAACAACAGGGAATCAACTCAGACTACTCCACCTACACAAAGTTATTATCTATGTACACAAGGCATAACATGGGGTGAATGGCTAATAGCTAATAGAAAACTTTAGCTACACACTTTCCCGTACTTCCATTTTTAGTACCTTAACAGATGAAATTAGTAGACTGGTCATAGAAACATTGGCCAGTTTGCTGAAATGTTATAAACGCGACCAAAATGATAAATCCCTTTATTGTTTACCATGTACAGTGAAGACATTTATCCAGTTTTTGGCAAAAATGCACATGCTGGCAGTACGAAATATTCCATGATAATGTCAACCATGCTTTATTGTATCTATATCAGGTCATCTGTTTGCGCTTGCTGACAACATTTACCCATTGCTCAAGGAAAATCTTGTTCTGAAGAAAGTGAAAAACAGAACACTCTGTTTGTCCTTGCTCAGCCCAATAACTGTAGAGGTTAATCCGGGAGACTGTTCCTGACCCTCAATCCCCCACCACTCTCCTTGCCCCCTCCCCCACTACTGTAGAAAACAAACACTGTGCTAACCGCCCTCCTCTGCTTGTTTGACCAGATCGCAAAGTGGGTCTTGATAGCCTCTTGCCCTCCTGGCTAAAACTAGACCTCCCTCACATTCGTTCCTTGCATAAATGGATCTGGCTCCCTGGGCTTAAATATATATCCAGAGAGCGATTTGATGCATGTGTGTGTGTGTGAAATTGAAATTTACACTTCTGAAAATTTAATCTCATATGCCTGAAGTAATAAACCACATTTAGCCATGTCATAAACAGGCTATTTTCTGTTCAAATCTAGTTTTGTGTAACACGGTTTTAAATTGCAGCCGAATGAACCCATCAAGTTGGCACATTGTGATGAAAGCCTTTAATCTGAAGGTTAAATAAGAGCTGGGGTATATAAATAATTTGTTCATTCACCAAACTTTCTGCAGTGAGAGCTGAATCAATTCAGGCCAGTCAGCTAATTAAATACCATTGAATGTTCAACTTTGCTATTAAAAACTCCGATGCTGCATCAGCATCAAAGTGCAATTCCATCAGCACAAAGGGAAGTGCTGGAGACAGGCCTGTGACACTGAAAGATTTTAGCTTCAATATGACTTCATTCAGCCCAAAGATGTTCATATTTCCTAATGCATTTAAAATGGGATTCAACGCAGTCAGCGCTGAGGCATTTTATGGGTACCGCAGTTGTTTTACCCCAACCATGGAGAATCAATTAAATCTAATTATGTCCCTCTGAGGCCAGCTAGGTGGTGGAGAAGCAAATTTACTGATGTCTCCCAAAACATTAGAGTTCTTCAGAACTTTAAACGATGGTGGCCTCAGTAATAAGCCACCAGAAATTAATTCATTTATTTATTGCAAAATAACTGTTGAAGAACATTTTAAAGAAGCCAGTGCAAAATAAATGTAGGGTCACATGGTGTAAATTAAGAATACCCTTGTGGGGTCAAATAATAGTCACACACACACACACACACACACACACACAATCTACTCTCATTATGAAAGTACTGGGCCATTCGAATACCTGCTTTTATGTTTAACAATATTGAGTGCAAATAAATTTGCACAGTTTATTTAAATGCTTTGTTAATGCACATAATGGTCCGATTAGGACCACCGGGATGATTCAGCATCGCAGCTTCGCCTGTGCGAGGGGGTCCGAGGGCAACTTCCACCCAGCGAGCGTCGCTTCATTTTCCAGGAAATGCATTCCCTCCCTCAAACGGTCCTTTCACGGGGGACGGGGAGACTCTCGTGCCGCACGCGTCAGCACCGCACGCTTGCTATTCCTCTCCCCCCACAAACTGGCTTGGGAGCTCATTAGCGAAGCCCTCCTCAGAATTGGTAAGTTTACCTGGGAGAACCGAAGAGCCCTGTAGAGTTCATTAGCTCCTCCACCAGAGGGGACGGCTTCTCCTTCTCCTCCCTGCTCCCCTCTCTCTCCCCTTCCGCTCTGCTCCTCACAGAGACGCCACAATTATTCAACAGCTTGGAGCTGAGATGTTATTTATTTATTTATTTATTTATTTATTTATTTATTTATTTATTTATTTACTTATTTATTGATTTATTTATTTATAGCCTCTACTCTGTAATATGCCGTCATGCACGAGCCAATGGGTGACACCTGTGGGGCTCCCCCCACTGGTTTCCACGGCAGGGCCTATACCGGAGACTTCTCTGAGCGCACAGCGAGGTCATTCGCTGTTCTCTGTCGCCTTAGCACTCAAACGGTTCTTTTGGTTAATCGTAATTAACTCTCATCTGAGCTCAAATGAGTTGGTTTTTTTTTTTTGTTTTTGTTTTTTTTAAACGAGCCTCTCAAGCAATGTGGATTCATTTTGTACAGGAGAAAACCCTTTCATTATATTAACCAGATACTTCAGGCTTAAAATAGAGCATTTCCCAGACATAATCAGACAAAATGAAACAATGGGAAGCCATTTGCAGATAATAATGTGATTATTACGAGAAACCTGCATTATAATGCAGCTTCAATATTTATGCTGTATGGGCATTATGAATATTCAATTACACTCCAATACTTTAAAAGGTAAGTGCTGTATGATTTTGAATACATACAGCTTTTAATTTGCAACAAAATAGTATGAAGGAAAAATAATGTAATATAATTACAGCTCGCATATTTACTGCTATTATCCAGCTACTTACCTTTCTCTAAACAAAACACTTACACTTAAAGACAGAAAGACTCAATCACAATTCTTAATGTAACTGCACAAGATTGCACTTAAAGCATTAATTGCACAAACATCTTGTTCTGTTATTGCCAGCCCTCCTAATGTGTCAAAAACATATGCTTAAGTCCTCCTTACTCTAAATCTCCCCTCTCTCTCTGTATGTCCATTGAGCCGTTATCTATAGTACACCCGCTTATCCTGGGCAGGGTCACGGAGGGTGCATGAAACCTATCCCAGCATGCATTGGGCAAGAAGGCAGGAATACACTGAATCTACAGCCTGCCAATCTATCGTAGGGCTTTTTTTTTTTTTGTAACTCAATTCGATGTGTTATCAAAAATAATTCTGAATAAATCCTGATGAAACAATCCAGCAGAAACATCACAGAACCAATCTAGAAATCACATAATAAAATATTGACTGTGAATAGTACCACTTAATCAAGACCCCAAGAACTGGAATCACTAATAATAAAATATGAACAATATCAATTACTGTGATAGGATTATCAGTATAAACCATAAATAACAATGCAGTCATATTACAACTGCAGGGTTTGCCATAAGGTAAAAACTGTGTACGTACATATTGATACATTATAACTTACAACGGAAAAACCCATTTGCGGCTCTATTTCACTTGTCATTTTCCATAATAGTTATAGAATTACAATAGTCCACAATCACAATAGTGTAATTAATATTGAAGTGATTAATTCTCATTTTTCCCCAGCAGTCATAATATGAATTTAAGGTAAATAAGGATTTAAATGCACAGAACTGGAAACAACAGGCTTAATTTACCTTTCCGTCTTTATCTGCAATTCTTAATTTTAATTGTAAACAAAAAGACAAATATGTTTGTCAAATAGCTTATTCATAATTTTTTTGCTTTATTTGTTGTGGGCAAGAGTTTGCTTTTAAACACTCTGCTGCATTGTTCATAAACTGCTATGATATAAAAAGAGGCTTTACTGTAATAGGATTTAGCATATTTCTGTAACAGCAACTGCCAGAATCAACAGTCTCAACATCTCATACACAGCTGAATGTAGCCCGCCATACATTTATGCCTTGTCATCCATCTTTGACAAGGTCATTATGTAATTGACAGTGCACTGGCATTTAATTGCCAGATGAGAAAAAAAGGTGGTTTACTGGGACACTGGGGCCCAAGATATAAAGGAGTACCCATGCAATCCCATTACCACGTTCAAAGGCTTCTGATTGGGGGAGGAGCACCTCCCTGAGGGATAATTGGCCAATGCCGGAGGAAGATTGGCCTCCTGCTGATACAGAATGGGAGCAGGTGCAGTTGGAAGTAGAATGCAGTTTGTTTTTATTGTTGTAGTTTTTTTAAAGTTTTTTTTTTAAATTTTATATCTTGAACCACTTTAATCTGGGCCTGGCAAGCCATTATTTGTATTAAATTGTTTCTCTCCTTTCGCCAGTCAGTGTGTTTGCAATACTTCTATTTCAAATATTGCCCTTCCTAATTATTAGTCTTTCAATTCCATACCACACCCACAGTTACACTTATGTGCTTAGTGCTCACATTGCGAAGTGAAGTTCAATTGCACCTTATGGAGTGGTCATTTCTAGACGCAGCCCACTTCAAAATAAGTGGGCTGCATCCAGCAACGACATGGTGAGAGTTCATAGCTAATCATACGTAACAAAATTAAATACGCACTCAAGATTCAAAAGACTGCCAAAGGGCACCGAGTCTCAAGGACAGACTTCTGAATGTCTGCTGAATGTTTTAACGGAATGACTTCTCTCGAACCTCCTCCTCTCCTTTCTCTTCTTCAACAAAGTGAGACGAATGACAAAAGCCAACAAGGTCACGGCAAAAATAATTTGGACCCACATAATGTGCCTCATACATATTTGAAATGGAGAAGGGAATGTAATATGAAACCGAGGTACATTTAATCTATTTTCTGATGCACAAAGGCAAAGCCATATGCACTTGTCCTGACACTGATTGATTGATTTACCTTAACCAGGGCCATTCACATATGGCCAACTGGACAAGGGGAGATCTAACAATAATAGGATATAATGGTGACAAATCAATCAAGGCTGCTGAATAGTCTTGCTCAAATGACACAATCTCTCATTACTTCATTTAGATTGCATTGCCTTTTCCCCCCATCTAGCTCTTAGTTAAATTTACTTGTTTCATATGCATTACTCATGTGTTTCACAACATATTCACAACTGTCTCCTATAATGTGCATTTTAATTAATTTATGTATGAACAAGTATACATGCTTAGAGATCTGGCAAAGGTTCCTCAACAGTAGGCTTTGTTCAATGGTTGCATTCCAAAACAGTTGTTTTACTCAAATATAATTACTTTGAACCATTTGAGAAGGGCAACTTAATTTGTTCCAGTATTCTCCGGTCTTTAATTTTGAAGTAAAACTAATTTTATTCATCATAATTTCAGTTATTCATATTCATAGATGACATACCTAATTCATTCAGAGAAATTGCCTTTACATTTCACACTGTGGCATAAGAAGAATCTGTACAAAAAGGAGGCTTGAGCAATTAAAACAGCCTTGTCATTTCAAACCTATTTGAAACTGCAATTACAGTGAAACACAAGAGGAAAACATTCACTATAAAACTAAGTTGATAATTAGTATAGCTCACACAATGAGTTGATTTACAAAGATGGCTGAAAGCGAATGAATCGTAGAGAAAAGAAAAAGAAAGAAATCCATTAACGCTGCTCGGAAGATACAGTTTTCTTGAGATTCTTTCACTGCCTTGTTTCTCTTTCTTTCTTTCCTTCTGTTTCTACGCAGATGGAAAGTAGAATCTCTCTGTTGAATTAAAATGGCCTTTCTCTCTATTTGCCCAGGGGGATCTTTTGTGAAGATGTAATTAGGATGGATATAATAACAGCTAAGAGGTGGGTAAGCCGAGGGACAGTTTGTAAAGCTCGCATTTAAAGCCAAATAAAGCTAAATAAATTAGTTACCACAGTAAAGTAAATAGAATAAGGAGAGGAGTAAGGAGCAGCATTCGATGTCTACAACTGAAATCCGTTTTGGTTCCTTTCACATCTGAGTTAACATGCAACAATCAGTTGCAAGTATCAGTTGTCACAACTTGGGCTTGTAAGGCTATGGCGAAGAGGGAGACGGGGGAAATATTAATTTACTTAAACAAAAACATGCTAAAATTAAGGGAAAACATGAGGTGTGGAAGTATGTAGGCTATCAGTTGTGTACGCATGGGGGAAAGGTATCACAGCAAATGTCGTAAGATGCGCCAAGTCAAATAACCCAACATACCGGGAGAGAGTGAAAGCAACCAAGCCACACTGGAACAGGAGAATAAGAAGTGAACGGGGCACACAGCACCCAGCACAGGAGTGACTCAACTGAACACAGCTCTTTCTGGCTCCGCCCACCAGTTTCCTGCCCAAGAACATCCTACAAAACCAGGCAAGCGGAGCAGGAGAGCCAGCACTGATCCAAGAGTATTATCTTTAAACATGCACCTGAGAGACAATCCAGGCAGTGACTAAAGCTTCTCTGCTGTAAAAATCGTTGTCTTGGTATGTGCTTAGGAAGTTAAGCTATACAGTATATGTGAGGCTTATCGATCTGTTAAATGATAAGAATAAAATAAAATCTTTTTTTTTTTCCGTAAACAGCCCTTTGGGCTCTTCAACGTTTCCAGCAATAAGAGGTTTATACCTTCTTCAGGCTTATGATGATGTGACCTTCTCTCACCTACATGCCCTAGCCAGACTATTCTTTGTGCAAAAAACATCCTTTTTTTGATACTGGGTGCCATATTTTATTTTAACAGACAAATTTCTCTTCTCTCTGCTGATAGAACCTCACAAGTCTTTGGCAGTGCATTTCATTAATCCCTTTCATGACAGAGCATATTAACTAATCAAACAGCAGCTAAAACCAGCATGGGTTTCAGTGCAAATTTAAATTTATACTTTGGGGAAGGAGGCACGATCGGGAGCCATGTGCCACTTTAAAATGACCACCATATCATTTAGCCCACTGTCAGTCTGCCTGACTCTTCTGGTGAGCTGTGACAGAACAGCGTCAGTGTCTCCATGTGACATTGATTCCATACCCTTCAAAATAACAAGGACAACCACATACATCACAGTTCCCAAACTCTGGCTCTGGTCGACTTGGAAATTCCCATGGCAGTATTTCATGGGTCAAACGGGCTCAACCTCCCATGAGTTATGTGTCGACAGTCATAGGCCCATGAACAGTAAATATCGGAAACAGGGAGGCTTCCTGCAAAACTGATTCTGACCTCTTTTTCATCTGCTGTTCATTAACAAGCTTGATCTTTAATAATTCAATGACCCCCACAACAAAGACAGCTGTCAACAAATATGTTGGGTTACATTAAACTAGCTAAGTTACTACTGAGCAGCCAGTTCTAGCAAGCCTGAACTGATCCACCCTTAAGCTCCATGATATTGCAGCTATACCCAATGAATTCCACATATGCCAAAACAAAGAAATGCCATGAAAAGTCTACAGTATGTTGGAGTGAAATAATGAGCACTGTATTTGCCACCCGCTGTGTGTTGGTTTTTATGTTTTAAAATACAGCGTGGGGAGGGAGGGCTTTCAGCCGTGAAAATGGTCTCTGTCTTAAATAGCGGGGCTCTTGTGGTCAGTCGGGGGCCTGCGGCGTGACTGTGCTGTCAGTGCATGAAGGGCACTCCTCCTGAACAGGTGCAGATTGAGTAATAGTGGCGACTGACAGATGGCGCTTTGGAGAAGTGGAAAATATTAGGAGGAGAGTGGTTACACGTGTAATGCATATGTGTGCATTTGCTTAAACATTGATTTTTTTTGTGTTATATTTCATCGGAAACTGTGAGGAATCCTGGAGCTATTTAAGCCATTATCTGACCGGTATTAATATTATCACATTACACACAATGTCTTAAGCTGCGTTCTAATGCACTGGGGTGAATGATATTATGTCGAAGGCAACAAGGTGATACGCATCAGTTCCCAACTGACATCTTTCTCCAATATTACATGGATACTCTTGTGGTCAAAAACCAGGAGACCACATTTGTAAAAGTCGCCACAGTAACCATGTTTGAAGCAAGCAGAGGGAAAAACATACCAGGGCCCATATGAGCAAAGGGCCAGAAAATATGGCGGCACAGAAAAAGCCATTTTACATTCATACACATCTGTTGGAAATTTGTCTGGGGCTCTTGTATAGATGCCGTGGAACCCTCAGCGCACGTCAGGGCTCTCTCTGCCGCTGATCCTCGGGCGTCCAGCCCCACAGTGAACGAGGCACATTACTCAAAAGCAGGCCCGGCTTACTCCGGGTGGCAGTGAATGATCTTGTTTTGGTGAGAGGACTTATCGATTTCCGATGATGGCTCTGCTCCTCCCGATAGCTGAGGCCGACGCCCGAGTCGCAGGGGCACCCGGCCCCACCCGGCCCCTTTTTTTCTCCAAAGGGGTGCGCGTACTTCTCGAAGCGGCGCGCGCCTCCCTGTTAATTCACCCCCATCGTCTTAAATAATTAAATCACCCCGCGTTCTCGTCTGTCGCCCGCGAAATCGGCTTTCGATACCGCCAGGGCCCCTCCCCCCCCGGAGAGCGAACGGCTACGTTGCGGTGAGTGGCGCTCTCAGAAGGCGAGCGCAATATCGGCTTCCTCCGGCGGCCGCGGAAATTTATTTCACCGACTCCGGCCTTTTGTTTGTTTGCTCGGGGCCTTTCAAGGCGACGTCATCCCGCGCAGCTGTGCTCCGCCGAGGACGGAGACGGGGCAGGAAGCACGAAAGCTTCCGCTTCCTCCCAGATACCGCTTTAATTGGAAGAGGGAGACGTTAAGGACTTATTGGTGGGTCTTGAATTACTTATGGGAATAAAGCTTCCAGGAGTGAGTCAATTATTTATCTAAAAAAAAAAATAAAAAAAAAAATAAAAACCTTAATGCAGGAGAGAAAAAACTCTACCTTGAATGCAACTAATGTGGGACCTGCAAATTGGTGATTTGATAAAAAATCTCTGGGGGCAGAATGGTGCTAAAATAAAGTTGCTAAAAATGTTTACACGGCTCATAGAAGTGGATTATTCAGAACGTAAGGCAGGATGCTGAAACTCGAAATGCAATACTCTCGTATATTACAGATTCTATCCAGCATGTGTGTCAAAATGTGTCCAATTCATCACCGAATGAAATAGTGAATCCCACATAATCTCATTCTGTCAAGAAGTCAAGGACAAATTGTCATTCCTTGCAACCCCCGTACAAAATCCATTTCGGCTGAAATAACCCAAGTGATACTGAGCAGAAATACTCTGCCTGATAGGTTCAGGTTCTGTATTGTAAATTAAAGGTCTTCAATTAAATAAATAAATAAATAAATAAATAAAATGAACCTGATCACTCAAATCCCAAGAGAGAAATCTGAGGCAGCTGAATGTTTCTATGACTGATCGTCATTAGGCACTGTTAATGCCTACATAACATAATTAGTCTCTGTGTGTATGTTAGCAGGCTTTTGGAATGGTATTTGTAAGATTAATATGCCAAAAGGTAAATATTTTCACTGTTCTCATTACAAATCTGGGCAGAACTTCAGTCTAACCCCTAAGCTCTCATTCAGTGCACAGTGAAATGAATGCTGCTGGTTACTGTTTATTTTTGACATGATTGTGTGAGGATTATGAGTCGAAAAGTCAAATGTACAGTACCAGCTGTACTGCCTTTATCATAACTGAACAGGGTAGGAAAGCTTAATTCTGAGTCCCCATCAATGAAACATGCAAATATACAGTGAGAGGGCAAAGTAATGGTTCAGAAAATGAGTATCTTACTGAAAGGTAGGCTTAAAAGGGATACTTAGGGCTATTGTTTCCTTGGAAAAACACTTTGCATAAATACAAATCACTTTAATGCATACCCAGCTGTATTTACAGAAGTGTGAAATGTAAACAGTGTCAGTTGCCCTGTATATGAGCTCATTCTAAGCACATACATTAAAAAGGACCTGCATTATTATGGTAAAACTCTGAGCTTCACATAACTATTTGCATTATCCCTAATCCTGTTTTTGTGATAAGCATCAGGCACTATGAAATGTTACTCAACTGAAACTAGACCAGGAGTTCATTTGTGAAGCCAGCAGGTCAGAGCCCTCAAACTGTCGGTAGAATCGGTAACATTCCTGTTCACTGTCAGTGGTGCTCTGGTGACCAGGAAGGGGACGAGTGGTAGGGCACTACACTGGGAAGACTTGCATCAGGGGAAATGAATGCATCTCCCCAGACACGAGCATATGCACATACTGTAGGCTTTATGCTGCTGATACATTTTCTTAGGAATTTGAGATTGGTTATACTCGGAGGTAAAGACAGGAAGGACCCAGTGAAACATTGTTAATGAAAATGATGATGGTTGCTGATGTGCTGTCCATGTCTGTGGCAGGAAGTTGGACATCCACATCACTGGCCACCCAGACGCTTACATTTAGTTGAGTTAAAATGGTCCTAATTAAATTTTGTGCCATTAAAGTTGATTAAGCTGTAACCCTTTCCTCTTTGATTGCTAGTGCCATGAATCCTGTTGTCTTCCTCCATGGGCTAGTCTAGTTCAGAATAAAATCACATTTAGTGTTTTGATGACAAAGGAAGCTTTTTAAAAATGCATACAATTTTTTAGGGCGGGAGCAGGGGTTAGTCTATGAGTACCCGTGAAATTCGAACCCGGCAGGGAAGAGCACAGAGTGTAATGGAATGACAAGTGAAAACTGCCTTTTTTTGTGGAGGGACTCTTAGCTTGTTATTTTTTATTGTTTTCTCACAAATCCCAAGGCCCAAGTTAGCCTGCGAATTCAGGCAATAAATCTCGAGTATGGCTTTATTTGAACATCGAATCACAGTCTTGTTATTTGGGAAGCCTGGGGTTCGCACACTGTGCAGATGCACCGCATAACTTTTCATCTACCAACCCTCACACGTATCCAGCATTTGATGCTGGAACCCTGAACCTATACATATTGAATGTGCTCATTCAAGGCAAAAAATGTAACTTCTCGTGCTTGGTGGGTGTACTGCAAGGCATGAGACCAACCAAAATGCTGTAAAATGAAATGCTGCAATAACTTACATTTCACAGTATAAATTCAGCTGAACAATAAAAGGCGTCCACTATGCACAAATTCCACTCTGAGAAGGAGTATGATTTTCACTACCACGACTTACAGCAAGCTGTAAAGCCTTCACAAGCTATAGATGCTTGTGTTACACCCGGCATCGACACAGAAAGGACAGTGGTTTAGAAAAGTTTGTTCTTTCATTTTTACTGACACTAAGCTAACAAGCACTCCGGAAAAGTTTGCACAAACTACAACGATGAGCTGAAAAACTCACGGCTGCCAGAGGTTGCTACAATGCCAGGTAAACGCATGGACTTCATGTAGTTACTGTTGGTATGAATGAATGTGGAAGCCATTTTGCTCGTTTTACTTGTTTTTCAGTACACTATTTTGAAGTCTAAGAAACAAGCTTTACCTTTGCATCCAAATGAGTTGGCAGGCTCTATCAAGTCTGGCCTGTCCGTACTTACATCATCGTTGCTCTTGGATACCTTGGTGGGAATGGAATCTAGCTGGAAACAGCTTCTGGTCCAGCTGGATACCATCTGGAAATTGGTAATGTTCTGTTGCCTGTACCAAGCTGGCCCACCACCATGGCCTTGTCAGCATGGTTGCTATCTCAACCATCTTGTTGCCTACTTCTCCAAACCAGCTTCAAACCAGCCAGACCAGCTTAAAACCAAATGGATGAGCATAAAACCAGGCTCAAAGCAAGCAGGAATTTCCACCTGGGTATTCACCTGTTAGGTAGTCCACACAATGCAAATATACCTGACTGGTTTAATAAAGATCTACGCTACATCATTTAATGTTGCCTCACCCCAGTATAGCTAAACTGACTCTCAACACTTTTTTTTCACAAGCAAAACTGTGAAACATAATTTCTTTATTTTATTTGCAAGCTTACTCAATGCGGTGCACGTTGCAATATGTATTGTTCAGCACTAAAGACTGCTGCCGTTCTGTGCTTCTGTATGTACGTATGTGCATCTGGTTGTGGTACAGGGTGCGATCTACGCCTGAAATAAAGGACATAACAACAGACAAGCTCTCTGAAATATGCAATGCCACAGAGCAGGCTAACATTGGCCACAGCACTAAAAAAGTTGCTTTAGGGAAGTGTCAGACCTACTTTCATTACTGGATGTTTAAAGAGGAGCGGGTTTGAGAAATACCTGTCACAAATGTAACATCAGTGGCTTAATTATACCAAGAAAATGATTAGAATTCCTGACAGGCTACGATGTCTTTTTTTGAAGCATTTAAACTGAAAGGGGGGAATTGCAGTGACGCTTGGAACACGGAAAATGCGAAAAGAATTAATAAAAATGCAAATAATCTTTTTAAAGAAGAAATCTAATGCAGTTTTTTTTTTCATTTCCTTTTTCTATTTTGTAAAGCCCGTTTCCACCCGATCGGGGTAATTGCTGACATTAAATCCTCCAGCATATTCAGCCTGAGAAGTGCTGTAGCTGAGCCATGCTCCCTTGTAACACCCATTCTCCACTGGCAGAGCCGGCTTTAACTCCTAGATAAAAGTACAAAAAAAAAAAGAAAAAGAAGTCTATTCATGCCTTGCTAAATATGTATGAATTATCCATCATACTGTGGTCTTCTGATGCTTCTAAGCTGCTTATCTCCTTTTATGTGGCCTGACGTGGTCAAAACCCTCCAGGTTGCCCGGTAACGGCTGAAGATGCTGAGCTACGTGGCAGCAGTGTGTTTAAAGTGGCCATTTTCCTGGATTATCTGAGCAAACAGCCTGCTTTATTGTGGCAGCACCAATCCCCCTCTCCACCCTATCTCATATCCACCTACACCAAGGCACACATCATTTTAATTGATTGGATATCAACAGCCATTTGTGCCCACCTTGGATTTTCCCAGGCCACCATCCATAAAAGAGTGTTACTTGTTACCACCACTTTGTCCAATCCAAATCCCACCACTGATCTCTCTCTCTCTCTCTATCTCTCTCTCTCTCCATTTCTGTGTCTTTTTCTCTCTCACAAGCACACACACACACACACTAGCAAGTCCCTGCTTTTGTTTGCTACGCTACTGTATCTCCTTTCCCTTCTTTCTTTAAATTAAGATTAAGATTTTTTTTTTTTATGCTGCAGAGATGCATAAGTTGCTACATGAAACAAGTTCCGCAGTATAATTAATCAAGATGATATCTGCTGAAGCAATTCAAGTTCATTGAAGTATTGCTCAAGGTTAAAGTGTCCTGTCTGATAACCAAGCACATAAACTATATCTAATAAACCTGCTCTTGTCTGTTGAAGGGTTGCAGTCTCTCATTGTTGGCACGCTAGGCACATTAATACCATGCCTCTATACAAGCATTTTTTGTGTGTCATAATGTTCACATTTAAATTTCCCATTACATCTAACAAGGAATAAATGCCACCGTTTCCCTAAATGTAGGTGCGATTAGAGAAATGCTTCAGAAGAGTATGCAGACCCAGGGACCCTAAGCCACACCGCTATTTGCAAATGATCTCTCCTGACGCCGGGTTCTGAGGAACATGTGGAGCAACATGGGTACACAGGTGATGTCAATATTTTCTTCTCCTTTCTTCCCCTGGTTGTCGAGGCAACAGCACCTTGGCAAACAAAACACCTCTGGGAGAGAAATAATTCCCAAATTAATAAAAAATGAAGAAATATCAAGACTCAAGACAAGTGCTCGAGTGTGTCTATTATTTCAGTTAAAATATGCAGGCGCACATTTTTAATTACTATTTTTGTTTCAACATTTGCAGAATAAAGGCAATAAAATCCTGATTAAATGTCATCAAAGTCTTCATTTGCAAGCCAGTTTTATGTCGTTACAGTCCTTTTACTGCTGTGAATGGTGCATGAGCTGTTACCTCAGTTGCTGGCATCAGTACTGGGACTTTATCTGAAGTAAAAAAAAATTAAATAGTCAGGTTGAGCACAAGGTCACATTCATCTCTTTGTGTGTTCCGCTTCAGAAGAAGACACGGAATTAACATCAAACAAATTATTATTATTTTTTGTAAGGGATGGAAAGGGACAGAGGAATCCCACTGTGGTTTGTGTCGACCGTCATACGCTGAGCTATTCTGTGATCTTTTTTAATAACATTTTTGAAATGCTTCCATTCTCGAAGTGATAATCTTTAATTTCAGACAAATGCCTACCTCACCCTGCCGCTAACTGGTTTACATTTGAGCTCTTTGTTTGCTCAAATTCAGAAGTCACGGTACATGCCGATAACAATATAAATAATAAAATGTAAAAGTTGCAAAGGATTCCAAGAACGTAACATCGACCATGGAGCAGGGAGAGAGAAGGTACAAGTACATAATATCGCACAAACATGACAATAGACTATAATATGCAAGAAGTGAAGAACATATTGTAATCTTAAGCGAATACATTGTATGACCAAAGGTATCTGGACACCTCTTGGTCTGGGGCTGTTTTTCATGGCTTAGGCTAGGCCCCTTAGTTCCAGTGAAAGAAAATCTTAATGTTACAGCATAAAATTACATTATAAATGATTCTGTGCTTCCCCAACAGTTTTAGGAAGGCCCTTTCCTGTTTCAGCATGACAATGCCCTTGGGCACACAGCAAGGTTCATATGGTTTTGTTGAGAACAGGGTGGAAGAACTTGATTGGCCTACACATACCCCTGACCTCAACCCCACCCAACCCCTTTGGGATCAATTTGTAAGCCAACTGAAAGCCAGGCCTAATTCGTCCAATTAGTTCCTAGTGCCATATATGTGTGTGTGTGTGTGTGTGTGTTTATATGAATGTCTTATTTTTATGTGTCCATGTGTCCAAAAACAACTGAAGTGCAGGTCCCTCCAAAGGTGTCCATGTTTCACAATAATCCCTTGGGTAGCTTAAGAAGAGACATGCTCAAGTGCAAAAAAAGCCACAGTATTTATTTAATTCCTTCACAGATCACAAAATTAAAGCTGACAATGTGCACTTTAATCTCATATTCATAGTTTCATTTCAAATTAAATATGCTGAAGTGCAGAGCCAAAACAACAAACATTGTGTCACTGTCCAAAAAATAACAGTGCCATGAATAAGTATCTGCCGCCTTGTTGATTTCTTATAGTACTGCATATTTGTCACACGGAATGGTTTCAGATTTTTAGACCAAAATGTAATATTAGGCAAATATGCAATAATATAGGAAATCAGGATGGGGGCAAAAACTTTTTGTAATTAAATAAATAAATACTCACCAAGTATTCAAAAGAAAAGGTTCATTTCCAGAATAACAACAGGGTTATTTTATGGAGCATCTTCAGCAATCAAGACGTTAGCAATGACATACTGCAGAGGGCAATGGCAAACAAGAAATTACCAAGCAGCTTTCATCAATACAAGATTGCCCTCTTTGTTTGGATTGAATGGCACATTAAATAATATCCATGAAAGTTGAATATAGCCTTAAAAAAATAAATGCAATTTTGTTTTACTGTTATCATTGAATGATTTTAAGGTCAAAGGACTCATAATAATACATTTTCATCAGATGTTCATTTGAGTCTACTAGGGGCTGACATTCATTTTTAAAATAGCACTCCAAAGGAAGATAAAGAGACCTGACACTGTGGATAAATTGATTTAATCCATTTATTGATCTTGACTAAAAGGGAGATGTTATTTTGTAGTTTTGCAGGATGAAAAATCATTGAATGTTTCAGACTTGAAATCACTTACGATAAAGCGATTTCCTTGAAAGTCGAAACTGCAAAATAGAATCTACAGGTTGCTATACAAGTGCTGTTTTTGTCTTCCATTCTCTTTACAGAGATTTCTCAAGTGAAATAAATATTAAGAAAGTGCCGCTTTGGCGTGCCAGCCACACAACGGTCACGGAGAGAAAAAAAAGAGATATCTTCTCAAAGAACTCAGTTCAGAGGTCTTCAGAGATGTTCAAGAAAACATTTCAAAATGCGAATGTCGTGTCGGGCGTGCGTTTGACAAACACAGTGCAGAATTCACTAGTGTATCTTTTCAACTTCACGTTTAGGGATTTACTTATTCCTCGACTGAGATGGAGTGAGAGGAGAAAGCATACATTTTAAATAGGTATTTTTACATTTGTATGTTTTGGGGCAACATGTTGTGGAAAAAAACAGTCATTTTACTCCATCAAATAAGTCTGTGAAACTGATTATACCTGTTAATATACAGTAGTAGATAGACAGTGGCGCTGTTGAGTTTATTTGAAAAACAGAGGCCCAGCCGCTGGTGCTTTTTGTGATCTTATCCAACCAAGGAAAGCCTTAAGCAGGAAAACAAAAAATCATTAAGTCAAAAATAGTCACAAGTGGCATATCTGGTCGAGGCAGTCGTGCCAGGAGTTGCACTGGTGGCCATAGCATCACTCAGAGATACTAAGGCATCATGATAGAAGAGCCTACAGTTATGACTGGGCAATCCAAGCAGGGGGAATGGGTGAAAAAAAAAAAGAATAATAAAAATTGAAAATACAAAAAATAAAGATACTAATAGTGTGCATGTTCACTGACACAGGTATGGCTCTAGCCTTTCTGCTTTGTACCATGTGACGGTACCAGAGACCTGTGTAAGGTGACCTAGTGACGGAGTGTGGCTCAGTGGGTAAGGAACTGCGCTTGTAACCGAAAGGTCGCAGGTTCGAATCCCGGGTAAGGACACTGCCGTTGTACCCTTGAGCAAGGTACTTAACCTGCATTGCTTCAGTATATATCCAGCTGTATAAATGGATACAATGTAAAGTGCTATGTAAAAAGTTGTGTAAGTCGCTCTGGATAAGAGCGTCTGCTAAATGCCTGTAATGTAATGTAATGTAAGGGAGACGGGACACGTATTGTGGAATAGGGGGTGTGTGTGTGCGTGTGTGTGTGTGGTGGGGGTCGGGGGGTCGGTGGGTTGGGGGGATCAGGCAGACTTATCGGGGGGGGGGTACACAAACTGTAATAGAGTACACATGTAATAAGCGTTAATTCAACACTGAATATTTAACTGTGGGTTTGGCGTGGCCGCCAACTATCATGTGTGGCTTTTAAATTTTTTTTCCCCCTTCGCCCTTGTCGCCTAAGCCTGGAGCCAACCCTTCAGCTCTGAAAGTACCTTCCCAGGTAGCCCATATATGCTATTCATCAACTCTAAAACATTCTTTCCTCAGATGTTAGATATGTACTGTACCTTTACCAACTGCTGATGAAGAGTGGGGGGAAGAGCATAACATACATTAAGCACAGATGTAATTCGCCACACTTTAACGCCTGCTCTTAAGCTGCATATTCTTACGAAACACCCATCATCTACACAGGACCTTTATTCAATGAAATTATCCTCCCTGATGCTCACAACAAAGAGCGGGCAGCAACAAAAAAATAAAAATAAAAAATCACAACCCCCGCTCTTTTCTCCGGCTCAGCTGGAGCCAATTACAAGAGCATTAATGCTGTTTTGCAGCTGCGGCGCTGAATTGTAATCTTTTCTTCACCTCCGCCATTGTGTTGCAATTTTCCTACAGCTCTTTGAAGCTGTTAGTGTCTCTCCATGGTGCCAGCTTTGCGCCGCAACCCCGAAAATATTGTAAATAAGAGGCCTCTGCAAACAGGACTAGCAAAAGCCCAGAGTACTTCTTTCCAAGCTAGCACAAAAACAGCCGCCCCCCCCACCCCATCCCTCGACCTCAGGCTCCATACAAAACACTGAAGTAATTATCTTCATATTTGGGGCTTTGACTGGGGCGTTGATGAACTGCATCAACAAAGTCCATGGCCTCGTTCTCACACAGAACCCAGCCCGGAACCACCTGACACGTCATTTCAAGACTAATTTCTGCGCCGATGTCGCTCCTTATTGGGCTGGATTCAGCAGCAAAGCAGTTCCTGTCCAACTGGAACGGTGTTACAATAGAGTAATTATCATTTGGATGTTGTTTCACAGAGAATGTTGCAAATTGTATCTGGTCCTTGATATGCACATTCTCAGTAAATATCCCTTATTTGCAAAATTATTAGCATGCACTATAAAATATGTGGGGGGGGGGAATGTCCTAATCTCATTGTGACCCAGTGATGCCTCTCCCTCTCAGATATTTTCTTATAGACATATGGAGAAAGAATGTTTTTGTCTTTTTTTTCATTCCAGAATATCTACTCACAAGAGCAGACCTTTTCCTTTAAGCCCATCCATGATTCTCACACATTCTATTGTCTTCGAGGCTCTCTGCTCCTATAATTATTATAAGGTCATGCAGCAATAACTCTTAAGTTACTACTTAAGAACTGATTAAGTTCACCTAGAGCCTAATATTCTGCTGACAGAACTCAACTACAAATACTACTAGTAGCTATGGACCATAAGATTTTTATATTATTTTATTTTTTGCTTGTATTGTGTGCCGATTTGATGCATTTTCAAGCAGGGTATTCTTAGTCATACTTTAATTTAAGCCTCTGTTCAAGAAAAAAATAATTGAACAGTCACCCTCATTAAACTTCAAAGCTGCGCAATAAAAGATTGTGTTTGCAACTGATCATGAGGCATTTGTTTCTGTTATTATCGTGTTTAATAATTGTAGTAATACAAAACAAACATCAGAGGGATGTCAGTGGGAAGTAACTTTTCTTCTTTTCTGAAGCAAAGAATTTCTGAATCTCCATACAGTTTGAGTTGGTCCAATTTCATAATAGTTTTCATGGCGAGTCATTTCTAATCTTCATTAAGTACAAACAGTGAAGAGTGGAGACAGGTAGAGTCATATACAGAATTCATATTTTGTTTTTTAACCTCCCATTCTATAGAGATCTATAGGATGTCTGAAACAATATTTATCAGATGTGTCATATTATCTCAACTGAACTAATACCAAAACAGGTGGACAGCAGTACAAACCTTTATTAATGGAAATTACTGCTGAGTGAGAGTAGTAACACAGTAGTGACTTACAGATACAGTATGCTTATTTGTTTTGTTTTGTTTTGCTTTGCTTTGTTTTGCCTTGCTGTAATAGTTTTCTGATGCTCTGGTGCTGGACCCTGATCGGAGGTGTTTGTAATCCTGTGTGATAATATCGCATTTCATCAACTGAAGGGAAAACATCCATAAACAGACTGTTATAATTAGAGATTTTTTAAACAGATCCCAGCTTAGCAGGATAAGCTTGACCCATAGGTGTGTGGATTAAAGAATCCAAAGAGACACCAATGCTCATGTATGAAACAAATTTAGTCGAACCATAATGCTTTTGGCTTGTACAATATTTATCTTCCATCAAAATGTCTTTTAATATGCTACACATTTGCAAGTGCATTACTGTGGTCCCTGACTCCCTTTAGTATAGCTGTAGACACACACACACCTGCACACATATGCACATGCACACACACATGCATGCACACGCACATGCACGCACATGCACACACACACACATGCATGCACATGCGCACACACACACACGCACAAATTTACTGTGCACATATTCACGCACATTTAGACACTTAAAAGTAAATGGTTTGACAATACTAATGCCATTGTCTGCCCATTAAATCATTCTTTTTTAGAGCAATTTCAAAGTAGATATAGGACTGCGATCAAGGCCTGACTTCCTATCTCAGTCTATGAAGTTCTGTAATAAATCTAGACTTCAAGCCATTGTCTTCCTACATGGTGGTCCTAAGCAAACCATCTGTGAAATAAAGTAAAAATTCAGTGATCCTTGAGGCAACTGATAAGACAAGGGCTACATAAACCAGCTCTACATTTTACCTGGCAGCACATAAAGAAATGCAGGAATGAATATAATCACATGACATCACTACTAGTCAGCTCAGTAGTCAGTGAAGTGGGAGTTAAATAAAAGCTTTAAAAGGTATGTTTAATAATTTTACAAAAGCAGTAGTATTTCCTCGATCAGATTTGAAAGCAGAGCAGTGAAATTAAGTTGTCTTGTCTTGCCATCACATTTGCCAAATAAAGATTCACATGTAGATTTTTTTTTCACTGTTAAATGTAGCTTATATATCCAGACATAATTGCTTGACTGTGTTACTAATAGTACCACAGGCTGTTTGGAGCTGCATGACACAAAAGCTTGAATATATAACTAAATAGGTCAATTAAATTCCATGCAATCAATATGGTACCATACATATTCATTTTTAATACGTTTTTAGGGGAAGTTGCATGTTGAATCAAATCCCCATGTGGCTTATTTCAGGCTGAACATGGAAAAACAAAAACAAAAAAGAAAATTAAATAGTTGCGGTAAAAAAATGGAACTGAATTTCGGGGAAATAAAACATAACTAAAGCTGTCTGCAAGTGAAAGATGGCTCGATTTAATCCGACCTGTCAAAATCTACTTCAATTATGATTTTACCTCGGTCCCAACATTTACAACTTTTTTTTTAGCTAATATTATGACCAACCTATTATTTTGTTTGCAAATATGTTTGATGATTTGTGATGTCTCATGTAAATGTGTGTGTATTTTATTAGAGTACGGTGGGGCAGAGAGGGGAAATAGTTTTGGTACAGAATAATTATGGCCCTAAGCCAAACCAAATCATTTGGGGCAATTTGTCAACTTAACAAACACAATCTTTCACCTTGGTGTTATTATTTTAAAAATAGGAAAGATATCCAAGGTTTCACTTTAGCCGAAAAATTAATCTGGAATGGCCATAGGCAATATAACTTTTTAACAACCATTTATTTTTAAAGTGGCTAATTTGCCAAAAAGCATGTCATGTATTATCACATTAGCTAACGTAGATGTAATAATGACCACATTTTGAAGTACAACCAGGGGCATGGGCGTAGTTATTTTCTCACCGCTAATGGTATTTTACTATTTCAATTCAAATCTAAAGTCAAATTTAAAAAAATATTGGATTGCGATCGTAGGCCATGGGGGGGTGTGGGATCCTCAACAATGCTATTTTTGAAGAAGAAAAAAAACCTTTTTAGCATCAAAGATATTTGACAGATGAGATCAACTGCTTCCTTAATAAATGAATTTTCACTTAGGAAAACCCTCCAGGGCTTTTCAAATTGCTGTCTGTCAGAAAAACTTGACAGGGATGTTAACCTCTCCATAATGTTTAGGGCTTCCTGCTGCTCTGAATGTGGTTATGTTTAATTAATAAAATGAAACACACAGCAATGGTCAAGTAGGTGGTCTTAATTGAAAATGTCTTTCACAATTTGTTTATTGCACATGTTTAGGCTTTCTGACATAGTTAAATCGTTTTGCCTATCTGTGATTGGGGGACAATGGTAAGGCATAGAATAAAAGCATTGAATTTGATCTTCTTGATACATCACTATAATTAAAGTGATGTAAAAGTATTTGCAATTTATTTTGACATAGCTTACTTCCTGTCTTCAGCATCATCCTACTGAATCCTGGAAAAAAGACAGATGTCTTACTGTCTTCCCTGAAATCAGAGTAACACTTCAGACTTCAAGTTGAGCACTACATTTCCACACGAGGTAAAACCAAGTGTACCAAGCATTCTGGTTTGAAATGGCTGTCCAGCACTGCCAACCCATTTGTGTGTTTCACCTCCATCACTCTAATCAACTGTAAACCGGAAAAGAAAAAAGTATTTCAGAGCATGCAACCAAATATATTTACTTTCTCTGCATATTTGAGATGACACAGTATTAAACACACAGACAAGTTCAACGGAGTGGTCCACAGGGACATAGCTACTGACAGATGGCAAATCACAATGAAAAGACAATATTACAGCACAATAGATATCCCAAAGGGAGGAAAAACACAATGAATGCATATAAATACTTTTTTTTTCACCTCAGCAACCCAGATATGAAAGCCACATAATGATATACACAAGACATTTTCAAATGTGCTCAGCTTGGTTGCCTAACAGAATAAATACACTGTCTACAACAGTTTGATTCGTTATGCCAGTTTTATATACTGATCCAAGAGTTGTCAGTGTGTTATTTTATTTATTTTTTTGCCAAGTTATCCAATATTGTATTTGGCTCAGTCAAAGCTCAGTAATAGTATCCAATGCTGGAAGCACTTCACACTGCTGAACTGGCTGTTTGCTTATGGTTGTGATCCCGTTATTCAGAATATATCTCAAGAGTATTTGGATTTCTGGGGCAGTATTATAAGGGTTTTCTACATGGCTTTATTCATTTTTGTCCATTTATTTATTTTTCTTTTGTTATATTTAGTAGAATAATCAATCAGCATAACCACGCTACCTCTGTAGGCTTCAGCTGTCATCGGTATCTATACATATTGAGTAAATATTACTCAATAATGATCCAGAGTACTAGTATAAATGTAGAAACATGAAGTAGTCTCCTGGGCACATGCCAAAGGGTAGATATCAACCCATTTCATTATATACGACAAAATTAATAACAAACCTGGATTGGGTTTTGTTGTTAATTATTGTATTTGAATACTCACAGGGAGGATGTCAAATCCACCAAATCTGAGCAACAAAAGGTAACCTTAATGGATACTGCGTTTCTTGACTCCTTCTAAAAGCCTCCTTCATTGGCTCATATTTTCTGCTTAGAGCGGCACAGTGAGCTCTTAATTAGCTTCCTATATTTGACATTTTCATTAGGAAGCCCATTTTTTTCTGCAACTAACCACAAAAATTCATTATGTTCTGGGCTGTGGACCATTTGTTATAGTTGGTGAAAGATGTGTGATGTGTAATAACTCAGATTTAATTAAGCTTTCAGTGTTTTTTGGTTCCCTCGGATTTGGTAAACACGCTGTTCCATTATGCAAAAAAAAAAAAGTTACTCAAAGCAAAAAAAAAAAAAAAATGATTTGTGAAACTTGGTCAACTTTATGATTTGTCAGGGGAAATAGGATATGAACATACTGTATCATGACTAATGGGCTTTACAGCCATGCCTATGTGTGATTAATGATAGCAGTGGTGGAAGAAGAGTCTGTGGTGAAAGACACAGCAATCATCAATATGGCATGGAAATTGAAAATAGTACCAATGCACTCATATGACACCACAGTTATGTTTGACTACGCAACAACACTTTATTTTTAATGCCAAACTGTACAGTTGTTGATGTTTTGCTGTGCATTCATAACAGGACCATATTATTAACTAAAATGTTATGAAACCGATTATCATTTTATCATAAACAACTTCCATTGTTAGATAATAAATGTTAATCAGTGCCCTGCTTTCCCAAAAGCCACTTCATATATTTTATTGTTGGCAGCATGGCCAGCTCACCAGTGTGTGCATCAGGAAAATGTTTTTTTTTTTAAACTATCCTGAATTCAGCATGATTCATTAAAATTCCAGTTATGTTCCCTGAAATTGCTGAATAATTCAAATGATATGCATCGGCTAGACTAAAAAGCTTTTACTTATGCTACATATTGCCTCTATAGCAGAGCTCAATTCTGTAAGGTTAATAAGAAATAAAGTAAAATAAATATAGAAAATATTATTTTTGTTTTTGCAAAGGAAAATGTAGAAAATTGTAAAATTTTGAATATTAAAATGGTAAAATCCCTTCCTGGATCTTGGTGGAAGGGCTTGCATTTTATGAGCCCCAGAGCTATGTTGTCAGGGACATAACATGTTCTGTCCAGGGTTTATGACTGAAATCAAAGTGATGTAGTTTCGTGGATGGCAAAGCACTTTTTGAATCGGATACAATTACACTCTATAGACTACTTAGTCAGAGGACAATATTTTTCTGAGGTAGTGGGGCCCAACCTGAGATCTTTTAATGGGGCCCAAAATCCCTGCAGGAACACCTGCTTATGCCTGTAATCTGTGATCAAACCAATACCGTAGTAACCCTACAGAGGGCCATTGTGGAAGTGTTTATGCAGAAAAGCATGCAATAAAGGTCATATGCTGTCTGTTGTTTGTCTTGAGGGCAACCCTGTTCCTTGTCATGTGACTAAAGAGATGTGTGTTCAACTTCTGAATGCTCTAAGGTAGAAAAAAACAATGTTGCGTGTGCTGCATTCCATTGCACAGGTTTAAAAAAACAATATTTTTGTAATTCCAAACAGCTTATGAAGTTGCTTTTCTCCTCCACAGCTCAGTACTTGCTGACCTAATTTTACTTTCCTGACTTCCGGCAAAAAAAAAAAAAAAAAAAAATCTTGGAGTCTCTGGGGGAGAGCGACAGAGAGCGAACAAGAGAGAAAGAGTGACAGAGAGCGAGAGAGAGAGAGAGAGAGAGAGAGAGGGAGAGAGAGAGAGAAAGACCGAGAGAGAATGTTATCGTCTATGACACGCTGTCCAGATTTTGTCAAGATTGCATTGTGCTTATCGAAGAGCCATTTTGCTTATTTCATTTCAGAACATATTTATGTGGAGCTGACGGCTTCTACACAGTAGAATGTCCAGTGGTTATTAAACTAAAAACAGATGTTTCACACAACCTAACAACAACAGAGCCCCACCATGGATGGAATGTGTGTGTGTGTGCATGTGTGTGAGTGGATGCGTGCGTGTGTGAGTGTGTGTGTGTGTGTGTGTGTGTGTTGTGGGATTCCCCTGCAACAGGCCAATCATGCGCTAAAGGGCAGGGCTTCCCCCTACAGTAAATCTGGACCTGATACCCAGCATGAGCTCCCTGAGCAGTTCATTAATACATTTGGATTATTAATAGCATCTCTGGATAATGGCTGTAAATATTTATAAGCAAGATTTTTTATGACTTTGAATGTGGATGTTAACTTCAGAGATGCCATTTGTGAAATGATGGGAGATTAACAGAATGGGGGAAGAGGAATCACACTGTAATTCACAGTGCCCATAATACCAAATATGTAACCACTTAATCATATATCTTGTAGTACAGTATCTGTAATTTTTGCGTCCATCATTGCTAAGTAATGAATTATAATTGTCTCTACATTCGTGGTCCTGGTAAATCACGGACTGATAAAAATTATACGAGTTGATAATTAAGAAATTGTGTACAACTGTGTAGTATTTTCATTGTTTTATTTTTTATTCAAAATGGATTTACATAATGAGAAACTGTGTTGATAAAATTCTACTTGTGGGTAATGAATTCAAGTTTGTACTAATTGCACGTGTGAATGTAAGAGTGAAACATTGATTGTCATCCATCTGGTTGTAGTGTTATTTACACATTCTGTCTAATGCCTATACAAATAAACAGGTGCTCACCTCAGTAATATGTGATTTGTCTATGTGTGCCATTTGCCAAACAGCCCACCTATTTTGATAGTAACAAAAAAAAACAGAAAATGTCAAATGGTCTGCTGCAGTGTTTATCATATTTGTATCTATAATACTTGTTTTGTTCTCCCTTTTGGTGGAAATACAGGTGCTAGCTTCCATTGCTTGTTGGGTAAAATAGCATGAAGGATTTATTACAGACAGGAAAATTACGTGTTGGCTTACTGTCCCCAGTGAACTGTTCATCTGAGAATACAGTGGACAATTGGAAAGGTATTTTAATTTTGTTGTTGTTGCTGTTGTTGTTGTTGCTGTTGTCACTGCCACTAAAAAAAACATCCATTATTTTGACAATCACAACAAGAAGTAAAAGTTCATTTGTAAAGTGATACGTTTCAGAAGCACTACCTTGTTATAATTGGAGGGGGGGGGGGGGTACTGTCCTTGTACTTAAGCTGTCTTGTAACCAAAGGGAAAAATGACACTCATTTCTTTTCTTTTATTCATAAAAAAGGGTAAAACATGACTAAAAACACGGTTTAAAAAAACACAATAAAATGCCCTTTGATTCCACGAAATGCTCTCGTTAGCTTTCATCTGATGTTATGTCTGCCTTAATTAAGAGCAGAATGGGGTCAGTGTGTCCAGTGGCAGGACTCAAACAGGCAAGGTGATCTGATCACCGCATGTGCCACGGCATACTATTGCATTTTCTCCACCTACTGTCCTGCCAAAACACAGTGAACTTTGACCCTTCACCGAACACTTCACACACATTTGCATTTGCCCAGTGACAGTAGCATACAGTTTTAGGCTCTGTTTATGTCTTTGTTTTGGATCCACCGTGTTGCAGCACAGGTGATAAGGCCACAGAGAGGCCTCCACATCAGAGCCTGTTTAGCATGCAGAGAAACACTGATACTGGAAATGCCTCTGAAAGATTCTTAAACACAGAGGTGGTGTCACAAGCTGGCCCTGAATGCATCGACTTGAACGTTTCTGAATGAGAATATGATGCACCAATGAGTCTGCTTACCCGGACCACTGCAGTTCCTGTCCTATGTAAAGCAAACAGCTTCTTCTCTTCTCTTTAGTCAAACCATATTTGGCTCATGTTGTTCCTGTTTTTTTTTTTTTTTCATGGTCCCAGAGTTGGGAAGAAAACTTCCATGATCGCATTTCCCTTTTCATGTCTGAAAGCTGATGTATAATATGTGGTAAGTGAGTGACAAAAATCAGTTGTGGGACCATATTAATGTATGTTATTCCAATAACTGTTGGAAGAGTAAATAAGAACTCAAATACAAGGAACTAAAAAAACAACCAACAATGTGCGTCCAACTGACTTCTAATGAACCACAGAGAAAAACTTGTTCTGCTGTCTTTATGCAGGCCTGACTCTTTGTTATCTATGTGACCTGACTGTATTTGCAATTAGCTGAGCCATTTCTTTTCTGTGCAGTTCAGATTGTGTGACTTTAATCAGCATTTCACACAGATTACACAAAGTGGCCTCCTCAGACTCATTCATGACTGTAAAAAAAAATATATATATTGATTTTAACAGAGAATAAGAACCAAATGAACTGGGGACAAAATGGAGTCCAAATAATTTTGTGTGTTTTTGGGAACAGCGTGGGTATCACTTTACCTGATTCTGCCCATTGTTTATTCGAAGCCCAACCACACAGAATCACTAACAGTAAATATTAGGCTCAATTAGTGTTGTCAACACCATGCGGTGTACAAATCAGTCAGGCTAATTCGATTGCTAAATTTTCATAATTGGTGGCCATTTCATGCATTTTACACCTGTTCGTCACATAAAGGCAGTCTGGCAATGGGAACCGTATGCAAAAGCAGCGAAGGGCTGACAGCAAGCAGGAGTTCATTACTCCCATGGAGGGAAATATTCTATCCATTAGTGTCCTCTGGCCTGGATCCAGCGATAAACCACAGCGTGCACTCACTCGAGTCAGTGGAAAATGAGAGCATATATCTGCCCGTGGCCTAGTCGTCTCTCTGAGAAAAGCCGAATCAGAATGCTTCAATCAGACCCGGGGAGCTCCGCCGTCTAATTTTCTACTTTCAAACAATTATCCCCCTTTCTCTTCTCCTCTCCCGGATTTGGAAGCGCCCAGCACGCCTCTCAAGTCGGTGCTTTGCCACCTGCACCTGCCCAGCGAGAACCGCGGCACATTTACACCTCCGACGCGACTTCCCGTGAGCGAGTGACTATTTTCTGCTCGTAAATCACTCAGCAGGGCAGAGCGCGGCAGGTCGAAGTGATTTGGCCACTGCTAACACGGAGACTTCCATAATTGCGGTTTGTCTTTAAACACACGCACATGTTAAATCCACAGGTGTCTAAACGAACTGGAGCATGTGAAGCCTGCTTCACATACTATATTAAGCTTGTCGTATTACCCAGGGATGACAGTTGTCTGAAATCATGCAATGCCTAGTATGCGACTGTGAAAATAGGATTTAAAGCAAAGTATCTGCAATGCAGTCACCATAGTAAGCAGATTACATGCACATACATATAATTGTTTGCCATGTGCAAAAAAACACATTTGATTTCTGATTCTTCTGAGAGAATCAGAGAAAAATAAAATTGTCAAAGTCCAGGCTTGCTGAGCTGTCAGGAAATGGCTGCTTTGGGTGTCCTCTGTCTGTGCATGGATGGTTTCTGGCATATTTGTTTTGTCGATTTTTCCGAGACTCTTCAATGTCACTTATCTTCTGCTCTGGGAGGTTCCAGGAAAACATTCATTTAGGATGTATTGCCCTGCCTCCCAATGCCTTACGTACATCCCAAAAAAACCAAGACAACTTCTTTTTTGAAGAATGATTACACCTGTCGATATAAATACTCCCTCAGTTGAACCACCGAGGTTATTGCCCCGTAAGTCTTTGACTTCAGCCATCCATTTTTCTTTTCATAAATCCCTCAGCTAAAGGCAGCTAGCACAGCTACAGAGCTGATGGGCTAAATGTTCCTGCACACAAATGTAGAAATAATTGTTTCCTACTGCAGGTTATTCGTCTCAGATTTGTAGGGTTAAATAAAAAATAAAAAATGCTATTTTTGATATCATAAAAAGGTCACAGATGTTTGAAAAGACTATTGTCTCATTAGCAGAACTAACAAAGGATGCAAGTAACAACAGCTACCTAACATGACTAACCTGCTAGTCTGTAATGGCTACAACCACTAACACTACTGATTTGTTGACAGTGCACAGTGCACAGTGGCCAGTGGTTTGAGAATCAACACCCTGACATGACCAATACCCTTTTGTTATAGCAGCATTGGAACAGAACCAAAAATATGTGTTGTGTAGGTCAAAATAAAAAAAGAAGAAAAAATAAAATGTTCACATTACATTGTGTTCATTCATTCAAATCTTGTTCAATCTAATTGATCAACGGAATGCAAGCATCTGTCAACCTGTTTTTAAAGAAAATGGCACATATTTGTCATTGTTATGTTGCTTGATCTAAACAGAAACTCTACCCAGGGAGCAGCTGGTTTCCCAGGGCAGAATCAGCTCACAGAGGATGCAGAGAATGTTCACCCGCACAGAGCCATTTCTCAGTGTGAGCAGGGACTGTTCACGGCACAGAGCCATTTCCCAGAGTGAGCAGGGTATGTTCACAGCACAGAGCCATTTCTCAGAGTGAGCAGGGAGCGTTCACGGCACACAGGGCGTGTTCACAGCACAGAGCAATTTCTCAGTGTGAGCAGGGAGTGTTCGCTGCACAGAGACATTTCCCAGAGTGAGCAGGGAGCGTTCACAGCACACAGGGAGTGTTCACAGCACAGAGCCATTTCTCAGAGTGAGCAGGGCCTGTTCACAGCACAGAGGCAGCTCTCTGAGTGAGCAGGGAGCATTCACAACACAGAGCCATTTCTCAGAGTGAGCAGGAAATATTCACAGCACAGAGACATTTCCCAAAGTGAGCAGGACATGTTCACAGCACAGAGACAGCTCTCTTAGCATACAGGGAGTGTTCAGAGATTGGAGGCAGCCTAGAGTAACTAACGTGTATTAACAGCATGGAGTCAGCTCTCATAGTTTACAGGGAGTTTTCACAATGCAAAAAAAAAGAAAGATGGGAGTTATCTCATGGGAAGATGGGACACATCTGGCAATATATAGTAACATTTTTACACAGTTTTAATATACCAAAAGAGCTATATCTGTGTTACCATATCAACCAGTTTAACCTGGCTATTTTAATAATAATCTCCCACTCAGGTTGCACTTCAGTTTGATTAGTGTGCTTGGCTTTTTCAAACAGCCCTCATAGGTGTGTACTTACAGTACGCGTATATATGCGTGTACTTACAGTATGCGTATTTTCAAGTGCAATATTCTGAAGAGGAATGTTCCGTGAGGGAGTAGTGTGGGCTTGTTTGAGCAGAGCAGAACTGTTCTGAGGCCAGCAGTTACTCTGTTGTTACTCTGCTGCTGTACACCCGAGCCAGGTGTTCATTCTTTAAAAAAATGTTTAGCGATGCATAACACAAAAGTCCAAAGCTCATGCCAAATAAGGGCATTCCAATATCTGGGTTGCTTGTAGATTTATATGTTGGCACTTCTGCGTTTTTATTTTTAATTTCATTTTTTTCTGTAAAACAACCTTCATTCTTGAATACCGGTATTTACATATGTAAGAAATGAACCAGGACATCCCATGCATATGCAAGAATTTCAATCAGAGTTAGGATTCTACAGCTGTTTATCAGTTATCAAAAACCTGAGAAAAGACAATTAATTTAACAATGAAAAACAAAGTACACATTAAGTATTGTAGCATGCTATATTACAAGCTTCTATGACTGTCTAGCTAGCTGCAAGGCAAACACTATATTATGTATAACATAATGATAACTTTAGTAGCAACTCTGAGATTACATTACATTACAGGCATTTAGCATTTACAAGATAGCATTGAAACAGCAGATAAAGAGACCCACAAAACTATATTTTTTCATGGGACAACAACAAACCACCAGAAAAATTACTTTGTGATTTATCATTGCATCGGATGTGACGTGGTGGTATTTCCATGCCATGAGCTAGATCTCAGCATTTTAGAAGATTAAACATTTCCTATTGATTGGAATAAAAAAAAAAAAGAAAGAAAATTCAGGAAATAAATTCTCACCTTTCATTAGAAAAAAAAAATTATACCCTGCTGAGGCTTAATCTTAAATGCTTCCAGAGAGCACAAGGTAGTGCTTTTGCTCATTCTCATGCTTTCAAGTGGACATTCTGCCCTCATGTCCATATACAATATAATATCATATAATAACAGCGAATTTCATTTTGAGTTCTATTTCTGTGGTGAAGTGAGCAAGGTTGGAGAGGCTCCTTGAAACTTCCAGCCATGTCCAGCTATCACTTTCTCTCGTTTGAGTTCCAAAATGGCTCTACAAAGAGATAAAGCGAGATATAAAGAGCACTGGAGATGAAAAAGCTGGCCTCGTTTGACCACTGTCTGGATTTGGAACGCGTGTGAATGGTTCGTGAATTAAGGTCACCAAACCACCATGCCCTGTGAGCCAAAATGAAATGAGCCTAGATTCTTTCCATCTGAGATCTGGCTAGTTGTACAGTAAGCGCATGAAACTATCGTTAAAGGGAAACAGATGGGACTTAAACTATTATTCCTCTTCTAGTAACCCCACTCAGCAGAGAAATCAGCTTGTATCTCAAAGCACCGTTACCAAGCGCTAGACTGCCGTGGTTGTTATAAAATGAACATGGCAAAATGGAGCCCTTCGGGGAGGCCGGTGTCAGCGAAGACGGATGAGAGGGAGGGTTTGACGGAGAATTTTCCACGTGTGCAAATTGGTTTGGTGGCTTGGTTGATCGAAGAACAGAGGTGGGCATTCTCCTGTTTTCTATTTTCTAAGACCTTATTCTGACTGAAAAAAAAAACACAGCAGCATTTTTTTGCCATCTTGCCGTGTTGTACCATCTGTTGAGCTTGCTTTGCAATGTTTTCCAAACCCCTATGCAATTTGCATCCTTGGCAGTGGGATGAAATTAATTGCACAGTTTTAATAGAACATTAATTGTGTGGTATAAACGGGTGCCAGCAGTGAGCCGTTTGTTTAGCTCCACATTTTCTGTCACAACCATAAAAATAACACATGTAAACAGTGCAATTCACAGCGCTGCTCTCCCATCTGCACAGCAGCTAAGGACATAATAGCACTATACTTGCTTTGATTATGGGCTAAACACATGTTGGGGCTGACACGCACACACACACTCATACACACACACACACACACACGTGCACACACACCTTTTTTGGCACTAAAGTTAAAAGCCCAAATGAATTTCCATATTCATGCACAATTATTACTATTATTATTATTATTATTATTATTATTATTATTATTATTATGTGTTCACTTCATTGGGCTAGTGTTCCTGCAGAATTTATTTCTTTATTTATCTTTATTTTATATTTTATTTTGCATTGCCATAGATATAATTTTACAATACATTGAAGTATATGCCTATTCTGTACCAGCTGTACATTTCTAATGTTTGCATTAATATACAAAAACCCCAGGAAAAAACTAAAAATGCAGGAAAGGATCTTCCCATTTTTTATTTTGCATATGAGTGCCACACACTGATAGTCTGTCTATACTGCAAACTGCCATGACCTGTATTCTATTGCTTGGTGACACAGGGTAGCTTCCATATCTTTTTAAAAGATCAAAGTAAAATTTGGCCATTTGTTAAACAACATTTTCCTAATGACATATACCATCAGAATTATATCAGTGGTTTAATATTGCTTATCATGAAATTCCTTGTCATATATGACTTATAATAAGTTGGTCGTAACCCTCATGTATACATGGATGACAAGGGTAATCGCCATTATGTATAACTGATAAAAGCATTATGGAGTTAGTTTACATTGAAATAATAAGAACCAAAGAATATATATTTGTCATTTAGGTTTTAAACGTCAAGTAAAATATCACAATATAAACTGAGAGAGGTTGCGCTCATGTAAATTTGTTACTGATCGTTATGAACAAGCATTACATTTGAAAGATTAAGTGTCCCTTTTGACATTCACAGTCTATTTTGTATTCCTTCCAGAAGTGTTTATATGCTTGAAAAAATGACATTAATTCATTTATCATAACGGCAAATATTTTCTTAGTTCTTGCTGGATTATATCAAAGGTTGCTGTGATTGAACATGTCTACTGCTGTGGAGTCAATGTTGTTTTCACTGTCTTCCTCAGATATTCACTCAAATGAGCGATTTCTTCCAAGGCCAAAGTCTTCTGTTTAGACTTAGGCATTGCAAAAACAACAACCTTATTAGGTATGAAGTCTCAAAAGCTTTGTTGCGGGTGCATAACATTCTCAGCGTGTCTACCGTTAAAGTTATGGCCCGAATATGAGCTGGTGCGAATTAATGGTTTTGGTCTTAATGCAAAAGTATGTAGCAAAGATCTGAGTAGTACATCAATTAAAGTGTTCTTTGCACAGTCCTCTAAAGCATTGGCTGTTGTCTGTATATATTAAAACCACCTCAAGCTATAGTGTCTGTCTGAAGAAGGCTTGTGTCACTGTCAAACAGAAAGCCTCTAGAGTCAATTATTGATTCATGGTTATTGATTAAATAATTATAGTAGTAGAAAACCATGTGTTGACTACCGTTACACTGTGTAATTAGGTCCCTTGTTATTAACGTCAGACACATGCTGCAACCCTGTACATGTGCCACAGGCTTCCAAACAGGGCTTCTCATTGTACGCTGAAATTAGCACACATTAACCTGACATGATGAGCTGTTTGTGGGATGAGTAACAGATCAGTACAATACGTCTGTGTCATGCTTGAAAGTATTACATTAAGTAAAACACACATTTGGCACTGAGTGGTTGACAGACAAATGTTTCCTCATGTTGGTGAATTAGAAAATGTCCAGATATATAGGCTCATAATCGATACTCAGGAAGGGCTATGGCTGATCCTTATTATAAAATCCATGGCTACCTGGTACTGAAATGCACACAGTAACATCCTTATTACTCGACCAATTGGTAGACCATATTTTGACTCACGATATTGCTAAAAAATGTATGTAACCTAACTGAACTGCAGTCAGTTTCGACTTTGTCATTGTCAATGTTTGTATGACGTTGTACAGCTTTGTACGACTGAGTTGTAGATAGCTAACTGAAAATACTGTATAGTTAGCATAAGTTACAGTAATAACTGTACATTTACTGTGAAGCACAAGTGTGTACTGCGGCGTTTGCAGTAACATGCGTAGCGATCAGAATGATTGAGCATACAGGCAAGATAAATGATGGTCAATTTGACCACTCATGGCCATTTAAGTATGTGTTTGCATCTTTATTTCCTTATGCAATATTGATATTCAGATTATATCATAATGTTTGGGACAATACTTTTTTATTTATTTGTGCAGAAAAGTCCTGTAATTTCTACACAGTGAAACCAAAATGTTTTTTTTTTTAAATACCCTTTAATAACAGCTGAGAATCTGCACTTTAACCACATATGAATTATTTCATTACAAATCTAAAGTGGAGTACCAAGCTAACCTGTATGTTTATGAAAGGTCATGAAGGGGAGGCCATATGGTTTTCATGATGGAAGAGTTATTGGTTTTCTTAAAGTGACAACGCTGCAGAGTTTCTAGTGTTAAGTATGCAAGATTTTCTCTTAGAATAATTTATGTAAAATCCCAGGATGATACAGTATACTTATTTCTGAGTATATTCAGGAACATACTTCTCTGGAAGCTTCGCTCTAAAAACGAGTCACAGCTTCACAGACATTTTCCTTCAACAACAGTGACAAGTGAACTTAGTCACAAGGGTGGAATGTCTTACAAAACTTCCACAGTATGGTTGGAAAATAACACGGAGGGTATTTCTCGTATGTTGCCCGTCACATACTAAACAGTACGCAGTGTGCTTCATCGGCAGCACATACTTTGAGGACACAGTAGTTAGGATGCTGATTAGCACAACAGCCCATGTTTCATCTCTCACCAGTGACCACCTCTGGGTGAGCTGGTGCCCACAGCCTGCCTGCATAAAGCTGCACATGAAGTGTCTTCACTCTGACTCACGTCTGAGCAAGCTCAGCTTGTGGACCGCGGTCTTCAAAGAGCCGGTTGGAAGAGCATATGCTTGTCGGCTCTCTCTCTCCCAGCAGCCATTGCAGCAATGAGCGTGGCTGCTGAATCCGATTCGGCATCACACGTCGTTCTGAAGTCTTTGGGTTCAGAAAGACCAGGTAGATGCTATAAAAAGATAAACGACTGCTGCGACAGAATAAAATAAACAAATGAAAATAAAAGGGCTGAACTAAATTCTTTCTGAGGACAGACAAACTGAGAATGGGGAAGCGAGGTGCGCTCGACAAACGGCATCGTATTCCCCTGGGGTGCATTTGGGAGCACAATGCGTTCCGCCTGGCACGCAGGGTCCACGGGGCACGGTGTGCATCGCGCTGATGTCTCTTTGTGGCAGGTTTGCCTGCGAGCCCCAGCTGATACACAGACCCGTGATGTCGGGCACATCGCTCAGTGAAGCCCGCTCCGGCGCTTCTTCGGTCAGTTCGGCCTAACGCTGCCCGCCTCTAATGGAATCTCCAGCACATTCATCCAATTTTTGTGTCCCTTCATAAGGAAAAATTATTTCCCCGCTGCTTCATTCCACGGCCATCTGGTTGTTTACCAAGATTGAAAGGATGTCTATCTGTGGGCTATCTCTGCTATGTCTATCTCTTGTGTTTACCACTGCATTTTTCCTCTTCCCCAGCTTCCCATCCTGTTTTTCTTCACTTCAGCTCAGTTGGTTTTACGAAATTCTTCAAGTTCCTTTAAGGTGTACATTCCTGAAGCAGCATATGGATGGTCAATATTTTTATATGCAGAGAATTTTCCTTGGTGCTTCTGATTTCCAATATGTGTTACCATGCTCCTAGAAACATTCATAGTTCCAAATGGAATGAATGAATGAATGAATGAATGAATATAATGGAATGACATGAATCCCTTATGAAGTACCTAGGACTTCACATTTCTGTTTTCTCTTTAGCCTACAGTATACAGGTAATGAAATGAAAGCTATCATGTAGCATCCTATCATTGTGCTTTTACATTACTTCCATATGTACCAACACATGTGCTACAGTGGGCGTAGATTCGCAATACATTGGAAAAGGAAGCAATGCAGCTTTTAAAGACACTGAGAACATGGCAGAAAGACCGGTCTATATTGTTCAAAGACCTGATTATATAAAGCAATCCATACATACGAAATGTCTAGACATGCTGTATTTATGTAAATGGCTCATTATCAATTGTTTCCAGACCACAGCACTGGAGTCCACAAAGAAAGTGTTTCATAGTAACCTGAATAACCTTCCGCAGGGCTCACAGTTATATTACATGAATTTATGTGTTCTCATGTAGTGGCCGTCAATTTTCTCAGAAACCGACTGATTTGGTTCCAACCGCAACACGTGTAAGTAATAATGCATAAGACCCATTCATCAAAACATGGAAAATGAAACACGTGAAAAAAATGTACCCTGCCTTTTCTGTATGATTTTAGCCACCTAATACTTTTTTGAAGGGGCAGCTGACAGACTGGCATAATTTTGAATGACCTTTCTTCTCCTTTGTTATTTACCTCTTTTTGAAGACTGCCATTGCTGAAAGGCTTGACAGATTTCAGACTGAGATGGACACCTCACCTACCATTGAATACATGAATATATGCAGTGCGGTCTGGAAGCATTTGGACCATGACACAAACTTTGTTGTTTTGGTTGTGTACTCCAGCACACTGGATTTCAAATTAAAAATGAATATGAGGTTAAAGTGCAGAGTGGCAACTTTAATTTGAGGGTATTTACATGTACATGCATGTTGGGTGATCTGTTTAGGAATTACAGCACTTTTTGATGCATTTTTAAAAATACTTATCTTTATTCCACAAGCTTAGGGTTTATCAATTTGAAGACATATTTAACATTTTTTTAAATGAATAAATAAATAAACAGAAAGCTTATCAACTGAATTAAAATTCATCAGGGGAAAAATCAATTAAAGCTGTGGTTATGATCCTTAGGGACCTGAAGCGGGAGACAATATATGCAAACAGGCCAAAGAAAGTAAGAGTTCACATTGACAGCGCAGGGCGAAATGTCTTGTCACAAAATGCCCTTGAACTGAACAAAATGAGGACATGTCAGTCTTGAGAGCAGGATAATTCTAGGTTTGTATTATTGCTGCTTCAGTTAAATTCGTATTTTTAGAAAATGTCATGACATTGCGTGTTTTTTATGTTAATGTTATCTTCAGAGAAGCATAATGAAGCCTTCCATTACAGATGCCGTGTGTCCATTGTCATGGAGTCGGTCTGAAAGGCTCAATAATTAAGCCATATCTGTAACTATTTTGCAGATCTGCTTTGAAGCAGGAGGGAGGAGGTGGTGACAATGAGGGACTCTTTGTGTGTCGGGAGACTTTTTAGGGTCTTCTCAATCTGATAATCTGCTGTTGGAGCAATCAGATTAGAGTTCCTTTCACACACACCCACCTCGCCCCCCCCCCCCCCCCCCCCCCCCCCCCACACACACACACACACACACACACACACACTCGCTCTCTACAGCCACTGTCACTACCATGTCTCACCGCACATGGATGCTTTTGCCCTTTGTGAAAGCTATCATAATTCAGACCTTTTTTTTCTCCTGGCCTATTTCATGTATTTTTTGTGGTGTAGTTCTCAGTTTGATCTGAATTTAAATCATGGCTAATTATGAAGGGGTGACTGCATTTCAGCTTTTGAATGAAATGAAAGATGACTGGAGTTTGGTGCTACAAAGGACTATAGGACTATTTTTTTTATTTTTTTATATTTTCATATAACATCAATGTGACATCAATCCAGCCTTGCTGGTTAAATCGGGTCACAAACCCTACAACTGGGAGCACAGTCTGTACACTCAGCTGAAGAAGAGACAGGCCTCAAAGCCATCCCCATTACACAGATATAAAACAGATTGCCCAGATAGCTTTTCATAACTTTGATCAAATCTACTTTTTTTGCAGAGCACTTTCATGCTTTCATGTGACAAAAGAACAGAATCTGCCAGTGCCTCCACCACTCCTCACAACCACACCCCAGCTACCACAAATGCCTTGTCTGAGGCTTGTTACCATGGTAAAGTAGGTCGAAAAAAAGCAGTTGGCTTGTATCAAAATTCTGTGAGTTAAATCTCTGTTCTGAGGATTGAGGATACAATCTAGAAATAATCTGCTTTAAGACTGTGATGACTGATTTTGGGCAATGTGGATGATGCGGATGGCCTTTAAAAAAGAAATTACATAATATCCCAAAAAATCAATTTATACTTAATGCAATGTATATGCACTAGCAGGGTAAAATATTCCTTTACCTTGCACTCTTGAAATTAATATGTGTATGATCATTTTTGCTCAGTCCATATTCAAGCTTCATTTCTCCATCCCATTGTTATTCGTTGAAGGGAGTTACCTCCCAAATTCTAAAGTCTGTTCACATCGTTATAAAGAACTATATAAATGTGATTTACAGTACATCCTATCATTGCAGCACTAGAGTCCTGAAAATCCCAGTAACCTTGCCTGCAAGGTGAACAGCACTTCTACAAACATAGAGATTTATCCCACTCCAGTGTAGGATCAGCTTAGGCAAAGGTACAGCTCTAAATGAGAGGATTATTACATTGTTCCATTGTGTTATTTATTGATCCTGGCTTTGCTCTTTGGACCATCATGAATCAATCTGATACGGTAAGTGGGAGGATAACCTTAATAAAATGATCCAGCCATGGAATTTAATAACACATCCACTTCCACTTTAGTGTGATGTTGTGAACTTATATCTGTTATCTTTCACATTATTTCATTGTTGAACTGCAATACCAATCTCTCTCTCTCTCTCACTCTTGTACCATTACAGTAGTGTACTGTTAATGCAGAATGATCCACCAGTGAAGAGTTCAAAGTCTCAACAATCATTCAAGTAAAAATAATAATAAATAAAATAAATAAAAAGAATAATCATACAAAACGTTTAATTCAGGTTATGAATTTGCAAACCATCTAATGTGATCATGCTATCACCATAGTCACCATAATCAGCATAATCATAATTATAACTATGCCATCATGAATATCAAGAACAGCACACTTGCTGACATCAAAAACACATTCCAAATCCACCCACGATATATCAACAAGAATTTAAATGCAACACAAATTCCCCTGTGCCCAAAACAAAGCAAAGTTTGAAAGAAATTTCCCCCAACGAACTATAAACAAACGTATAAAATACAGATGAAAACTAAACCCAAAAACCACAAAATACATATAAACAGTAGCAGGTGTAGGATAGGACAGGTCGGGCTGAAGCAGGGCCTACAGAAGACTACTAACCCAAGGCTAATGCAAGTAGTCATCTTTCTCCCGATGAAAACAAGAATGGTTTTCTACGTTGACCTAAAAACAAAAACGTGCGCATAAAAGAAAAAGGTCATTCCCCGTCCAACACCTCACAAAAAGAGGAAATAACCAAGAAATAACCAAACTAAAGCCAAACGTCTCCATCACGGTGCTGGGTCCAGCCACAAAACTGCTCAGCCTCTGCCCTCATTTCAGCTGCAGCTGGCTTATGTAGGGCCACAGGCAGGTGAAGCCAATCAGGTAATCAGCAGCTCTTTAAGGATGAGCACTATGGCTGTGTCCAAAATCGCATACTACGTATTACATATACCATCATTCAGCGCATTTAATATGTGAGTAAAAAAGTAAACAATGGCTTTTCGGACATACTACGTTGTCATAGAAAAGCTCCATTTCCTTTCAGCACTTCGTACATTGATGATGGTGTGAGATAGGGGTGAAGTATTTTGCACGAAACCGCCCTATTACATTATTGGTTGATGTCTGGTTGCTTGAGTCGTGAACTATCGCAATGCATTATGGCCAACGTAGTGTGCAGCGCTTGCATGCTACGATATTTCATCGAATGTAGTATGACATCCTGGTATTTTTCGTATAATGTTTCATTCATTCTATTGTTTCGGACATGGTAAAAATGATGTATAGTATGTAGTACATAGTATGCGCTTTTTCACGCAGCCTAAGTCACCGGTAGAGAGAGAGAAGCACGGATCACCGACAGGGGGCTAGTTTAATCACCAGCACGGAACAACCAACATCAACTCACAATAAAATGCAAGCTTTTGTTTTTATTATTTGACAAGTTAGCCAGAATTCACTCCAATGATACATTTCAAGAGGGGCTGTCAGAACGAGAGAACGTGGGAAGAGAGAACACGGGAAAAGGGAACGTGGGAAGTCAATGTACTTCGAATGCCGAGCGTCTCAGCCTTCAGAGTCAGCAGGCACTCTTCCAGGAAATCGGCGATATTAGTGCATCAGAGAGACTTATAACCCCTCAGATTAACGTTAACTCTGAATGAATCCCAGCCCCATCGTTCCATGGACCTTTCACTTGCCTGCTTCCACTGTCTCTAAGGTAACCAAGGCCTTCTTCATCACTGGAAAATGTGATATTGCAAGAAGAACCCTAAAATAAGTATAATTTAATACTGCAGCATATCCATTTTAGGATGATCTGCTTCACATATTTTTTTCACGTCTTCACATCTATAATGGATACAATAATAATTAAACAAATACACTGGCTACATGTAGAAGCACAAAAAAAAAGAGTTGCATAGTATAAAGTAAAGGAGACATGGGTAAGTTACACAAAGTTTAACCTTGTCTTCCAACCATTTCAAAGCCAACAAATCATGTTGAAGTAGTGAAGGACAGTGGAGGCTGGCTGGCTGGCTGGCTGGTTGAATCAATTTTCATTTTTACTTCAAAAAGAGGAAGTTAGGTAATCTACGCACTCTGCTCCCCTAAAGCTATTACTGTGGCTCCAAAACAGGGGCTTCATTACATTGAACAGCACTGTGCTTTGTCCTGAACTTTTGAAAATGATACTCTGCTTGTTTATTTTTAAAGGTGAGGGGGGAAAGCAAATTGCAGTTCATTTCTGAGAATCAAGACTTATGAAGACTTTTGGGCAAACTCTCCAGACTCTAAGACTAATTTTTCTTCTAATGTCACATGTAGGTAGAGCACAATGTAGATGGTATGCATTTTATGCCTGTGTGACACAGGGGTACAGGATTTCTCTCCTAGCAAGTGCCAGCATTAGCAACAATTTTTGGGCTTCTCAGCACCAATAATGACGCCATAGACCTGAACCTCAAACGACTGTGCTGTAATGTTTGAAGAAGATGCTGAAACTTTTATGGATTTTTGCCATATGGAAAGTAAGGAATTATAACCCACACTACATATTATAGTGAGCTATTTTGAGAATATGAGGAACAATGTTATGTATATCAAAATGTCGAGGATGATTCATGAATCGTGATGATTTTGCATTCTAACCTTGATGCTATAATCTAACTAATTCTAAAGCGTAGCTACTACAAGGAGTACATATTTTGCATCACAAACCAGACACTTGGTGCCTGTGCAATCTTATGCAATCCCAATATCCATTGCATGAAAGACTGATCAGGAAGTTTTACGATGGGCCTCCAATCTCGCCCATTGGAAATAGCAGTGTCCCATCCTCCATTTATATAATGTCATTGTGTGTGTGTGTGTGTGTGTGTGTGAGTATGTGTTTGTGTGCCATCTCAGTGGTTCCCAAACACAGTCCTGTGGAACCACAGTGTATGTTGTTCTTTATTCCAACCATTGCTGCAACCTTTGATTTGTAACAAGCTTCTAATTGGTCTTAGTAATGCACCTTTAATGTTCACTGAGGAATGATCTATCCTCTTGTGGTCACACTATGTCAGATAGAGCAATCAAGAATAAATGTTACATATTACATGGTTACATTTTCATTTGATTGAGATATAGACTGGCAGGTAAAATAGTTGGGTCTTAAGAGCTAAAAATGGGCATACCTACTCACGAAAACAAATGGAAACAATCCAAACCTGCGTTGCATTAAGTTAAAGGGAGTTATAGTGGGAGCTTTGACAAGCTTTCAACAACCCCAATTTATCAAGAAATCAAGAGCTCTAACAAAAAAAAGTCATACACATTGTTTCCCCAGGACTACATTTGGGTAAAACTGCTTTATCCTCTTAAAATAAAATTGGAAGGGGTGGAGACAAGATTTTGTATGTAACTCACAAGATGGACATGCAGAGTAAAACTTGATTTTCAGTCACGGAACCATCACCATTTTTTTTTATGGTTAACAGGCTAAAACGAAGAAGGAAAAAAAAGTACAGTATTAACTGAAAGCCATTTTAGTAGGTACCAATAAAAACAACAATTAATAACTTTCCTAGCTTTATTAATGTTTAATTATGTTTTCTAAAGATGTGGAAAAATGAATTTGCTAGGTTATCATATTTTCAAGAATAAGGCATGATCATATGTTTACATTCAATATTGAAGGCAAAGACTTCACCTTGCAAAGCCGGGAGTTCAATTATTTTTCCTGCAGCAAGACATACAGCCTAGTCTCAATTGGACAGGCCTTCTGGCTATAAATTTTGTAGGCTCTATAATGTAAAAAGTTACATTATAAATGTATAAATTAATAGCGGTGTTGGGAAGTGACACGGAAACATTGCCTTGACCTTCATGGAGCTAAATCCTGACTTTAAGGAAAGGAAAAGCCCTCTTAAGTTTCTTTAATAAAGCATCTGGGCATTAAATGGAATGTGTTTGCTAGAGCTATGCATGTTGTTTGCACTATTGGTTTGTACAATCCATGTTATACCTGATGTGTTCCCATGAGTGGCTTGTATTTAAAATACAAAACTTTTAGCTGGGTGGCATGGTGGTCCAGTAAGAATGTCCCAGGATCGAATCACAGCCAGGGCCTTTCTGTGTGGACACATGTTCTGTCCTTGTCTGTGTGGGTTTCCTTCCACAGTCCAAAGATGTGCAAGTTAAGCTGATTGGAGAATCTGAATTGCCCATGGTGGTGTGTATGTGTGCGATGTCCAGGGCGTGTTCCTACCTCTCACTGGATGCATATTAGAATAGGCTCCAGAAATCTGTTGACCAGATTATATAATAGCTGTGTGAAGCAAGGGTTCTGGGAGTGGACCTGTATAAAGGCGTTAGAAATCAAATCCCAAGGGAGATACTGGCCTGGATTAAATCAACATTCATCCTTTAGCTTCTACACAAAATAAATTCCAAGTGCTATTCATTTTTGTCATACACTGTGTGGTCAGTCTAACACATGTCAAGTTAAAGGAAGCTCTATTTGCTTTGAATTATTATTTGCTTGTAATTTTTCATTTATTATAAATAAAAGTCAATGACAATGTATCATGTGAAGATTTCAAGCATCCAGTTGTTTGCTTAAATATAAATGATTTAAATAATACTGGATAAGAGGGCCCATGCAGATGCATGCTATTGGGTATTCGCTATGCCTAGCATGCATGCATTAATATTGTGTGTGTATTTTTGTAAACAAACTATTCTACTGGTTTTCTGCAAATATGCTATTTTTTTGCATCATTTAACAAGGCAGGAAAAAAATCACTGAAACTTGAGAAGCAAATTTACAAGCACCCCAGGGCATAATCTCTTCCCCAATTACCAGAGTCATCATTGTCACTGTCATCCCCACAATATTGCACATTATCAGCATAACATCAAATCACTTTTTAAGAACTCCTCATGTATTTCCATCAGAAATAAATTCAAAGAAAAACATTTGATTGGACATGCCCAGCCTTTCTAAACCAGCCTTATAGATATATAAGATATAAAACTGATATCTGTTACAAAAACCTTAACCTTTTTTTTTTAAATGCACATTTTCTGTTTTTCAGTTTAAAAAAAATATTAATTTCAAGCTTCAATTAAAATCAAAATGAGCCTCAAAAAGAAAGCACATTAACATGGTGCAAACCATACAAGGCACACCCCAACAAAACATTAATTTGGGGGTGAGTCTTGTATGTTATGGGCTGAGAAAAAAAAGAAAACTATTTTGAACTCTGTCATGCATATTTCAGGAACAAAGTTAACTTTCCCAGAAGGTAAGCATGCTGTGCATGCATGTGTGTGTGTATGTGCGTGGGTATGTGGGTGTTGGTGTGTGTGTGTGCGCATGTGTGTGCGTGTGTGTGTGTGTGTGGATGGGTATGTGGGGTGGCGGTGTCAAACATTTTGGACGGGGCCTTAAAATTCCATCAGGTTCGCAGATGCCGTGGAATTGTTCGGCGTGGAGAGGGCTCGTTTTGTCATGTCATACAAAAGCTGTGTTTAATTCATTAGCACCTGGGTCAGACCAGGTTTCCTGAAATCAATCATGCCCTGCTTTAATTCTGCATATGTTATCAATGATGGATATTCTTTGTCTTCCTAATGGTTATAAATGCATTACCGCCCTTAATCACCACCGCACTCCGATGGTCCCTGTGCCAGAAATGATTAGTCTAGAAGTCGAAAGGTCACCTCCTGCTTTCAGTTCCATTTCTGTAATTGAAAATCAAAATGTTGTTCCCCAAACAGTGATTAATAAATCAAATCTTAATCAAATTCTTATTTCATACATGGTGCTGCGCTGATAACAGCTGAGTAATAAAATAACTTGACAGACATAATGTAACAAAGTTTGTAGTCATTATTTTTTGGAAAGCCAAAAGCAAGTTAAAGATGTCCTCCAATCAAAAGGGTTTTTAAAAATGTTTTATTTTTTTTTTATTCATTTCTTTTTATGGTTAACACCTCTTGGAAGCATGACTTTCTCTATACAGATTGGTTTTTGTGCAGAACCTTTTTCATAATTCTTCCACTGTAGACTGAGAGCTTCTCTGTACCTCCCTGAAATCCAAGGTGGAAACGTGACATCACAAAAATGTTGAACCTACAATGGTCCATTATGCAAAAATGTACAAATTGATGTGGTAAACGGGAACCTTTGTGCACAGATAGCTGGTTAGTGACATGGTTGGTGTGTTGAACATTGCGGACTGTGCCGTTTTAGAATGCAGTCCTGAGGTAGGAACTTCACTATACTCATTACCAAAGAAGCCCATTCTAAAACAAAAATGGATGAAATGTGTTTATTAAAATCATGTCAATGTACCTGACTGCGTAGAGGGAATCCATGTTTGTAGGCAATGCTGTCCACTAAAAATAATTTTTTATTTCAAATCTCTTTTTTTCTCATGAGGTTTTTTTCTTCTTCTGTAAATACACCGAAGCTCATCAAACCTGCTGTTACGTAATCTCTTGTCTCTGACCAGAGAAGAAAATTGAACAATAGATGGGGCAGATTAACAGCTATTGTGGATTAACCTCAGGGATACGCCTTTTTATTAAACTAATCCATATTCTTCTCAGATCTGTTTGCAGAGGGCAGCTGAGAACTAAGTGGCTCTTTGAAGGACAAATATCACACAGGGATGCATCTACCAGGACAGCAGTCTTTTCAAAAATGATTTTATGTTTTAACATTATACACGCTATTTCACCAGATTATGGCACACCAGACAGTACTCTCTGCATTAAAAAAGGATAATGATATACATTATTAAAAAGAACTAGCCTAGCCTATTTACACTTTTATCAACTGAAAAATGTCTTATAATGGAAACAATCAGGGTGTTCTAGTCAGCGATGATGCATTATAGTTGAGCTCATAAAGTGCTTGTAAAATTTCATCGCTACGGTGGCATAAAATGTTATGGGCAAACGCCAACAATACAGGTGTACTCTAAACACTGAAAATGGCCAAATTTGGAAACAAATTATGGTTTTATGAGTGGCGCATAACCAGCCCTCTGTTGCATAACACCGATCCCTCTGCCATTATGTTTTATTACGGTGGAACCGAGAGGAAATTTCTTATGGAACCTGTGGAGAGCTTTTACAGGACCTTGTAAATTAAGTCGCTCTCTCGATCACAGCAGACCGACACTCACGGCAGCCGTGACTGATACCGGATAGATTTTTCATTATGAGCATAATTACGCCACAGGCATACAGATGAGGTGGGTGTTCCCTGCGCTCGCAAGCTCGTACACCAGCAGGCAACTAATGCAGGTTGTTTTAAGATGGAATGATCGGGAAGTCAATTCGTATCATCATCTTTATAAATCCATACCTGGTTTTAATTATTCATTCGGTTGGTAAGCTAGCCCAGAGCGACTTGCAAGAATGATGTTCACACATCACAGGAGTAACAGAGACAGCAGGGACAAGTAAAAGAGTGGTTAACACCGTGATACAGCAATCAAGCAGTTTTAGGAGAAATTAGACTCTTTATACCTTTTTTTTTCTTTTTTTTTTACCACCAGTCTGTGAAGAACTATTTCTGTCATTCTTGACTGACTTCAGAGCTTAATCAGGTTCATTTGCAATGAGCGGAAGAATGAAGTGGGAACAGCTTGCTGCAGTAGCGGACTAATCAAGGCCTGGTGTCCACCGAGGCCTTCATGACAAAGAGGGGAGACCAGATTCGGCCCAAAAAAGCTTCACCTCAGCGCGTCCATCAGCTCGGAGGGGGCCTGATGGCTGTGCAACCTTCCAAGCGCACGTCTTTTTTCAATTAATTTCGTAGCAAATGAGCAGGCATTAGAAGTACTCTGAAATACTTTCAGGCAGAACAAATATATGACATCTGTTAAAGGTCATAAACTTCTGAGAGATTTGTCAGAACTTTTTTTTGTGTGTGGTCAGTAGATTCTGACTAAAATATATAAACCTTTCGGTGTGTTAAAAACTGTAAGGTTGGATTCAGTCAAACATGAATCCATGAATCAGGAAAAAGTGTTGATAGAATTCAAGGAAAGCCCTTTCCAAGAGCTGTAGTGCTTTCTGTTCAAAACTGGGCAGATTATAACAAAAATAAAACGAGTACCAGCATAAAGTCAGCTCTTGAATCCCTGGCTGGCCTTTGAAATAAAGGATAGATTTAAAAACAGACATCTGGGTTTTGAAACATTAGCGCACCCTGGGCCATAAATTGTTTCATGTAATCCCAGGTTTTCACATGCAGACATAAGGACAGAAATCCTGGCTGTCCCTAAGACTAGAATCAACATGATGGCAGATATTTTCTCGTACATTTTCCTGCATTGGCCATTATCACTGGAATATTCTCTTTGATCATGTAAAATGTCCAATTCCCCTCTGAATTTGGATCTTGTTTTAGAAGCATGGCGCTTCATTATATGGCTCTTATGTAATATATTTGGTTTGATTGCTCAAGCTGTTATTCCGCTTTCTTTGCTCCCCAAACTAAATAACTTGTCTCACAGATTGTAAACCTCCTTTAGACTCATTTCTCTGTACTGGCACAGAAACACTTTTCTAATATAAGCTTAGATGTGCTGTTCTTCTTTGTATTCATTTTTGTGTTCTACTTTCATGTTGTTGTGTTCCAGCTATGGAAAGCGTTTTGTGATTATTATGCAATAGAGTCTACATGAATAACACATTTTGTAATACTTTGCAGCTGAGTCCAAAGATTTAACATCTATATTGAGTTGCATTGGACATATTACAGGTTATTTCCAACAAGGGCTTTTTTCATAAAACCCAGCTTCCGAACATATATCTGAACTTCAAACATATCTTAGAGGCTCCAAAGCCCAGTTTATGTTAACAAAGAATGGAACAGAACAAAAAACATTGAGGTTAAAGGATACAATTATCTAAATGGATATTCTTTGAAGAGTTGTTAAAGAACCTTCTGCATATATATATATATATATATATATATATATATATATATATATATATATATATAAAAGTAAATAAAGCATTTAGAAAAGGCACTAAGTGTGGTAAATGTTTGATAGAATCCCAGCACATTATCATTTCCCCCAAGGTGGAACACAGTGTAATTGAAATGGCTGATGGGTACTGGGGAATTGACTGCAAAACAGTTGAAAGAAACAAAATGTTTTTTTGTCAGTCAAATTATGGATCTTTTAGTTCCTAGGCTGAATTAACGACTGCATTCTAATTAAAATGGATCAGTTTTCCTGGAATTATGTAGCTTAAACTGCTGATATTGAGTATAGTAAGGTAATAAAAATCCAGTATTGGAACAAAATTTGGTTCCACATGAATCTGTGTTTTATCATCAAGGTAAATAAATTAAACCATGGAATAAATAAAATTGAGGATGGGCTGAAGACAACATTGTACAGCAAGACATTAAATCTTTAACACACACAAGCACGCATGCACGCGCATACACACACACAGGCTTGGATGCCAATCAAAATAATTAAATTGCGTTCAGGGCAAATCACTCCTGAGTCATTTTGTTCATTTAATGTCAGACAATGAAACAGTACAAACTCTTGAGCCAAAAGGAAGATAACATCAGAATATTTATTGTGCAGATGAGCCTTTTTTATTTTTGAAATGTGTGTCTTTTTTTTCTGTCTTTTCTTTTTTTTTAAAAGAAAGGGTACCCTCTAACCACAAACAATAAACATTGTTTCCCCTCGCAGAATAGGTCTGCAATTATATCTGGCCGTTATGATGTTTGTATGTTTAATGCTTGACGCACTGCCAGTGGCAGGTGTTTGGAAGCAAAGCTGCCTCTGTATCGACTTGCATTCCGATGCCTTACACAGCCCGAGTGCGTGTTTGCGTGCACTGTTCCTAGGCCCTTAGATGATTATTTGCAGGAAGTCCTGATTTAAGCTAGTTGTCACTGTGCTCTGACAGGGCTTGAACCAAACGTGTATTTGTATTCCTACCTTATATTGCCATTAACATGATCCTCGCATTTGGTTGACAGCAATGCCTTCTCCCTGGTATCTCAACTGTCAGTTTTAATGTAGATGCCTGGTTTCCGCCAAAGCTTCATCTACTGTAAGATGTAATTTTATATTCACACACACACACACACACACACACGTTATTATTATTAGTATTATTATAATTATTCATAGTAGTACTTGTAGTTGTAGTAGTATACTTTTGTTATGGTACATTCTGCCTCATAACTTCCCAGTGAACATTTTTGTGAAGAAATGTCAATGAATTCAGGTGAAAACCCAGCTAGATTTACTTAAAAAGTTTTCTATCCAACTAGGATGTAGTCAGGCTATATCTGGGTAAATCCTGAGCTATATTTGGGTTAACGTAGTCCGTTTATGTCAGAATGTCTCTCAACCTGGATTTCCACCACTTTAGATGTCTAGATTTCGGCTTTTGCTCACTGGGTTGCTGGATTCAAGCCCACACCCTGTGATGGAAATGATTTTTTTGCAGGCTTAATTCATAGCTATTCTGCTTACCAATCTGTATCAGTATTCAATAAGTTTCAAAACCTCCCACATCACCCTGCTTTAACACAGTGTGTGCCAGGCAACTCTGACAGCTCAAAAAGAATTATTTTAGCATAAAAAAAAACAGGCTTCGTGTCTTTACACAGCAAAGACATTGAATGAATGCCACTCTGTTCTACAAATGCTCGCAGCCTTACCGTCCCTCCCCATAAAGACCCCCTACTCAATGCCTACTCACTCCCAACTCACATCTGCTCTCTACGCTGCCCCCCAGTGGAATGAGCTCCCCGCTGCAATCAAAACAGCAGAGTCACTGTTGGTGTTCTGCTGCAGACCCAAAACAAGCTGATTTAATAGCATCTTGGGTCGCCTAATGCTGAACTGTGGATGTTTCCATTGCTTTACTAGTGCCACATCTTAAAAAAAAACATGTCCTAGATTCAATCAACATCTGTCCTTTGCTTTGACTAACAAAACTATATCCTCAAATCCATTTGCAAGTTGAAACACTACGTTCTCAGTCTCTGTTTGTGCCAGATATAGCACTAACTCTATGTTGTTTATTTTTGTATTCACTACTTCTAGGTAAGTTGTGTATTAACAGCTACTATTCCTTGTGGTCCTAATGACTCCGCATTATCCCTTCTTGTCTGAATCCTTTCTACGCACTTATGCGCTGAGGATAAGAGTGTCTGCTAAATGCCTAAATGTAAAAATAATGATCTGTTTTCTTGAATTTGTTTTTGTTTAACAAGCTGTTCCTCCCTGTATCTCACCATTTTCTAGGACTTCCTTTGAGGAAGCAGAGACTACATTTCAGGTTTTCCCTTTTACCTTTGATAGACAAATCAGAGTACTGAAAATTTCTCGTAATTTTCGGTAAATCACATTTTCTACAATGTTTGCAAAAGAATGTCAGCTTTCTTTGAAGATCTGTCAGAGATCTGAAGGAGCGTGTTCACATTTTGCTGGCATTTAATGATGTAAAGCATATTTAAAGAAACCAATTTGGCCAGGTGTGATCCTTAACAAGCACCAGAACCAAATATTGACACCAGCGAGGAAAACAAAACCATGGGGCTTTTATAATGAACGAAGGGGCTTTTTTTAATTATACATATTCAATGGGGAGGAGCTAATCTGTGTCTAGTTAGCAACATTTACGGATTCACTCCGAGATTCAATGAAGATTTGCCTTTAATTTATTGCAAGTGTTCACAAACATGGTCTGGCAAGTTCAGAGATCACCAGTAAATTAACATGCCTTAGATTTTTGTTGGCAAATTAAAAGTCGAAACCTTGCATCCAAGTCTTGCATCTAGTCAAGTCAAGTCAAGTCAAGGTAAGGACAAATGTTGATTGAATCCAAGCGTCAGTGTCCCTGTGGTTCATTCTGTTAAAAACCGGGGAGACCGGAAGATGAATGGGAAGCTACAGAAATGTGTTAACGGTGTCGACAGCGTTTATTTGCGACGCCACTCGCACCACTTGCCGCCGTTGATGCCGTGCTGCGGTTTGCCATCACAACGCTGTCAGTCAAACGTACGTGCGAAGAGAGAACCAGGATTCGGATTGCCAGAGCTGGCGTGTGCGGTGCTCTGAGGAGGATTAGAGATGAAGGACTCCTCAAAAGTCATTCTTTGTTCTGTTTCTCAGCTTCCTCTGTGGATTGAGTCGTGGCACTTTTTTCAAAGCGGTGATTTTAAATGATTTAGTTATCCGTACGCATTCGATAGCCGTGGAAAAAAAAGAGGAGAACGTGCATTTAACAGTAAACATTGTTTCTCTCTGTTTCTCTCTCCTGCTCTCTCTCTCTCTCTCTCGCTCTCTCTCTCTCTCTCTGTCTCTCGCTCGCTCTGCAGTCTCAGAGGTGTCGTGATTAAGGAGGTCGGAAAACAAAGGAAACTGCACTGACTGGCGAGGGGAAAAGAAAGAAACGTTCACGTCTCATGCTGTTCCGCTGTGTTTGGATGAGAAAGCAGACAACTTGTTTTTCACGGATGTTCTTTTTTATTTCTGTGGGTTTTACTCTTGTTTGTGTGTGGAATCCAAGGCCTACTCTTTTACACGCACTCTGAAATGTCAGAACACGCACATGCACACACCCACACACAAATATGTGTGTGTGTGTTTGTGTGTGTGTGTGATTATATATCAAAGGTCTGCCTGTTGTGCATTTGTTTTGCATAAAAAAGGTCTATTTCCACTGTAAAAACTTCCCTACGACATTGAATTTACAATGAAATGAGATCCATTACGGTCCACATAATCCAGTGTTGGACTGGCCTGTGTATCAGCGCACGCGCGTTGGCTGTCTGACAGAACGACTCCCTCTCTTGCTGTTTCTTGCATACTCCCCTCCAGAATTCAGAGTAGGGTTTCTGGAGCCTCCGCCATGACAGATTCACTTCATCAAACCTATGACGTATTTTCCTTATCCAATTAGACACAATCCTAATGGAAACAAATGGATACTCAGTATAGCAATAGATAATTATTGTGTGTCAGTTGCTCAGAATCCACATTGCTTGGTTACTATGTGAGTAAATTGTTTTGCTCTTACCCACAGCAACAAAAACACAAATAAAAATCCATCTTATTTATTGTTAATATAAAGAAAATCGCCTCAATGTTTCAAAGCTCACATATATTCCAGATAATGAAATATTCAGATTTCTTATAAGGTTATAATGATCTCTACTACACCATAGCTCCACTAGTTTGCTTTTCTTTTAGGCAAAGATAATAGCATTGTGTAGCGATGATTGCACAATAATTTTGAAAACTACAGAATGGCCTGACATGTTCCAGTGCTTGCAGTCAAAAGCAATGATAACAGAGAGACATGTAATTGCATTTGTAGAGTGTGGACCTGACTGAATATATATCATTGTGTTTAATAACTTATAATAATTTCCATCATATGAGGACAGAGTATATTGTAACTTTCTAATTAAACTTGTGGACCATGACCACCAATGGTATAACTGTAATCCATTATGAATGGGATATTCCATTAAAGTACGACTGCAGGATTCAAATACAAATAGGACTCGGAAAGATGGAATATTGTGCACTGATGATGAAGGTGATGGCTCTCAATTCCATCTGTTCTTCTGTATCCACATAAGAAAATAAAATTTAGCACTCATGCGTGCACGCACGCATACACACACACACACGCAATATATAAACCAGAAAAAAGCTGGATTTGGTTTTAGTAACAGTTGACAATGCAGAAAAGGGAGGGGAATTCAGGCCACTCATAACAAAATGAAAAAAATGTAAATATCTCCGGAACGTGACACTAAGGTGAGACTTCTTTGGTGCGTTCCTTTTTATTGTCCTTCTGTACAGTTACTTTGGGAGGCCGTGCACACTTGGCACACTACGTTTTATGGGGCCACATAAATCCCACAGAAAAACAATCCTGTACTAGTATCCCTTAAACACATGGACGTAATCTCCCTTGCAATCCTCACTTGTCTAGTAATGTGGCCTCTGTAAGGTCTGCTTCATCCGAGGCGTATGGCTATGTAGTTTAGAATGCAGCACGCCACAAAGAATGCACTCACTGAAGGTTGTATTGTAATGTCCCGCCTGACCCTTCCACACATCTGAAGCCCGTTTTTAACATTCCAAAGGTTAATGTGACATCAACAAGGTCATCGCTCAAGTGCTGCCAAATATGGCTGTTTCAATAAGCTAGTTGAGCATAATGGTACGCTACAAAAACCGGAAGCTTTGTACCATTGCGATCAATTGTTGTTAACAGCTGGTGGAAGTGTTGCTGCGCTGCTATTTGGAAACTTCCAGATTGGCAGCAGGCCTGCACCTGATCCGACCCAATGTCACAGAGCTAAAAATAGGCCTGATAACCAACAAAATCACAGCATATCTTTTGGCCCCATCGGGTTTGTGTCAGACTGGATAGCTCTACTGGTGTCTGCATCCACAGTAGTATGTTATAAATGTTGAATTATTATAAGCGAGACAGCAAATCTGAATGCGTCATTTTAAAATATAGCAGTGACAGAATATTGTGGTTGTAACGTAATATTACATGCATTAGTAAATCGACCTATAAATCGAATGTGCATTAGCTCAGTTACTCAAAGTATAAGTTGCTTTATGTGAATTATGCCCTTATTATAATCGCATTGTCACCCTACATAAAAGCACATAATCATTTTAAAAGTATTAACAGCTAATCCTGTACAGCCACATATTCACATTCTTTTGTATTATTTTCAATGGGGAATTTCCAATGGGAGCTAACATTTATTTGTGCCCATCAACCGTTTCTTTCTTCACTAATGTTGAGTTGCTATAGCGGTTAAGGTCCAAGCTTTGAAATCAGTTATTATCTGCCATTATACACTTGGGTAAAGGACAACGTCTGATTATTAGCTGGTACTTTTTTTTTCTTGTTCTCTTGGTGAGAAGCTGCATCCTGACATATTGAATTGAATCGACAAGACACCCTCTGCTCTTTCCCCCTCTACTCTCCACTGTAGTGATCCTTCTGGCCCGGACAGCACTTCGTAGTGAGACTGCAAATGTCACATTGTCAGAACCTACTGTGATTTATATGGTGTGCAATCATACCTATCGCAAGTGTCATTTTGCAAAGCATTTTATTTCACAGACTCTTTGCCAGCCTACTGCTCCCTTCTCCACACATGCTAAAATACATTTTAGAAACAGATTTCTATCGCTAAACTGACTTATGTATGGTTATCTACAAGTGGAGGCCAAATGCAGGTTAGTGTACTGTATAGCTAACAGCTCAAATAAAGTACATCAATGAAGAACAGTTGGGTTAAAACTAGGCGGGGCATAATTTATATGATAGAGGGAAAAAAAACACAATGTACCCTCAGTGAATACAACTCCACTTTTGAAAAAAATTAAATAAAAGTGAAGGTGAACTCGGTGGAAGTTGGCATATTGTTGTAATATGCCATTGGCATAGCATTCGTATGCCAAATCATGATGCGATTTCATATTTCTGAGTGAAATATCTGCAGGGTAGTGGCTATAGGGAGCAGTGTGTTTGTTTTGCATATGCATTATGCATATGGTTATTTCAGCCATCAGCCATAGGACATTTTCCATCAAGGTAAACATTATCATTCAAAGTAAAGGTTTACGGTGAAATTATACATGCTGTTTGTATGTATGCACCTTTGTAAATAATATTTGATTCACTTTTTAATAAATAAAAAAAATGGGAGACCTGGGTGGGAAAAAATAAACAAACAAATGGTGTGTGGGAAAAGACACTAAAACAAAGATCAAGGAGCCAGGTTGACAATAAACTGAACGTCATCCAATCAAAAGCATTCAAAGTAGCATAACTTCTCCTGTGCAACCTTGGCATTGACCTGGTTCAGTGATCGCTATGAAGTCAAGGGGTGGAGCGAAGTCTGAGAAACAATAAATGAGAAGTACGTACCAGGGACAGAGTGCGTCTCATAAATCAAGGAGTGCCTGCGGAAGTTGTCCATCAAAAAATAATGAGTGTTACGGACATTCTTGCTGTACCATGGCTGCGGTCCAGTCCGCTGAAAGTTCTGTCCTTGCAAAGTTCACTCGGGTGCATGTGACATAACCATTTATTAACCAAGTAAAGAAGAAAGGGAGGGAGTGTAATTATTTGAACTGGTCCACTGTTTGCCCTGGGAAATAAAACTAGAAACGACGACTGAGATGCCTGCTGCAATTTCATGTCTTCGGCAATGACAATGTGCACGAATGCGAGCACGCATGCACACACACACACACACACGTATATATATATATATATATATATATATACACGGGTGATAAATTAAAGCATCTTGGCAGAGATTCTACAAGTTTCTGGAATTCTGCTGGAGGGATGGAACATTATTCTTCCAAAAGATATTCCCTCATTTGGTGTTTTGATGATGGTGGTGGACAGCGCTGTCTAACACTTTGGTCGAAAATCTCCCATAGGAGTTCAATTGGGTTGAGATCCGGTGACTGCAAAGGCCATATGATTGTCATACTCATCAAAACATTCAGTGACCCCTTGTGCCCTGTGGATGGGGGCATTGTCATCAGAATAGAAATGCTTCATCATAGGATAAAGGTGATCACTCAGAATAACTTTGTATTGATTCGCTGTGTGACCCTTCCCTCTATGGGAACAAGTGGACTCAAACCATGCCAAGAAAATGCCCCTCACAGCATAACAAAGCCACTGGACCCCCTCAATGTAGAGGTCAAGCATTCAGGCCTGTACCATTCTCTTGGTGTACGCCACACATGCACACTTGTCGAGAACATGGTGAAGGATGACTCCTCTGGCCATATCACATCTCTGTAGACCAGTGCCTAAGGTTTTTGCACCACCAAACTCTCAAATGTGCATTCATCTTTGTAATGAAGGGTTCATGCACTGCAACCCTATTATAATACACCTCTCTGTGTTGCTATCAATGTACTATTCTTGCTGACACCGTCTGATCACGTCCTGCAATGACCTTCTCAGTCACCTGAGGAAGAGTTGCTCTTCTGTTTTTTCCTTAAATTTTGCTCTAATGCACGAGCATCACAGTCATTGAATGTATGCTTTCAATCACAATTTCTGACCCTATTTACTGATGTCTTTCCCCTAGATCTAAATGCAGCTGTCACTTTAGTCACTGTTCTTATTGAAATACTAGCATTTGTGACTGAAGCTCCTGCCACCCGTGCCCCAATAATGAACCCTCTTTCAAAGTCACTTGCATTTTTTCCTCTTGCCATCTTGATCCAAAATAGAGGTCAACTGGGCCTGCTCAGCATTTTTATACATGCATTTATACAGAGCATGATGTTAATTGCTCAGTTGTATCATGCAGTACACCTGTATGGAAGCATCTGCGTTTGTTATGTCTCTCCACTCATTTATATTCAGGTTTTTCCTGAAATTTAATTTGTCACCCGTCTGTATATTCTGCCTTTAAAATTCCTCATGAGGTTGATCTAGCTAGCTTGCTTGTTAGATGTCTACAGTAACTTAACTGTGACAAGCTGGTGTCGAATAACAAGAAATGGCTTTCTATGTATCATCAAACTATTATCTGGAAATTCACACAATATATATCCAACCACAAAATCAAACTTTGTATTTTCTCAATTAGTAATGTTTTCAATAATTTCAATAATTTGGCTTCAGCGGTAAGCAGCATGTCCGTTTTCATAGGTTTTTCCAGATGCATAGTTAACTTCCAAGAGGAAATTAGGAATTTCAAAGGATCACTCCCTGTGCAAAATGAAGGGCGGAGGGGCTAATTTCACAAACTTCCTTTGCGCTGTTAACAGACACTCCTGCACTCAATATGGACATAGTCTTCCAGACAGTAAATGGATTCCCTCAAGTGGAAGTGGCGTGTAAGTGCAGGAGCTTGGACTTACTTCAGCAGCTTGGACTGCAGCCCAGGAAGGTAATTAAATGTTTTTCAACCGGTCAATAAACGGCCGTTGTGCCAAAAATGAGAAAAATAATTGACATAACAAAATGTCTACTGAACTTCCATGTTTCTAATGGACTATGATAACAGTTCTTCAGAAAAAAGATGACACTTGTTTTATACCAGAGACGTATGAGAGATGCATTTTGTGTAGGTAATGCATGATTGCTTGGTGCAGTACCATACAGTCTGATAAGTTCAATCTAACCATGTTTTCAAGAACCTGCTATCAAAAGTACATATGGGTAAGTGTATCTTTTTTTTTTTTCAACAAAGAATAATAAAAATCCAAAATATAGCTCTGCATTGTTCACTAATCAATGCTCAGTTGTGCATCTAATGCTGCATTGTGGATTTCTGGTGATTAACTAGGAGGAAATACTGTATACAGAACTTAATGGGTTCACATTAGTGTTTTGTTTAGTGAGGACATATGTTAGTAATGCATGCATTGTGTTTCATGCTACTTTAAGATAAACTGGGCCCAGAACCTATTCTTATTAACCATGATTTCCTTTGTCCATAAATTCAAAAAATCCAGCAGAAGATAATGCTTGGAAGAGCATTTACTTTAAAAAAGTTTCTAGCATGTAGAGAAGGAACTCTCTGCTATTACTGCATATTTCATCATAAACAGCTGCAGACATAATTTTGCCTCAGCCAAAGGCATATAAATAGTTCAATCTCTACTTGAGCACTTTGGACATAATTAGAGAGGAATGATTTGGTGAAGAAATAATTTAAATCAGAAACCGTTTTTTTTTTTCTTTCCAGAAGGTTAACTAAATCATCGGAAACAGCAGTCCAGAAGCTGGACAGCCTGCTCCTCAACTCAACTTAATCTCCTTAACAGGACAGATGCTATTACACTATCATGAGCCTGCCTACTCCCTAGCACAGGCCCTAAAGCATGATCCTGGACTCATCGTTTCACAGTGTCTAAACACAACCCAATCAGTCAGTGACTCCTCACCCAATCCTGAGGGCTCATTAATGCATTTATTTTTCTATCGTGAGTGGATTAACAGGAAAATGTATATACAATATTTACAACTAGATATTAAACATATGTTTACAATTCAGAACAATTTACATGAACAGAAATAGCTAAGATGAGGATGTATTGCATACAGCTTGATGATTAATTAGGCCATAATTATATGCAATAATTCCTGTAATTGCAGCTTACAGTATTTAGGCAATAGCAAAAGTTCACGGATGAAATGATCAGAAGTGAGCTGTTATCCCCCCCTCTCCCAGCCCCTTTGAGCTGAAAACGTTTTGATGGCAGGGGACAGTGGGGGTTTGAGTGACATATTGAGCTGAACAAAGGGGACACAGAAAGAAAGCACAGGTGGTGGATGGTTCGCAAACCTGCAAATCCTAGGCAATACATACATACCCTGTGGACATGACATCACCCAGCTGCTCTGTGTCACAAAATTAAGGGGGATGGCCACCAGGCAATCAAAAATGAAAGTGCGCGGGTGGGGGGGAGAGGTGTGTGTGTGTGTGGGGGGGGGGGTCTTAGCTCCCCTCCGTAGAGAAATGAAAGGTGTGATTAAAGAGGGGTTTGGGATAGAGAGAGAGAGGCAGAAAGAAATACACCCATAAACAAAAAAGGAATCCGCCTGCATCTGTGACATCCAAATGAATCAAGCGCTCAGATGGTCCTCTCCTGGTTCTCCCATGTGTTCCCGAGCTTTCATCAGCACTGCCAGCTGTTTTGCAGAAACGGCAAGGACGTCAGACTTGGACCAGCTGGTCCCAGACGCTCTGGGGAAACTCTCAGCTGTGCATATATGTTTTGTCTGCTAAGCAAATAGCAAGTTTTTCTTTGCACACTTCCTTTTTTTTTTCGATGAGGATTGCAGGGATGTGCAATGGGTATGGAGCATTTCCACAATTAGCTTTATCCGCTAGATTTTCCTCTGTAATTAATCCCCTTATGGTATATCCTAGTAATAATTTTCTGCCGCTATTTAACAGCTTAGCATATTATCATGGTGGTATGCTAATCAATGCAGAGTGATCCTAGGAAAGCCACTGAATGGAGATAAAGGAAGTGACACACACCTGGAAAGTGTTTGGTGAATGCATGGGTTATGCAAACACTTGCCATACATAGGAAAGACTCATTTGCTAATGAATCAAAGATGTGAAAGGCACAAGCATCATTTTTCAATTACTGAAGACATGAAAAAAGTAGCTAATATAATATAATATAATATGATATAATATAATATAATATAATATAATATAATATAATATAATATAATATAATATAATATAATATAATATAATATTATTATATTATTATATTATATTATATAATATTATATAATATTATATTATATTATATTATATTATATTATATTATATTATATTATATTATATTATATTATTAAAATGCAATTATGAATTATCAGTGACAGCAACACATGGGTGCATAAATATTTGGGTTGAAAACCAATTTCTTTAAATTACATAATTTAAAGATGATGATGAGGAGGAGGAGGAGGAGGATATGAAGGCAGCCTTCAGTGTTTATGGTCCTTGCCCTTAAGAAGAGTCTGCCAAAGGATGCGCTGACTTCAAAATTGGTTGACATTTTTAAATGGAATCCTAATACACACTTTTTTTTAGCCTAGCTATTCCATAAGGGTGTTTATTTATTTATTTATTTATACTTTTAAATCTACTAATATTATGACTTTTTCTCAGTTTTTATTGATCTTTCTTCTTGTTTTTATCTGCAAAGCACTTAGCACTTCATATTGCAAGCTTGCACAAAAGGTACCGTATAAATAAAAGTTGATTTGATTTTATTTGATGGTTATGTTGACAATATTTGGATCATCTCTGCGAGCCTTTGTAAGATCTGTAGAACATCTGGCTGGATGCATGCAAAATAGCAGCCATCCGTTTTGCCCAAGACTCCAAAAAAATTTTAATTTGTGAATGATCACTTAACCCTGAATGAATACGAGTGTCAGTGCAGCAGATTTTTCAGTTTGATGTGAGTTTAAATGTGCCATTTAAAAGTCTCGGAAGAGCCGTGTGTTTTACAACACATCAGCCTCTGACCTTCAACTGAAACTGGAATTATTAGAGTATTTGATCGTTTTAATGAATGCATAAAACTACACATTATCACTTCCATTTACACTTCATCTGTACAAAGCTATCTCTTTTAAGGTCAGAATAGATGGTAGCAGAAGGATTAAAGGAAGGATAAAAGCTGTGATATGAATGACAGATTAACAAATATCACACAAAAAAATCGAAAGGTGAAAATAAGTGTGGCTATTTAAATTGTGTATGCTAAATTGTCCCTACACATAAATATTTGAAACAGTTTCATCTATGCATCTTTCGTTCCCTTAAACTGAGGGCAATTTATATTTTTTATGGTATTTATGTATGTATATATTTTAGGGTTTGGGAGTTCTGGGAATGCATTCAGTATGGAGAGAAACATGTTAAACAAAATCAAACATTCAAATACACAGTGACCTTGGTGTCCACTGATGGGTATTCACACAAGTCTCTTACAGCGTAGTCTGGTCCCACGGTTACATAGTTCAGTAAAAGTACAAAGGAGCATTGTGCAGCTTATAAAACACCACTTGACCACTTGCAACTCAGGTATCCTTTATTAAGGTTGGAAGGTTGATTGCATGTCATTCCATAGATGTGTTAACAAAGCGTGTTGACAAAAGTGCTGGGATATACAGTATATGGTAAATGGACTGCATTTATATAGCGCTTTTATCCAAAGCGCTTTACAATTGATGCCCCTCATTCACCCATTCACACACATACACACACGCCAATGGTGAAAGGCTGCCATGCAAGGTACCAATCAACTCATAGGGGTTAGGTGTCTTGCTCAGGGACACTTCGGCACGACCAGGGCGGGGGATCGTACCGGCAACCCTCTGAGTGCCAGACAACCGCTCTTACCTCCTGAGCTATGTCGCCCCGTATATATGTACGATATATGTACAATAGCTGTGCTTATTGAAGGCAAGTGTTGCCTGATTTTCAATTCAATAGGCTGAAATGTTCACTGTCAACTCTGCAGCCCTTCCAAGTTTCTTTTTGCGTGTATTGTCTTCTGAATGTTGAACAAAAGAATTCACAGGATGCCGGCTTTGACACGCTTTTCCATCTGTGCTTTAATTTGCAGGAAGTAGCTGCTTGTTAGGCAGTCGCACTATAGAGTGAAAGACTATGCATTCCAAAGGCATTAGAAAGTGCAGGGCTCAGAGCTAAAATCGATATGGTGGACACATCCCTCAGAGCTGATAATGAGCCATACAAAGCTCTGTTTAACCCAAAGCAAAGTCCGAAGGTCAAAGATTCAATCTCAGACAAAGTACCTTGAACAGTACAGCAGGAAAAAAAAACAAACAAAAAAAACGAAACAACAAAAAAAATGTGGTGTGCGTTTGTGTGTGTGTGTGTGTGTGTGTGTGTGTGTGTGTGTGCTGTTTGAATTTGTATGCCAGTATTGTCTGTATTTCGTCATGCCAGTATCACAGCACACTGCAGTGCGTGTCTCATACACAAATCATTGCGAGCGCGAGTACCAAGCCTTCAAAAGGAACTTTCGCCGTGAAGAATATCTCTGTGGGTGCAGCTCATTTCAAAACTGCCGTGTTATGGTAAAGGTCACAGACGGTGTACGCTCTGTTCAGCATCTTCCAGGCGCAGATAAGCCAGGGTGTATCTGTGCAGAAATATGACTGCAGGAGTCGCCCTGTTCAAGCCCTCGGGAGGCGGGACCAAGGTTGAAAAGACGGTGTTGCAGATGGAATCCTGAGGAAATTATCTGAGACATGGTTTGGAAAAAAAAAGAAATTACAAAGTGATCGTGATATGGTTGTTGGCGCTCGTTTGTTTGTTCATTTGTTGTGACACTAACATATTTTGTTTATCCGTTGTTCTGTTTTCTGCACATTTTCGATGTACTGTATTCTACTCATTTCCTTCAGGTTCATTGCACAGAACTTGGAACCTATCCATGCTGATGTATCATACTTAATGATCCTGGTTTTTCTTTGAATATGCTTAATAAATCCCACATTGACAATCATTTTGGAGTTATAGTAGCATATAATCAGAACAAAATAGATCAAGTACGCCTTCAGTAAAGGTGATTGTTCTTAAGTTGTTTTATGTCATAATTTGTCATTTTTCATGGGATAGACTGAAAAAAACTTTACTTTGTGAATCAGTATGTTGTAGGCAGCGCCATAACGATAACAACAGTTATTTTTATTATTATCATTTTTTATAATTATTTTAGTAACACTGTCTGTGCATGCTTTTTAATGAGATCTATATGCAGTATAACATTCATAAGCACTAAATGAAAATTCATATACACATGGTGTGTATTGTAGCAAGTGACATTACCATAACATACCCTATATTCCTATTTGGGGTTAATATGAAACCTTTATCATTTATGAATGTCTATTCACTGTTTATGAAGGTGGTTTGTAGAGCTATGGAGGAGTTATGTAGCTCTCATGAAAGACCACTCATAAACGATGTTACCTGATTTGAGATTGATACTTAAGAATAAAATTATTTATAAAATATCAGGAGTTCAGCTGTTACAATTTTATTTTTATTTTTTCATCCCATGATACTGTAATTCCCCACAATGCACTTTGCCAAGAAATGGGAAAACAGTATCTTCACAAAATTTCCTTACCAACCTTCAGAAAAGCAAGGCCATTTCTGGAATATCTTCCCTGAGTCATTCCCGCCGCTGCGTATACAGGGTGCGACGGGATTGGCTGTGAAGGATAGCGTGCAGCCGGGATTAAATGGGCAGGCTCGGCCAATCATATCCAAAGCGTTACCTTATCTCGGTTAATTCGACTCCCTCTGATGCTTCTATCTGCTCACCCAAGATAAGCTCGGAGTGCTTCGTGGATGCTGCGAGAAACAAGGCATTGATGCTCATCCCTGTGTTCTACATGAAGAGGGCCCGGGAATTAATCAGCCCATTCCGAATAAAACACTGAAATCCCCCATAAAAAAAAAGAAAAGATACAGCTTTGTTCATTTCATATCTCACGTTGATATCTGCGCTTTTCAGCTTTGCCTCAGTGTATACAAATTATGAGCAAATGAAGAGTAGGTATTGTGGGGATGGAATTTACCTTAGATCGCACACACGCTCGCACGCAGACACACACACACACACACACACACACACAGGCACACACATATACACACACACAGACAAAGACACATAGGTCATGGTTGTATTATTGTGACACAGCCTAGACTTCAACCTGCAGTGCCAGAATTATGCAGTCCAGCATGTACTTGCGGTGCACATCTTCGGCAACTTTTGGCCCTTACGATTTATTACATTTCATGCTCAAATGGAGAAAAGAGGGAACAATATCAGATCAGGTTAAGATGCGATAGTTATGACATCACTGGATATTGTGATGCATAATTATGCTTCGCAATACAAAATGATGATGTGCAGATTTGCATAGATGGGAGGTTGTGCAATCAACTGTTCACTGGCACTCGTCATATACCAATCAACCAATTAATTTTTAATTTTCTTTCAACACTTTTTATCCCTGGCGCCCTTCACAGAGCATATGTACATAATTTTCAGTCCAGGACAGGCTCCGTTTGCCTTCAAAATGCATCTGTACTGTCTCTTCATTTACATGATCTTAGGTCTATTTCTGAGACTGAAGTGCAAAATTAAGCACTGATAAAACCTCCAAAAAAAAATTACACCTCAAGTCACCCAAGGATAAGTATGGTTGAAAAAAAAAAAAAATAAATAAAAAAAAGTACAAACTGGCAAAAAGCTGTTTCTGTGGAGTTCTCTGTGGCGTGCCCTCACACAAAGAGAGTGCTTTACGTCTCCTGCTGCTGTACAGCGTCGGTTAAAACAAGGATTGAAAAAGACGTCTCTTAACAAGACCAGCGTGTCTTCAGTGTGTCATCGGGGCTCCTGGAGAAGCTGTGCTGTCAACAAATCAAAGGTGGAGTTAGAACTGCAAGCAGCAGAGGGATGGTGGGATTAGTGTTGATTTGTTGAGGGGAAAAAAATGTTTTTTGTGAGCATGACGCTTCTAAATATTCCTTTTTTTACTGAAATGCATATAAATAGGATGAGCGACAGTGCACAGTGTAACGAGATGGAGATTGTGCCCTCTTCTTCTTTTTTTTACATAAATAATAAAGCATAGAGAACTTATTGGCTGTGCTCTTTTCACCAAAAATTATGGAATATACTGTAAGACACCATTTTAAGGCCCAGAAATGAAGATCATCATTTTAAGTACTGGTCTGATCACAGAATAATGCTTACAAGATGCCTTAATTTGCTCAAATTTGAAGAAGCATCAAATGTATCTTTATGATGAGTTTCAACATGTAATTTTTTTTAAATAATGGCAGCTTGTATCACTGCCATGATTGGGCAAAGACACTTGGGGTTATGTGTAAAACATGATATGTTTTATTATATATTTTTTTTTTATTATAATTTGAGTAATAGGTTGGATAGCCAATTGCCATAATTACAAGCCCCCTGAACTGTGTGGGCTCAATGTATTGAAAATTATCATGGAGTTTTACCAAAACAGTTATAATTATTTATTTTTGCCAAAACAGTGTAGCTACCTAGCTAGCTATAGAGATAATTTAAAAACATTATTTTCTTTAGCTGTCAGTCCATAAGCCCTCTGCGGTGTGAACACTGGCCCTTGTACAAGACGCTGAAGTACAGGGACATAGGCTCCCTTCCGGAGTGATTACTTTGAGGCCTAAGACTGCTGTCTCTGACAGCAAGACACCTTACCTACCAGGCAAAAAAACAGTAGGACGCTTTGTTCTGTGTTTTTGATGTTCCTTTTATTTTAAGCTGAACCCCAACAAAAAGTCAAAGCGCCCTTTGTTTTCAAGGCACCCTGGATCACTGCATAACTTGACATGCAGGCATCCCCTCAGAGGGTTTGTAATTACCACATGTGCAAATTGAAGAGTACTTTTCGAGTTATGGTCCTAATTTCTTATTTATGGGAAAAGCAGTCGAGTGTAGGAGGAACATCAAAAAAGCCAAACCCCTACCCACCCACCCCCCACCCCCCCACTGGTTCCCGCTGTTCAGAGTCCCACCGCCATTTTGGAGCAGAGCCAAGCAAGTGTGATCCCGGCTCCCTCAGCGTTTGGAATCGATTTGCTCGGTGCGAAACGTTCGACAGCTAAGCCTGAAATCAGGCTAAGCGGTCGCACGGTAATGCAGGCCTCGGTGCGCAAGGACAGGACCGTCACCAGCGCGACCTTGTGGTCCTCCACAGATGACTGCTCATTTAAGGAGGGCATGGCGGAAATCAAGCATTTCAAAAAGACACCGTGGGTGCGATCAACTGCCTGACTGAGAACTCAACAATGCTGAAAATCCAAGCCCGTATCACACAGAAAAAAAAAAAAATTTATCTTGAAGCAGCACAGAATCACAAGTATGTAAACTAAACACCAAGTGGTTGTTTTGATGAATTAATACAAACATAACAGATGGAACCTTTTATGCTGTGGTAATATTTATTCCATATTCTGACAGATGCATTCTTAATTCCTCCCACGCTGAGAAGTAAATATAGCTTGTATCTGCAGTGCTCAGGAGAGCGGATTCTATTTTAATGGTTTCTGATGTTTTCAGAAATGAATTACTTATTAAGCTGGAAACTGTTTTTTTTGTTGTTTTTTTTAATGTCTCCGGTGAATTGGTAGAGAGCACCTGAAAAGCGTGGCAGTCAGATCAATATGTTTAAAATGTTCATCATTGTGGCTGCGCACATCTGTCCCTCTCGCATTCGCTTGCAAAGTGCAGATGTACAATCTCGATCAAGCGAATGGCGGCACAAGCATGTATGCGACATAACGAGAAGCCGGAGGGCCAGGTACATCGGGCGAGGGATCGCGCGTCGATGTAATCACAACGAGCAGAATTCAGTTTGCGGCCCTCAGAAATGGAAATCGCACCGTGAAATTAAATAAGAGTTTGAAAGAGAAAAACATTTTCTCGCAGTCAGAATTGCGGGAGAATTCTTCGGCCTTCGCGGAGACCATTATCAGCGGTTGATCCATTCGGGAAGCATGCGGTGTGTCTGTGTGCTCGGACTGTCTGCAATTTTATGATGATCAAATGTTTCAGCTTGCCTTTAAATGAACCATGGGTAAGCTGTTTGTCCACACAGTTTTATCTGTCTCTTTAAACTAGATAGAAACCTCCAGCTGTAGAATCTTCTTTGCTTGTTTTCAGTGTCACACGGTAGCACTTGCTGTGCCTCAGTGAGAAGCCCTTTCCCATGCCTTTCCTGCATTGGAATAACCGCCGAACATGAGCAGAACAGAATTAAACCGTGCTTCTGGTCAGAGTGACCGCACACGCACCGGTGGCGCAACTGGACACTGAACGCGGCTTCCTCACCATGTGCCGCCCGATAGGCCGCAGTGTAGCATAACGGCTAAGGAGCTGGTCTTGTAACCTAAAGGTCGCAGGTCCGATTCCCCGGTAGGACACTGCCGTTGTACCCCTTGAGCGAGGTGCTTAACCTGCATCGCTCCAGCATATACCCAGATGTATAATTGGATACAATGTAAGTCGCCCTGGATAAGAGCGTCTGCTAAAATGCCCGTATAAACGAGAGCACTTCAGTGAGCATTGGCCACACCCACTTATCATGGCCGCCAGCTCCTCCACCAACACTCACTTCAGACAAAGAGCAAAGTATCTGAGGCACGATCGCCCACCGTGATGGCCTCCTCCGCCAAGGGTTTCCAGCCTTCAGTGTTTATGCAGCTGGGTCTTCTGCATTCCCTGGCTGTTATCACGAGTGGAATGTTTTCTTTTTTCTTAAGGTGGTGCCAAAAGCCTCTGACCAATCCTGATGGACTGAAAAATAAGATAAGATAAATAAGATAAAAAAGTGAAATTCGTGCTCTGACTGGGTTAGGGTTCATATCCTAGTTAAACGCTGAAGTATAGTGACACAGGCTGCCTTTGCGAGAGATCACCTTGAAGTACTAAATTAAAACACAAAATGAAACACTTTTAGGTTAGGGTCCGAGCCATTTTCTATGCTGTCCCTCAGGTTGGCATCGTTGGTATCATATTGACACACATTTACTAACTCTATCGCTAACCTTATTGCTCATCTTTACTCTAACCCCACAAATCTGTATTAATTCCGGCTAAAGGTCACATACCCGAACATCACGATGTACAACTTTTTTTTATTTTAATCTTGGAGGATTTTTAATTGTTAGCCTTGGGAAAAGAAAAAAGAAAGAACCACACCTCACACATGCATTCCGAGGCAATTAGAGGCGCTCGCTCTCGGAGAAGAGCGGGGAGAGACGCGTTGCACCGGGGTGCGGCGGGCGGCTCTGTTCCTCCCTCCCTCCGCCGCAGCTGCTTTCCAATCACGGAGCCCCGCTCTAATTAAATCAGAGTGTCAGGAACCAGAAAGGGCTGTATCTACTCCATCAGCCTCCGCAGCTCCCCTCGACCTCTCAAGTAACACCTACTTATTAAGAGAGCTGGAAGGATATATGTTTTAATTAGGAACGGCTCTGGTGAATTAGACCTGTGAGACAATAACATTAAGTCAAATTTTAATTAAAGAAGGAGGGGTAAGGGGGGAAGGGGGGGGAGCCCTAATTGTTTTCACACCAGCCCTACTTCACCGGTGCCAAAAATAACCCTTAATAATCCGGGTCTCCGTCACCTCGTGCGTCGGGTTTGCCTACGAGCGCGACCTTCCGCCGCCCGGCCGTCGAGGCGCTCGCCACCGCTGTTTATTCCTGCCTAAATTCATCTCTGTGCGGCAGGTCCCCTTCCTGGCATGAGCACGGGCGGACCTGAGCTCCCAGACTGGAGAGCCGGCCAGAATCGTTATTGAGGTCAAGACGGCCCGGCTCGCCGCAAAATTGAGCAAATGGTCGTGTGACTGCATTCTGACAGCAGTCAGATCCAAACTGATATTATTATTATTATTATTATTATTATTATTATTATTATTATTATTATTATTATTGTTGTTGTTGTTGTTATTAATGATGATGAGCAATAAAAATATTAATTATAGCAATAGTACAAGTAGTAGAATTGACATAATTTACTTACTGGGTTGATGTTGGACATTCAGTGCTGCCTCTGATCTGGTTTTATTTGCATAGCTTCTTCAAATAGATTTCTTTTAGCATATAGCAGTGATTTTCTAGCCACTCCCAGCCTGTTGATGGGAAGTTAGTGATAGTGGGAATCTTTCATTTCTGAGGACTGAACTGTGGCAGCCTTAATTCAATTATTTATTAGAGCACAAACATTCATTTCCTCCAAGGTGTGGATTGATTTATTGTGTTTTTTCAAAGAAAGCCAAGCCAGGGTCAGTGTCATATCTTATAAAAATCACATTCTGCCTGCATATATATGTAAATAAATAAATGCAGAATGCTTAACATACTTTAAATCCAAACAATTTTTAATTTCCCGTTATTATAGGATCTTAATGAACAATAGGGGGTGCTGGTAAAGGCCTTTAAACTGTATTGTATATATAAATGTATATATATGTATAAAAATATATATATATTTTGAGGGAAAAACCCATTACTTTAAACTAAACTTTGCGTGAATATTATAAAACATTAAATGGAAACTGATGAGCCAAATAGTGCCATCAAATATTGCTTATTTTCATAGACAAACCTTATTTCTTATTCCGGAATGAACATGATCTAGGAGTCACATTTAATCTGTGAGAGTTTGCCTCAGTGCATGGGGGTAGATATGAAAATCTTCAAAATGGCAAGCAAAAAAAATAATAAATCTCTCATATGCAGCTTTCCAAGCAGTATGTTGAGTAAATTGCCTGTGTGTTACAGGGAAATTTCAAATCAGATGCAATCATGGTCAAGCCTTCTGAGCCAGTCAGGCTGGAAGACCCGATAATTAATCATTCCCTGGAAACTGATAAGAGACCAAAATATCCTTCTGCTCTGAGCTGTGACTGGAATTATTCCCATGCCATTATCTTAATACTATAGGACAACAGATATCTTAGTTTACTTAGCAGGGGAAGCTGGAGTATCCAATATATGTATATATGCATTTATTACAGGATACACAAGCAGTCAATAAGGTTGCACAGAGTGATGCACGTTTGTCTCTGGCAAACATTTTGTTACCCGGGGACTCGATGTCTCTGCCCGGACATGACCTCTAATGTTGGCTAATTTATCTGCAAGCTCAACACTGTCCGTGGATCTATTGTGTGTGTGTGTGTGTGTGTGTGTGTGTGTGTGTGTGTAAGATGGCTCAACCTTAGCAGCAATCACTAATCAAGCCGAGCACTAGGCACAGGGTGGAAGCGCTATGGGGCTGTGGTACAGCCATTAGGAGGGGTGAGTCGAGGGGTGCTGCATGAACAGGGAGAAGGAAAATTTGCGGGGAGAAAGAGATAGCAAGAGGGAAAGATAGAGAAATAAAATAGAGATAGATGAAGTTAGACAAGGGGATTGTCTGCTTAACCCAGGTTGCTACTGCACGCCCTACTGTATGTAACCTTGTTTGTTATTTTTATCACTGCAATTAAATTTAGGTCCTTTACTATTGTCTATTCTCTTATAATTTTTGTCTAATTAATTGATTTACATAATTACATAAATATTTTTCGATATCAGCGTAGAAAAAAGATGAGATGAATGGCTTGATCGGGGCATCGTTTCCTGTTACCGAATGATTTTTGAAGTAAAGACTGTTTTCTTGAGGATGTTTGTTCATTTTTGCACTTGTCTGTTAAACCAATTTTTTTTTTAAATGTGGACAACATATAATATTTGTATAAACAAAACAGAAGAATTAGTGTTACATCAACATTGTTTCCACATGGTCTAATTTTGACTGACCTTCAATAATGTGGCTTAATGTGAATGCACTAGTTTTATAATCCCAAGGCAGACGCCAGCATTCTGAACAAGAACGTCATCAGTCTAAACAAAACATGACTCTGGGTCACATTCATGCCTTTGCAAATCTTGCACCAAGAAAAGGGTGCAGAACAAATAAACAAACGCTGCTAGGTGCTATTGCTGTCTGCAAATGAACGTCTGCATTTAAGACCTAGGTCGTGATTTGGAAGTCTTCCAAACAAAAAAGTGTTTTACTTTATTTAGCTTCTCTTCTCCCCAAAGCTCACACCTCTGCACCAGTCAGCGCTTGCCATTTGTATTTTGTTTCATTTTTTCTTGCTTTTATTAAAAAGTTTTTTTTTATTTTTTATTAATATTCACCGAAGTTTGCCACTCCAGTTTCCTGCTTCAGTCTATCTAAACCATGAAATTAGCCCTATGTATACATTCATGCCTTCCCGGCCCTACCCGGCCCTACCCGCCACCCCATTGCATCAACAATAACTTATTTTAACAGATGGTTTTCTGACATAAAACAATAATGGTGTCAACAGCTCTCTGTTTTAATGTTTAATTATCAACATTATGTACGTAAGTGGTGATATTTTACATCCATCGATCAGAAACTCTTTTAGTCAGCATCAACAGGTTTCCCCTAAAGACGTGCTTAGCTTTCTACGAGTGCTCTGAGGCACTCCCTAATCTACAATAATTTCTAAAACCATCTTTAGTTACGAAGCAGTAGGGAAACACCTCATGAATGAAAGCTGCTTCAAAAGATTACTTCTATGATCAGCCATGGCTTGAAGTGATTTTGGTAAACGAGGCCTTGCTCTGGAAATGTTCCTCTATTGTAATGTTATCTCCCGTGCTGCCTCCAAAGGAATGGTTTTGGTGGGACCCCGCTTTGCTCTGGCGCCCAACCTTCCTTCACAACCTGAGGCGATGGGCCTCCCGAGTGATTTTCCCAAACATCGCTACACTGGAGCTCGGGCCGCGCCACCAGACGACAGCGAGAGGCGATTGTCTGCGTTCAGCGAGCGGCGCGATGGGACGGCGTCGGCTGCGGCGCTCGGATTAGCGTTAGCGTTCCCACCTCCCCACGACGTGCTGGGTGCCCACTGGTTTCTCCAGCTGTTGTCTGTGGGACGCGTCCGTTTTTTAATCAGAATGTGCTCTCCTGTACCACTGGACATCCTGCAGTGTGGAAAATTGTAGCTCGCAGGCAACTGTATCAGAGGGATGCACACTCTTTGGCTCCGAAGCTCCTTGCGAGGGTGAGAGCAGCACAGCAGAGACTGGCGAGGCTCAGATGGCAATTCCAAATGAGGGATGAAAAGGGGAAAAATGTAATAAGATAAATAAAAAAGCTGTAAAAAAAAAAAAAAAAACCTGAAGCAGTAATATCGCACCCAGAGAATGTGCATTGTCGGAGCTCACTGTGGAGAGCCGTCTCTGTTTAAACAGAATGAATACCAACTGGCAAAAAGCTCCACAGTTCTCTGCTTGAACCCAGAAACATCTATCAAGTGACTGATCTCTGTGCCTCTTGCTTTGGCGAGAGACAAAAAAGGGAACAGTATGTGCCCATATGGAAAGAATAGAAGCAAAAACAGGGATCTTCTGAAAATACAGGCCCTAAGCCTCAATACAAATGTCCTGACACCCCCCCAGCTATTCAAATACATCAGACCTAATTTACATTGTAGGTACTCTATATGGCCAAAAGTATGTGGACACCTGACAACCAACATCTCATCCAAGATAATGGGCATTAATATGGATTTGGTCCACAATAGTTTCTGCTATAACAACCTCCACTCTTCTGTGGAGGCTGGTACATTGCTGCATACATATATGCTATACTAGATGTTGGTGCATCGCTGCAGGGATTTGCTTCCATTCAGCCAGAAGAGCATTAGTGATTTGGGAAAAAAATGCCCCTATCAAGTCATTCGTCTCATCTTTTTTTAGGCCAATATCAAAAAAAAAAAAATAAAATAATAATAATAATTTAAAAAAATAATTGATTGTCATGCTTAAATAGGAAAGGGCCTTCCCCATTAGCGTTTCCCCGTCATTAAGATTTGCCTTCACTGCAACGGCCCCAGGTCGAGGGGGGTTCAGTTACTTTTGGTCATATTGTGCATTTAAACACTTTCAGCCAGAGGTACTTATAGAAGGTGCATTTAACACGGCTGAGAAACCACAAAACCACGACTAGAGCTACAGATCAGTAGCGCTGCAATCAGATCAATACCAGCATCAACATACCTGCCAGGAGACCTGTAAAACAAAGACTTTTAAATAAAAAATGAAATATTAATTGAGGAGGTTTTCCATCTTATTTGGCAAAGAAATAAAAAAAAATGTAAATATTGATTTTTTTAAAAAGAAAACATTTGAAGTAAATGCAAATGTGAAACCGCTTTGAAGCAAGCAACAACAACTTTATTTAAAAACAGCAGCTCCTGGACGGTCTATCCATCCGGGGGGTTCTGTTTTTAATGCAGTGATGTGCCCAGCGGTTCAGAACCAAATGTGACTGCACCAGTGCCGAGTGTGACTTGATGTCCCACAGAACAATGAATAATTAACCATGGCATTGCCCGGGTGGGGGTGGCGGGGGGGGGGGGAGGGGAGGTGGGGGGGGGGGGGCTCTTCGGGGGGTCGTTTGGTTCTGCTTCTGGTTGGTTGGGGGCAAGAGAGAAAACTATTGTTTGTTAAAACAATTCTAAATGTTTTGTGTGTTTTCTCAAATTGTCCACTGCTATAAATAGTGAAAAATTTGGGAAAACAGACAAAACATTGGGTTTTGAAAGCTTCAGGACTATGAAAAAATCCGGGTCCTAGCATTTACTGGTAGTTTGATGTGGCGTCAAACAAATAGGCTACGAAGAAACTTCTCTGCTTTGGCTACCCGTGTCTTTTAGAATTGATTTTAAAGTTCTTCCATTGATGTTTAAAGCTCTTAATGGTTTAGCATATAAATACATTAATGGCTGTTTGACCATGCACCAGCCTCAGTGAGCTCTCCGCTCTGCAAGCACTAATCCATTAGTTATTCTTACTGTTAAACATGGAGGGGAGGCCGCTTTCCGTTTTTATGCACCAAAATAATGGAACTGAGTTGTTTTAACTCTCATCTTATGGCTACACTTTTACACATTTACCACATGCTAGTCTTGAAAATTGATTTCAGAAATAAGGGGTTCCGTTTATATTATATGCAGTACATTAACTAAGTGCTTGTCTTGAAAATTGATTTCAGAAATCAAGCATTCTGTTTTAGATGCCTTTCCTACTTGACATTGTTTATATTCAACTACCCGTTTGACTAACCTTGTGTTCCATAATTCATTTTCATTCATTCAATTATGTTCATTCAATTATTAATTAAGCATCTTCAATGCAGAAAAATGGTATTTCATTATACCTTTTTACAAGTGAAATTAAGTTCTCTGACACACTACACGTCTCCATCAGTGATTTTGTTAAAGTCTCGGGAAATCAGCCGATGCTATTGTTTTACTGATTGGCGAGATGCAGCTTATACTAGTGCTTCATGATAATCGCAAAATGTAGTTGATAAACGTAATCAAAAAAGTCAAAGGGCGATGACTCATTTTATTGCTCAAAATAAAACGCTTGTTGAGCCTCACACTAAGTCTCATTAATTTATTGTAATGGATGATTAGAAGGAGAGCAATCAGTGAATGAATTTCAGACAGGTTGAATGGCAGTGTAAATAGGATTTGATTGTGTTTTTTAGTGCTTTTCTGCCGATGAAGAGGGTATTAAATACATTTTAAAAGTCAGGAATTATTTTCACAGTGGTTGAGAGATTTCAGTTTTAAAGGTAAATTTAATTTAAATTAGTCAGCTCTCAGCTAGGACAGCAGCTGAACCAGAAACCAGTTTCACTTCTGAAGCTCTGTCTCTTTGACATCTTAGTGATTTTCCTCCATGTCGTGATTCGCGATGGAAAACCCTCCTCATTTGTGCCTCCTCATTTGGTCCTACGAGCATTCACTAATTCAGGACTCATATATCCCTTCAGTCGCGATGTTTTCCAAGAAAGAAAGAAAGAAAGTGAGATGGATTGACATGTGCACATATGTGCCTGCATGTTTTGTGTTTTATAAATCATGTATTCATTTAGTTGCAGTGCTTTCTGAGAGAGAGAGAGAGAAAGAGAGAGAGAGGCTTAGATTCAGTGTAACCCATTGAAACAAAGCAGGCCTCCAGCTCCCACAACATTTTTTCACCAATCTAAATGACTGCTTACACAATGAAAGCAGCATGCTTGAATTCTTTATTTTAAGGCCAAAAGAGAATGCGGCTTAAATGGTATATTTGAGGTCACTTCACAAAATGTTCCCTTAGCTCTTCAACGGCATAATTACATTTTCCTTGATATTAATTAAATTTGCCATCCCTGAATTAAATTTTCATTGTGGTTCATTACATTCCAACATTATTTATTTGATTAACATGTGTCCTTGTCCAGGGCAACTTTCATTGCTTTCTTTACATGCAATGTTCAATTATGCAGCTGGATATTGGGCTGATGCGATTGAAGCAAAATCCCCTTATTGAGTATGCATTAGCAACACAGTAAAATGGTCAGTGTTAATTAAACTCTAGCTGTGTTTATTCAAGTTCAATTGGGAAAATATATCCGAGATTGATCTAACGCCGAAGATTTTGCTATGCATGTCAGAAACCGAATCATCCTACACTTAGAAACCAAAAGACTGTACGTACAGGCTCGGGTTTCACAGACACAGATTACACTTAGTCCTGGACTAAATTGAGTTTTGTATGGTGAATCTCCATTTAAAATTGAATTTAGTCTAGGACTAGGCTTAATCTGTGTCTGTGAAACTGGTCCTTAGTCTTTGAGCACCACATTTACCATACATCTCCAGAATTTGGTAATACAGTGTACCAGTACATCCATGTCCATGAAGTTGCTTGGTTTACACAGGTCCCCAGCACTATAAAAACTACAATCCCCCAAATGACATCACCAGGAAGTGCATCCAGACTATCAGTACTACAGGTAGGATCATCTTTAATATCTCGTTGTATCCCTCTCTTTTCTGATGGAATGCACCATTCCCCCCCCCCCACCTTGTTTTCAGAGCCTGGCACAGGTGTGGACAGGATTTGAGGGGATGTTTTGCACCACTGCAGCCAGTGAAGGATTTACACCCCTGTTTTCAAGAGTGAGGGACACGGACAAGGAAAAGCAACGGTGCCCCAAAGCTTTCTGAGGGACCGGCTGTGAATTATGGAGGCCACCTCTCGGCTATTTACTGCCGACATGCCATAAATCACAAGATGAGTCCTTTTTTTCTTTTCTTTTTTTTTTTTACTATTTTCCTCTCTTTCCTCCAGCGGTCTCAACAACAGCGGCGGGAGGATGAACGGGGTGGAGAGAGACACGAGACTTCGTCGTGCACAAAATGTCCGCCTAAGCCTTGCGAGTCCTTGAGTCCCCCCGCGCCTTGAGTCCCTGAACCCCCACAACGCTCCTGCTGATGCAGGCGTTTCCAAAAAAGCCGTGGCACGTTCCCATCTGTTACCCCCAGGCCCTCGTTTCATCAACGTTTGTCCTTCATTTTGACGCACATCTATATTATAGCCGCTGCGATTTTCTTCGGTTTTTGAGCGCTCAGAAATCTAGTTAACTCGACAAAGTGCGTCTGGAAAGAGAGAGAAAAAAAAAAAGTGGTTAGGCTTGCGTTTGTTTGTAAATCAAAGTTGAGGGCAAACGTTGATCGAATCCAGACCTTCGTGTGATGGTTTGCAGCTTGGTCACGGATCCTGACCACGCCGGTGCTGACTGTAGCCCTATTGGTTGTGGTGCTACTTCGGGAGGGATGTCCCCTTGCCAAAAAAAGGTCATTTTGGGGCCCACTGTACAGTTTGTAGTTCTCTGGCCAAATGGTTGCACAGGTCAGCTGATGAATTGTAGAGTAGAAGAAGCAATAGTCAGACAGAAGCACGTTCATGCTTCTCTGTTTATGGATTGACAAAGAACTTTCCAGGGATAAAACATATTGTTCAAAATGAATTGAAAAAAATATATAAGTATGGGGACCAACAACTGGTTGAAAAAAAATATGAAAAAATATAATAGTATCTAATAGTACCTTTTTTAACATTTGCCTCTTTTATTTTAGTTTTGCAACTAAATATCAATGAAATCCAGCTTCATACCCAATGTTGCATTCAAACATTCTGCTCAGAATTGCATTATGCAGTATGGTTAGTTCAATGTTTGAGGTTCATGAACACAAAATAAAGACTAGTGTGATTCCTAATGAAAGAGAACAGAGTGGACATGCTCCAAGTATTCATATTTCAGATCAATGACTGAAAGCAGGGTATATTAACATTGTTTTCTAAAAATAGGATTGATCAGCCTGTGAGAAAAGGCTTACACTTGCACCCATCAATGTAGCCAAGGGTGTGGATTGTGAGAGGCGAGACATTGTGTGTGTGTGTGTGTGTGTGTGTGCTTGTGTATGTGTGTGTGTGCTTTTTATTTTTTATTTTTTTCATTTTGCCACATGGCAGCTGGACGGTACTGACCCATCCAGGACACGTGAAATCTACTGATTACAAGTTCATGTCCTTAATTAACATTGTTATGGTATGAGTTAGATATTTTAAAAAAGAGTCGATTTCAGTTTTTTACAGGCAAATAAAATCCAAGGTCAGCCTCTTGTATTTACAACAAAGGAGACCTTTCCATTTTTCAGCCTCACACAGAAATTTGATGGCTCCCCAACATAGACCAAATATCATTAGCTGAATGTCAGAACTGAAAGCCACAATAATTTTGCAAACTGCGATGAAGAAAGCTCCCTGCTCGGTTCAATAAGGACAGGCAGAATATCTAAATTGCGAGCTTTGCTGTTGCGGATAACAGAGAAGGGGAAATGATGGCTTAGCCTTGCACTCATGGGATCATGAGAATTAATCTTCCTATGCAGACTTCTCCAGTTGAGCAAGAGGATTTCCTGTACAATGCCATCCCCACACAAAAGCTAAACAAGACGACATTAAGCACAAATATCCATCATGACCGATAAAGGAAGCCTTTTATTTACTTGTCATTATTTTAGTCAGGCGCTCTCGAAGACGGCAATGGCTGACTAACCCCAACTCTCCTTTATGAGATGAGAGTGGGGAGTGGAGGGGTTATATTTTCTAATGGCTAAATGGGCAGAATGTCTGAAGCCCTTATAAGGGACTGCTGCTTTGGGGTTCCTCTTAAGCCTATTGTCTGAGTAAAATTCTAAAGGTTAGATATGAGCCATTTTGTGTAGCCAACTGTAATGGATGTACATTTGGATGAACATGTACATCAAATAAGTGCTGTCACATAAAAACCATACACATCAGAAAAGAAATTAGTCATTTACTGTATAAAACCTTTGCTTTTTAGGATACATATTCTAAAAAGGGGAGAAGGGGTAATATGTGGAGATTCTTTATGTTACAATGGATTATATTTCCCATGTCTGAATTCCCTTGAAGATTTGCTATCAGTAGCAAATTAATGTTTCACTGAGAGCTGCATTATGCAAGTAAGGCTTCTCTATTTAATCAAACTTGAAAGCCATCAAACAAGGTCACTTTTCACACTAACCTTAATATAACCCTGTTATTAATTTAAAATAACATTTAAAATTTAAATACGTTCACCTAATTTATTTATATTGTGTTAATACAGTAGCTCTGTGGTCATTGAAATGTGGTCATGAAAAAATTGTAAGGACTGAAAGTGCCTCTATCTACAACAATTCATACTGTTAAGAACCGATACAGAAGTGGTTAGAGTTATATGACTCTATTACCAGTGACACTGGTAAAATGATGACCATTGTTGTGGAGGCCGGTTATTTGTGCGGCATTCTGTGAAGTTAATTGCATTCGAACAATTGATTCAAGACACTCCAGCACAATGAGTAGCACCAAAATGTCATGTTAGAAAAACAGTGTTGATTTTCCATACCCATGTGGAGAGGTGCGGAGAGATATAAATTACCCTTCTCTCCACACTTTTCAGAAATATTCATCTGTGTTTTGATCTCCCTGTTCCCACCAGTCATGCTTATTTCAGACTTGGAAAGAATGTCCCGAAAAAAAGTGAAAAATTTGATTGGCATGAGTAGTTAATTAGCAATATGCCTTAAAGCTTCAACATACAAAATTGGAAATAAGCTGTCAGATGTTGAGTATTTGGTTTAAATATATAAATAAGTGCTGGCTGAAAAATGGCCTGTATTTCTCTCATGTGTGAGCCGACCAGCTTGGCCTAGAGGTGGCGACAGAGAGCGACGATGCCTTGTGAAAGAAAGAAAGAAAGAAAAAAAAACAACAACAGACAATCGCCATTTTTTAAACCTAAGGGTTTTCCGGCGATAGCATGTGATGAATATGATCCAATTACAAGCGTCAGTTAGCAGGAGTCGTTTGTGACTTGATTGAGTTTCGTGTCCCTGTCGTGCTTCCCCTGCATAATTTACAGTGCAAATCTCATGCCAGCGCGCAGCAAGATGGCGAGATAAATGTTCTCCTGTCCTGCGATCCGGCAGCGGGCCTAAGCGGGGTGCTGCCGGCAAGCGCCGCGGCCGTCGATGTGGAAAGTTGTTTCTGGAACCCCAGTGACTCCCACACGGACCACCGCATCCCTCTGTTCTGAATCCCTCTCCCTGAATAAGAAACTCGACGCAGAGTGAAGAATAACCAAGGCTTTCGCATACTTGCTGCTAATTTCCCATGCTTCATTTGCATATGCATTGTGATGTCAGCGTTGTGAGGTCACACGGTGGATCCGCCCTCATGCGGTTGGATGTCCTCTCACTGGGACAGAGGCACACCCCTCTCTTCCAGCAGTTCTGATTGAGTGTGGAGATTATGTGCGATTGTACACACACACACATTTTTTCACATGTATTAGATTAAGCAGCTTGTCGATATAGTGCTTACAGTATTCTTTTAAATCTGAATGTGTCACCATTCCTGTTTTTAGGGAACTACCAATGCCCACTTCAGAAATTATAAATTTAAATGCATCTATGGCACACCCAGCATTGTCCAGATGTTCAAATGTACTAGTACCCAGCAAAAAACTCATAAACAAAGCCACACATATACTCAACCCTCCCCTAGACACACACACACACGCACACACAGGTAAATAATCAGGAACCGCAAACCACCATAAAACCTTGCCACTGGGCTGTCCCACCATGGCTGCTCTCCCTGGTCCTCCCCTCGATCTCTCGCCCTCCATCTGCACGGTTCTCTCAGCACCGTCTCCCCTGGCTTGTGTCTGCCACTGGGGGCTGTCAGCTCAAAGATATCGATTCAGGCTCTCCAGCAGCGGACTCTGACAGCTCTCTTTACTGATGATGGAGGAGAGAGACAGCCCGCAGTCCATGGGCCTGCCCTGCTGAGAGTGGACAGAGTCCACAAGCATGACAGAGGCCCTGGGGCGCACGGGGGGGGACCTTTTGGGGGCCCAGTAATCCTTCTCCAGCACAGCTCTGTGAATAAAAACGGGGGAACAGCCCTAATGCACAGCAGGCCAGGCCACCGAGGGCTGGCGTAGAATGTAGGCCAACCGCGGTGGGACCGCCCCGTGACACGATGACAGGGAGGAAGCCTGGAGTGGAACCAACTGCGCAAGCTGCAATTACGGGGTAATGCTGCTAAAACTGCCGTGCAGTTTTACATCGCTCCGCGAGGTGTACAATTACACAGAAAAAAAAAAAGTTCAGGCTCATTTGTGGCCGAGGTAAGTATATGGGTCTCACTTGGATTAAGACAAAAAGTCGAGCATGGAGTTAGAGTAACCATTAAGTGTAATTACACAAACTACAAATCCGTATTTGGTTCTCAGTGGTTTTGATATAATAAGGTGCTATTAAGCCATGTTGTTATACTGGAATGAGGACAACATATTACTGTGTTACTGAGGGATCTCATACAATTTCAAGCAGCTTTCACATTATAATGGCAAAATGCTACAATGCATGGAGAGCTATATTGTTTCAATGGAGGCATTTATTATGCTGATTTACACACCTACGTACTCGGTGGGCTGTGAACAAGTTTATGCACTCAAAGTTCAAATAAATTGACCTTCAACATCATCAGGCCAGTGGACTCCCAGGGCAAACCGGTTTATAGTGGGTGGCTTGGTCCGTTGTTCCTTGTAAAACAGAGGAGATTCCCTGAGCTCTGCAAAATGAGCCTCGGGGGATACAAACACATTGTAAAGAAAGCATTTTCATGTTGAAATGCCAGTGAGCTACCAGCTCCTTGACTTTAATAGCAGCAGGTCACAGAGAATAAGCATTGTGATTCATTTGCAGTTATCCAGCATGTGGCCAAGAGGCTACCAGTAAGTTAGCAAGTATTCATCGTCGTCGTCATCATACATACGCTGAATCCAGGCCTGTGACTACTTATGCATGGATATTCCGACTTTCCATTCTTTGGAATTAGGATAATTTTAGAATAATAACAGGAAAGACCCAATTTATCAAAAATTCCAATCCAGGAGAAAAGCATTCCACATTTATTTATTCATTAGATTCATATAATCTGCTTCTAGTTTATTGGCAGTGCTGCTGGACCTGATCCAGTCTTGGCCTGATCCAGTCAAATATGAACAGTACCTGGTTATAAAAGAACGATCCATCTTTTTTTATGTCCCCATTGCCAAGTAGTGGGTATTATATGGCACTCTCTCTCTCTCTCTCCCCCTCTCTCTCTCCCTCTCTCTCTCTCCCTCTCTCCTCCTCTCTCTCTCTCTTTCCCCCACTACGCCCACATACCGCTGATCTGTCAGTCCCAAGTCCCCATTGATTCCGACTGTAGGCGGCACACTAAGCCACAGCAGAGACAGTCTGTGAACTCAAAGCCTTATTTAAAAAAAAAAAAAAGATAATCAGACTCTTTTTCTGGAAGGTAAAGACAGAGCAGCGATTAGCAGGTGTGGTGTGAAAATAAAAGATTGCCGCAGGTCCGACGGCTCGAGGAGCAAATCATTTCTTTCGGCAGAGATAACTCAAGATCTGTAAACATCCCAGCCCCAGAACGCCGCTTGTTCCTTTTCAGATTAGTCTCCCGTTGTCTTATTTTTGACATCAGCAGGAGACACTAGGAGGGAGACAATTTAGAAACAATAAAATAAAAGCAGCATTGCCCAGGCCTAACCAATCGGTGCCATTGTCCTAAATCTTGACATGCTTGATGTATATTAGAACGTACTGTCTTTACAAAAGACAAAACAGGCTTTCATTGTTTTGTTTTTTTTTAGACACAGCGGTGGAGAGTTATTTCTCTGCGTTTGCCTCCGTCCAGCCCTGTCAGATTCCAGCACTGTCCCCCCCCCCCCCCCCCCCCCCCGTTTCTTTCCTCTCCCTTTTAAAGTGCGCGGTGACCTCAAGCTGCGAGCAAATCCGCGGAGAAACTCGATGGCTTTCTCGCAGGAAACGAGTCATGGAAAGACTAACCGCTGGGGCTAATGCCGCGCCGCGCCAGGCCCTGCACGAACACACGCACGCGGCTCTCAAGGCGCTATACAGCAGCGGGGAGCGAGCAGGGCCACTCTAACCGTATTGCGCCATTACAGATTTACCACCGCCATCGGTCTTTTTATAAAAAGAGCATTTATTTCAAAGATCTCCGCTTCTCAGACCGAAGCACGTAGTAAAGCGACAGTACAATGTTCATAAAATATGAGCGATGTGGTAACATTTTCTTACATGTTGAAATACTGATATCTGCATGTATACTAAAATAAGAACCTTTAAAATTGTACAAATAGATACCATAAATTGACATTAGAAATTAGGCATCTTTCACCGCGACAGGACAGATTGGTATTTACGGAAAGGAGAATACAATTTGCCAATAAAGAAAATAAGAAAGGAGAACCAAAAATAACAATAATAATAATAATAGTAATCATATAATACTAAAAAAAAGTGTAAAGAATAAGACGGCGCAAGTTTTGATCCTCAAGAGACATATTTGCACATCGTACTGTACATACGTTAAATGGATTTTAGCTTTACGATATATATTTTTCAAGTTACAAAAAAAATGCACTGTGTCTTAAGAGTGTCCATTATTTAAGGCCATTTTTAGCTCACAGCTTGTTTATTTTTTTGTGATTGATACTTCATTTGGCGGAAGTTGGAATTTCTTTGAGTCTGAAAAAACACAGAAAAGTCTCTGTCATTTTTAAATCTAGAAAAAAACCCTAGTCAGGACAAAAAAATCTGCAAGATGGACGTGCTCTAGAAGCGTTCAATCTCAGTTTGATGTTATTTTGTGAATTTTTTTGTGTTTTTTAAATCTTTTTTTTTTTTAATAAGGCAACGGCTTTTTTTGTCTCGTTTTTGTTGTTTTTTTTTCATGGTGAGCATTTTCACAGTATCAGTAGCTCCAGGTTCATGTCTCTTCTGGATGTAAGTCCCTGTCCTGGCAAACTGCTGTAAAGTCAAAGCTGTACTAGCCGTCCGGCAGGCAAAAGCAAAATGCCGAATGTTCTTTTATCTCTTTCGTCGCCACGTCAACGGTACGTTTGATTGACACGCCGGTAAATCCCATTGAGGTGTCTTCGCTTCAGCTTCCGCCTTCCTCCTTATTTCCACTTGGTCCAGATTCAACCCCTAGACTGAGACTGATCACACTCTAAGTATACTTTAAAACAAACAAGCAGAAAAGTTTACTATAAATAGATGGTCTTCTTTATGTGGAATGAAACTCTTATAGTAAACTTCACACACTAAATGTCGGTATAGGGGACAGGGTAGAGGCGGGAGGGTGTGGTGGGAAGGGCAGGGGCGATGGTGGGACGGGGGGGGGTTGGGGGGGGGGGGGGGGGGGGGGGGGTTGGGGGGTATGGGGGGGGGCGTTTGAACGGAAATCTCCCGGGTGTTAGGAGTTGTCGTCGGCGGAGTCTTTGGTGCCGTAGAGGTCGGCCAGCTTCTTGAAGCGCGGGCCCCAGCTTTGGAGGTAGTCGTAGTCCAGGTCCGAGTCCGTGGTTACCGTCTCCAGGGAGCTGAGCGAGCCGGCGATGGAGCCCCGCCCCTCGTAGCCGTAGATCTGGATGGAGTCGTAGGGCGGCGCCGTGGGGTCGCTGTCGGCGTCCACCACGCGCGTCTTGATGAAGTCGTCCACGTCCACGCTGCTGGCGGCCGGCCGCACCCCCCCGGGGTGGTGCGCGTACTGCAGCTCCGGCTTGATGTCCTTCCGCGGCAGGAAGCCGCTGGCGCCGTCGGGGTTCTGCAGCGTGGCGATGTCGAAGGCCTCCGTGTCCTCCTCGCCCCCGCCCTCGTCGTCGTAGGTGATGATGTTCTCCCGGATGTCCTCCTCCTCGAACACGATGAGCGGCTCCTTCTTCTGCCGCCGCAGGGCCACGAACAGCACCACGATCGCTGCACAGGAAAGGGGGGGGGGGGGGGGGGGGGGGGGGGGGGGGGGGGGGGGGGGGGGGGGGGTGTGGGTGGGGGGGGGCACACTTCAGTTACAACAGCAGAACCCCAAACCTGCCGCTACTTTACTGTGTAACAGGATGCCACTTTCTCACTGAACCTTGTGAAAACACTCAATTATTTCACTAAAAAATCACACAGTAATTAGTATATTATGGCCTAGATTTAATCATCATCTGTCCTTCACTGACTTGCAATTAAATTTTATTTTTAATGCTTTTTTTGTAAAACAGTTTGGTGAGTTCAGCCCTAACTGAAATTAAGTGGGATAACCCTACATGTTCAGTACCCAAGGTAATAAAAAAATAAGCACAAGGCCTTGTTTCAAGTATATGCTGCTGCCAACTCAACAAATGTTGGATTCCACAGCCCTGTTGTTGGAGGCCTGTATTGTCTTAGGGCTTTTTATTAACTGGGAAGCATCCTGATCAATGGTGGTTATTATTGTGATGAATATGTTATTATCACTGTTGTTCTTGCTACCCATTAATAGCCTGAGTCTCATTTTTTTCCTAAATTAAGTTGTGATTTCAGTGAATTCTTGCAGTTGCTTGAGTCAGATTGAATTAGGAGTACCAAGTATCATTGAGCAAGGGAAAGGGAAATTTCAGGGACTGAGGACAAGGAATGAGATAGCTAGGCGACAGAGTGAACTGGGCTAGACAACATGGGGAAGGAGTTAGGAGAAACAGGAAGTGAGACTGGAGACACAGGGAGAGAGACGGGAGAAACAAGGAGAGAGACAGGAGACACAGGGAGAGAGACAGGAGACAGGGAGAGAGACTGGAGACACAGGGAGAGTGACGGGAGAAACAGGGAGAGAGACAGGGGACACAGGGAGAGAGACAGGAGACACAGGGAGAGAGACAGGAGAAACGGGGAGAGAGACAGGAGACACAGGGAGAGAGACAGGAGAAACGGGGAGAGAGACAGGAGAAGCAGGGAAAGAGACGGGAGAAACAGGGAGAGAGACGGGGGACACAGGGAGAGAGACAGGGGACACAGGGAGAGAGACAGGAGAAACAGGGAGAGAGACAGGAGACACAGGGAGAGAGACAGGAGACACAGGGAGAGAGACAGGAGACACAGGGAGAGAGACTGGGGACCCAGGGAGAGAGAGACAGGAGAAACAGGGAGAGAGACTGGGGACCCAGGGAGAGAGAGACAGGAGAAACAGGGAGAGAGAGACTGGGGAAACAGGGAGAGAGAGACAGGGGAAACAGGGAGAGCTGAGTGGAGAGAGATAGAGGGAGAGGCAGAGTTTGGACCCTCACCCAGCAGGATGATGATGCAGGCCAGGATGGCGATGAGGGCGCCCGTGCTGAGGCCGGCGGGCAGGACGTAGGGCTCCACGTTGCAGGACAGGATGGTGTCCTTGCTGTCGCAGCTGCACACGCGGATGGTCAGCGTGTTGGTGCTGCTCATGGGCGGGCTGCCCCCGTCGTTGATCTCGATGGGCAGGAGGTAGATGTCCTGGGTCATCCGGCTGAAGCCCTTCCGGGTCACGTAGATGCCAGCCGTGCTGTCTGCAGAGAGAGAGAGAGAGAGAGAGAGAGAGAGAGAGAGAGAGGGAAACAGGAAGAAGTGGTAGAGTTAGACGTGCAAAGGACAGGCAGACCCAGAGGGATAGAGCAAGAGAGAGACCGAGAAAGAGACAGCCCGATAATAACCACAACAGAGTGGCGGGGATATAAAAGAAGATGGATCAAATTCTGTTACAACTGGGTTCAATATGTCTGTTTACGTATGATGTATATATGTGTGTGTGTGTGTGTGTGTGTATGTGTTTGTGTGTTTGTCTTGGGGGCAACAGAAGACCCTTGGCTGATTAACTGTCAGTCATCCGGTATAATCCATTATCCTTCCACTGATGATATGAACCATCTCCTGTTAAGACAGTTACAGATACAGTGATTTCTCTAACTGTCCATACACACAGACATGAATTCAAACATTTGCTTTTACCTAGTCTGTTTCATTTGAAGCGTTGCATGTTTTCAATACCTGTACAAGGGCAACAGGCCAATGCATTGCTGATTTAGAGTGCAATTTTAACTAAAACAACTTTCATATCTCAAATTTATGAGTGTAAGGGGTATGTACAAATCCTTTCTTGTCATGAATGCATTTCAACAATTAGTGGAGCGAAACAGGTGGATTTGACTCTCATCAGATTATTCTCTGTGCTCTTTTCAAAACCACTGGGACGAGGAAAAATAAGAACAGAAATCAACTTTTGCCCATTTTCAGCATGAAGCATTCAACTTGTGTTAGTCTAAGATCAGCGATGATCAATAGAAACACTATAGGCTGATCTGAATTGCTTTCTTTAAGACATACAGTACATAAAACATAATTCTCTTTGGAAATCAGAATGAAGCTAAATTCATCTGTTTCAAGACACCTTTCTTATTTACATTTTTCAACCGTTATAGTCACCCCTGAAACGTGCTAATTTCCATTTCCCGTTAAATGAGGAAGACCACATAACTCGGAAAAGCTTGATTTTCCAAACACATCATCTCAGACTGGAATGAACATGATTCCCTCATTCCCATGAGGCAACACTGGTCTGTAATGCATTCCAAGTCCAATTTTTTTTTAGAACATACATTCATTGGACGCTTGCTAAAAGACTGCGTGCACTGTACTGACCAGACTAACAATGACGACACCTAAATCCTCTCAGTGACAGTTAACAGTGCCGATTAATTGCCTCAGTCACTTTTGGAAAGAACAGAAGAGCATTCATCCTGGAAACTGCAGATGAATTATGTCTGGATTCCGCACCAATTACGCGGGGTGGGTATGAAACACGTCAAACAATTTAATGAATTTTTCTCCCAAATGGGAATGCCTGTTTCCCCAGGACACATGTAATCCTGTTCATGCATTAGATCACACAGCCTCCAGTATTAATACAAACAATGATTTCTTGACAGTAATCTCTAATCACTCCATGTAGCCAGAGGCGATTCCTACTGGTATAACATCCAAAACACTGAGCAAATGAATAGAGACCCAGAACATACAGTACGTTATAATATAATAGACGCGGCCCTTGTTCACTCCAAAAATACAGACGTTGGCCTGTTTTCAATCGATATTTGTCCTTAACTTTGATTCACAGGCAATAATAAAGGCAATTGTTCATTTTTTTGTTCTCCTTCGCGTAGTCTGTAATGCTCAGCGGGTCAGTAACTCAACAAAATGTACTAAGAAAGCACTGGCATTGATTTCTGCAGTAATTTAAGGATACCTTTTGTATTGAATCGAAGCCGATTTTGAAATACCTGGCGTGCTTATATTGCAATTTAAAGCATAGAATGGATTAACCCGAAGGTAATCATCATAATCTCCCAGAATAATCATAGGAATGTTGTTGAAGTTTGTTTTCTGCTGAATATTCATGTGTTCAGTCATGCAATATCCGTCATCTTTGAGCAGCTTCTTTCAATCATAACTGATCACCGAGACAGATTACCTTGACAGAGCTGCGCTCAATAGAGGGCACTGCTGTTGTACCCTTGAGCAAAGTACTTAATTAGTACATTAAACATAGCCTTAATTAGTTCTGTAATTATCTAGTCACATAAATGGTTAATATGTGAAATGTATGCCGAGTAAGTCTCCCGGGGCGAAGGTGTCTTCTAAGAAAATAAGCAGAAAATGGCACCATCAATATGAAAGGAGGACTATTGGATTCAGTCGGCTGCCTAATGTTCAAGACCGGCAGTGGAATTTACAATTACACGCTGGAGGAAATCGCAGATCGGGTGCTACGGAACAGGGTTCGAGGCAGGGGAGAAGTACCAAGAGAGGAGAGACCTTAACACTGGATTTAAGGGATAATGCGGATCCCAGGCAGTCTGTGTCTAGCAAAAAAAGATTCTTGAACTGGACAGAGAGGGTTGCATTCTGGCGACAATCACAATCACTCACTTGCTTGAACAATGCGCAAGGGGCATATTCAGGGCCGTCAAATCGTTGTGTGAAAGAAAAACGAGACTGAACTGAACTGAGGTTGCAGAATGACGCAGGCGAGACAGAGTGCAGCCTTTAAACTCCAATATATGGCCAATTACACACTTTGGCTTTTTGAAAAATCTGTTGCCCCACAAGCAGTTATTATTGAGAACACATACCCTGAGGAGTGTCACAAAACACAGAAAACCATTTAGAGTGAACTTCCTTTTCATTAGACGGTACATTTGAAACATAATAGTAAGTTCTACCTATTGAATAAGCCAAAGGTTTTGTTCTCTACAGTAAAAACCTCAAAAATTGGCGTAAGTCAGACAGTTAGTCACCAATAAATAGCATATGGCAGCTGTTCCCACTTTGGGGTTCACGAAGCCTTGCCATCCCGAAATTAGGCGTTTCCACTTTGCCGCCCCCTGCAGGTAAAATGTGGTAGAGCGGGTGCGGTGTCCGGGTGTCTGCTGACCTCTGTTGTCCTTGAGCGAGAAGTTGTGGTTGCTGGCGACCTCCGGGGCCAGGCTGAATCGGAAGTGCTGGCGGTGGGCCATCTCGTCTTTGTCGACCGCGCTGACCGTCTCGATGAGCTGAAGCACAGGGCAGGGAAGGTGTCAGAGAGACCGCCATGGCAACCACACACAAACAGCATGCGCCAGACTCGCTCGGCGAAAACGAGAAAATAAACAAAGCCTTTTTTTCTCTGAATTCTTTTGGAACGAACCTGTGTTGATACAAAGGTTTTTATACAACACGGGTTGAATTGCTTTTTTAAAAATACTGTTATTTCTAATCTGGTGTTGTGGGATTGCCTCTGTCTGTTCAAATAACCTTGACAAAAAATTCTAATTTTTAAGAACCGAATTTTTCATTGCTCTAGTGGTTAGAAACAGATTACAACATATACTATGCCTTCGCATTCTTGGTAGCTGCAAACAAAAAGTTTAAAAAGGCATAAAATAATCTTTCGGTTTAAGAGTTGCTTCAGTTTATAGCCAATTTATAGTATATTTTTCAAAAAGTTAAGTGTAACTGCTGATTAAATTCAGACTTAAATCTCATAAATTTAGTTCAAATCAGTACTGTCTGGTATCATATTTTTGTTCCATTACATTATTGACCAAATAAAAGACCTCAAAATTTATCTATTAGCCTTTTATGCGGTCGGATTTTTATTGAAGCAATTTAGTTAGGAGCCCACATTTTAATACCTTACCAATGAGAGCAACAACAGTTGCTCCACATGGAATTTGAATCTGCAACCTTCTGGTATTTTAAGTCCCTTTTACGTCTCTAAAGTGGATCGCAATCATCTGAAGGAGACTTACCTTGCCGTGCGCTACGTTTTCACACACGAGCACTTCATTTTGCGTGGCGAATTCCGGGGCGTTATCGTTCACGTCTTTGACTTTGATGTTGACGCGGACTTTGGCATCTTGGTGATGCCCACCTGCGGAGGATGACGGGGAATTGTGAACAGTCATAATCCTAATTGAGCTGTGGTGTCAACACTGCATTTATTCCAGTCACAACCTGCACTGTCTTGAACACTGAACAACACAATGAAGAAAAAGACAAATGATGGAAACAAACTGTCAAGCTCAATTAGCATGTGGTTATGGTACAGTTACATATATTATGTTGTACTTATGACTGATGACAGATGTGTGCTTGCAGTCACTTCTCAGCTTTATGTTCATTTACTGTGTTATTGCTGTACCCAGTACTGCTCTTCTGCCTCCTGATATGATGACTTTAATCTATTGTGACATGCTAGCCAATGGTCCAAATGTAAAGACAGCATTTTCTCTTGTCACCAACATGTTACTGACACTTAATGTCCCACAATACAGGAGATAAAAACCCAGGTTAAACGAATGGAATTCCTACAAAATCAAGTGTGATCCCACATCTGCATATTTCAGATCCAGAAATCAGATTTTTCTAATAGTATACCAACGGATCTTTGACTGGCCCTTTTAAAACATTACGTTTAAACCGATCATTGGCAATCAACCTTTTTCAGTTATTTTTCTTGATTAACAAGTATGCCAACTATTTAAATAATCCCCTGTTAAGCTATTATAAAGCTCTCTTAATAGTGTCTCTTGTTATAACATAGTCTTCCTTCAAGACTCATTATAAAATGAGAATAATGACGAACGGTTTCATTAAAAACTAAAATCAACTGAATCATTTCAAAGAGCAAGCCGCCCTTTTAACTTAAATCCCTTCATTAACTGTATAGAGTGCTAGCTCAGAGCAGCCTGCACCAAACTTCAATTCAGTGAAGATTTTGGTGGTTTTTCAACTGTAGGACCGACAAAATATTAAACTGATGGATATGATTTTTTTCAGACAATATTTCATTCATTCTGGCTCAAAGAGAAGATTGATCCACTAATTCTGATGGTCTGACACCCTGCACAAAATGCTAAATAATTTGGCGGGGTAAATAAAATGTAATCGCACAAAACAATGTTACACCTACTAGTATTTATTATTCTGCTAATTAGCTATTGTACTGAGAGTTACGGAACGTGTGCAGAAACGCGTTGGGTGTCCCGTGGTACACGGCTGGGTTTGCAAACTGCGCTGGACCGGACGCGAGCGTGAGCGAGGCCTTACTGATCTCCGTGGCGCTGACGGAGATGTTGTGCCAGGCCTGCGCCTCGCGGTCCAGCGGTCGGGTGGTTCTGATGACCCCGTCCTCCAGGCCGATGCTGAAGAACTGCTCCAGGTCAGTGTAGCGAGGGATCATGTACCTGGAGAAGGAGTGCACTCGCGTAAGGGCACTCTTAGGGGCTGTTCTTAAAATAAACTAAATAACCTTTCTAAATATTTATATTAACGCAACTTGAAATATGAAGTTCTCTGGGGCGTGGGGGGATGGTGGCAGTTTTAAGATGCACTTTGACTGTACAGTCTTGTGATGACGGCCAGAAACCTTTACGTGAATTTTACCCCTTTTTCTCTTCACAATTTTTGCAAAATATATTATATATTCATTTTCATATATTTATGTATAAATTTTCTCCGATACAATCTACACTTTCATTTTACCGAAACAAACAACGGCAGCGTGGATTTTCATCTCCTCATGGAAATACACTCCGTGATGGTCTGACTGGGCACAGAATCAGTGGACACAGGGCTGAACGTATAAACAGACATAAGCGAGACAGCATCTGCCAGAATCCTACTGCAGGACTTGATCTGTGGAGACTAGCATCCTTGTTGTCATGGTTTCTGCACCACGGACAGTTTGTACCGGAGCCGGGTTTCAGGACCTCGGAGTCCGGTTTGGGAGGGGGGGGGGATTTTGGGAGGGGATGGAGCAGGGGGGTTCCGTTCGCACCTGATGGGGCTGTTGGCCACGTCGGTGTCCTTGGCGTGCACCCGTCCCACCGACGTGCCGTCGGGCGCGTTCTCCTCCACCTCGAAGCCGTAGCTGGGCGCGGTGAAGGCGGGCGGCTCGTCCGCGTCCTCCACCGCGATCCTGACGGTGGCCGTGTCCTTGTAGGGCCCCCAGGCGATAAAGCGGGGGTCCACGTGCGTGTTGGACGCCTCCACCTTGAGCGAGTACGCACGCTTCGTCTCAAAGTCGACCGCCTGCGGAGGGATCGGCATCGGGTCAGCCAGCATACTTATCCATTACTACTATGTATACTAACTAGTATACATACATGAATATATTTACATACACAACCAAAAATAATAATAATAATTATTATTATACTGAATGGAGAAAGAAATGCTGCTGAAACTGCTTTACCTTAATTAGAGTATATGTTTGTCATTTACCAAACTGTTTTGTAAACACCTCATGCAACATGAAGCAGTAGCAGGCTTCTGGCTGTAGGAATTTATGTCAATCTTACCAGATTGACAAAAAGCAATGTTCAGTAAATGTATAATGAGAATATGGTCATGAGGTCAAGGCTTCTGAGATAAACAATTTTTATGTGTATTTTTTTATGTTCCAATTTTATGTTTTTATGGTCCAATAACCAAAATATTTCTGTAATGTTAAATGCATAAATATTTCTGTAGGGGTTCTGCCCACTGATACCAGCAATCAACACAATAACAGATAAGTCTCTTAGAATTTTCTTTTCAAACCCAGAGGAGAACATAATGTTATTAGCATGACAGGGATTGGGCAATTTGTGTGTCATGCTGATTTTGCTCCCAGACTTGCTAATAAATACCCATCGGGTTCAAACCCATCTTCCACAGCATGGATTGTAAAGGAATATGAAACAGCTGCAGTGACAACGAAGCATGGACCGCTTCATTCATGCAACATCATCCATATCATTTCCCGTTAATACATTTATTACTGAGGCAAAAAGCTAGAGGGCACTGTTGCTGCAGATATTAGGAAGCGGCCAGACGCAGCAGACGTGACCAACACAAACGTTTCCGTTGCAGTGAGGCCGTCTTTAGAGATGTGTGTGACCATAATTGCTTTAAACAATAGTAATCGCATTGTTTATTTCAATCGCTGGGCTCTTTACCGCACTACAGGCAAATACATACATTTAAATGGGAGGGGCGATTATACAAATTCTGCCAATACCGCTTGTCAAGAAGACTTTGCAACATCCGTCCAGTTTTGAAAACTCATTTACATGCAAGGAGGAAAACCCACCGGATAAAACAAAAATAGCCGTCTTCCGGCACAAAGAGCGGACGTTTTGAGTGAAGGCAACCTCTGCCCACGTAGCGAGGTTTCCAAAATAACCAATTTAAAGCTCTGTCACTCCTCAGGCCTCTCAGTTTGCTAATTACAACACGCACAATTCCGCTTTTAAGAGGGAGAGGAGTGTGGGGGTGGGGGGGGGGGATACATTATCCTTTGTGATTGTTCAGAATTAGATTCCTTCAGTTAGTTTTTTTTTTCTTTCTTCATTTATAGTCTGTGAAATGAAGCTGCCGACACCTGAAAAACAAGTGTAACCAAACTATTTTCACCCGGCGACAACCGACTCCCCCCCCCCCCCCCCCCCTCGCCTATTCTTTATTTTGGCACCGGATGACTGGGAAGCTGAAACTAATCAGCGGCGAATAATATGCGCAACAATGCCGGGGCCGAATCTCAGCATGCAGCCGGTGCGGCCTGCCCGCGTTTGAAACGGAATACTTGATTAAAAAACCACGGCGAATTCTGTCACTGATTTCACCTTTAATTTCCAACAGGCTTTGAAGAGCAAAAGGTGATGATTTCCCGAGAGGTGTGCTGTGTCGGGGGGAGGAGTTAGGATACCGAACGAAACAGACCGTCGTCGATGCGATTGTTGCCAGGATCCTGCATCGCCTGTGTTGACCTTGCCCTCCCCCACCCCCCAACGTACAGACACACACACGCACACACACACTCACGCACTCCTCATCGGTGGAGCAAGGCAGCGACTGTTAACGGAGCCCCTTGAATACACCTCCCCCCTCCCGCCTTCGGAGTCAGAATGAAATAAGTTCTTTTCACGACTCAAGCCTCCCGCTCCCCCAGCCCGCATTTTCCATACATAATTTGTCATCTGCGAGAGCCGTTAGCATCGTTTTGCCTGTCTTTAATGGGAGCCGCAGGGGCGTGTGCGAGCTACGCGCGGCTCTGCTTGAGTCCGCCAGGCCCCACACCTCAGCCCCTGACTTCAGCTTTGCAGCAAAAACCCATCCCGCTCCTCCACAGCAGCAGGGCCCTTTTTGAGTCGGGCTAAGCGCGGGCAGAGCAACGTCAACAGCTCCATCTTTGATCGCGCCGTACGGCGTAGCTCAGCCGAGCAGCGAGCACCGCTAACTGGAGGAGCCGAGGGTGGAGGAGGCAGGAGAGAGATCGAGGGCTCTGGGATCTTCAGCTCACGCATGGCAAAGGGGATTGAGGTGGGGGTTGGGGGTTGAGGGGTTGGGGGTTTGGGTTTGGGGGTGGCGCTTAAATGAAAGGGCTCCTCCAGGGGGGGGCGCTGCGTCAGCAGGGGCCGTCCTGCTGTGTCTGGGGGGGGGGGAGGGGGGGAGGTGCCGTAATCTCTGCACTCAGCAGGTTAACGCCTGTCAATCACTAGCAGCCCCCGAGCCAAGTCGTGACTCCGAGTCACCGCGGCGGGTGGAGGGGTGGCGGTGGGGGGGGCGGGGGTGGGGGGGTTCAGGAGGGGTGGAGGTGCTTCGGGAAATCTGGCTACAGACCAGACTGCTGGGATGACAGCACTCTCCTGGAGAGAGAGAGCCGGGTATGAAATGTGATGCTTATGCCACACATAAAAAGAAAGGTGGCATCACTCACACATTTACACACACACACACACACACACACACATGCACACATAGATGTTTTGATCTGCCAGGAAATTTGCGAGACCTAACCCCGATTTGAGATGTGACAGAATGATTCACACACACACATGAAGACGGTATTGCTTCCATGATAGGTATACGACCGGTATATTACATCTTTTATGCCGGTTAACTACCCTCATTCAAAGGCACAAAAACAGTGTCCAAGGTTTTCCCTGCATAGAGAAATCTTTTTATGTCACAGCAGGTAAGACTTGTTTACAACACGACTGACTGGAGTAAATGGTCTAAAGTGCAGCTATGCTTCACCTGAGAAAGTAGCAATACAGATAGGGCAAAATGTAACCACTGTGGTAAATTAATTTCATGTAAGGGGTGTCGAAACATTTACTGCAGCGTATTGTAAACCTTCAGCGTTGCACTATTTTTGATGTCCCCTGTTCCACTCATAACACTCCAAATTCAGCTAGTGTTTTGCTCTTTTTTTACCAAAATCAAAGAAAACACCTTATCATGTAATTATTGACCATTTAGATTTTGCAGCAGCCTAAATCTGCCAAAAATAAAGGTAGCTTTTGCGTGAAACATTTGGGTTTATTTTCCACCTCAAAAAATATTTGAGGTGGAAAATTAGAAATAGGATTCATTAAGAACCAGATTTGAAAAGGCACAATCAGAATCAGAATGGGAATCAATAAAATCCAAATGACACACAAATTAATGTTGGCCCAATTACGGGGAGAGCCAAAGCCCATTTTCGTGCAAGGAAAAACCCTGAGTATCCCTCCCAAGACTCAAACCTGCTTATAACGTCCTGCTTACAATCCCGGTTCACACTGCTCTCACTTGACCTTGTACACTGAATCCATCTGCACACCGAGACGAAGAAAAAAAATATCGAATCTCTCCCTCCCTCAGCAAGAGCGTGACCACTCAAGCTTCGCTCTGTGAGCAGCGGCAGGGTCAGGATTCACTGACAAAACACCGCAACTTCAGTCTCTCAGCGGGTCAAACCTCCCAGGGGCCCATTTCGACATGGTAATGCGAGCGTCAGGTATCAGCCTTCCGTTTTAAAGCCAGGCGCCCCACCCCCCCCCCCTCACCTTTTTGAGCTTGACCACGCCCTCGCGGGAGTGCGAGTCGGTGTGTATCTCAAACGTGCCCATCCCGTCCCCGTCCAGCAGCCGGTAGGACACCAGGCCGTTCTCCCCCAGGTCGGGGTCCCTGGCCCTCAGCCGGCCCACCTCCTCGCCCACCTCCTTGTCCTCCGAGACGGACATGCTGTAGGTACCTGCGGGAGGGAGAGGGGTCAGGGTCAGAGTCAACTGACTGTGAAATCACAAAAACAGATTTCAGTTACACTGGGCTTTGTTATTTGGGCCATTTCTGAATTATTATTAGTAGTAGTGGTAGTGGTGGTGCTGGTGGTGGTAGTGTAGTAGTAGTACTAGTAGTAGTAGTAGGTTAAAGTATTACATATTTAAAGCATCATTATTAATACTATTGTTGTCATTGTTTGGGGACTTCATTTCAGCTCACAGTGAGTGAGAATGTAGGGTTCCACTGAGGACATTCTGCTCAGTGACCTTTCCAGCAAAGTCTGGCTATGACGAAAAGCACAGATCTGCCGGCATGCTGGTACACCACTGTCAGGTCGTGGACAACCTCCACAGACCCTCCCCACCCCAAATCAACCAACCTCCCACCCCCCCGCCCCCACACACCCCCCCAACCCCCACTGGTTTGGCTAATCAGGAATGGCCCATAGCTCTGAGCCTCACCAGCTCAGCCTATCAGAAGGCTTACAGCCAAAGGCTCGGGCCTCATTTAGGAAATACTTGTGACACGGGCAGGAGAGCATTCTCAAAAGGTCAGACAGTGTGCATGGCCTCCTGCTTCAGTCAGACAGGGCACAAGAGCTGCATTTTTAACACAGGGAATTTGGAGTACGCCTTCCTTCTGTCATGTCCGTTTCAGCTACATTTCTGGTACTGTAAATGCTAAGAAAAGGTCATCTATGACGCTGACTATTTAATTTTAACTTTATTTTTTTTACAGTTTCTCACATTTATACTCACTTATGATGAAGTCAAAACATTTTAAGATTGGTATGTTTCAGATCAGGAAACAAAACGCTCATCCAGACAGGTGCTGTGACACAGAATAGTGTAATATAAAGTTTTTTGTTTTTATTTTACCACACTTTCCTTACTCTTTAAAAAAAAAACAAAAAAAAAACTATAACAAACTTTAAAAAATAGAAAATAGAAAATATGCCAGTCATATATATTACAGGGAAGTGAGCTCTGATGTTCCTCTGTTTATCTTTGGGCTGACGGATCTGTATACAAGGAGACAGAGGGGCAGGACCTGTGTCGGTGGTCCATTGCCAGGGTGGGATTAAACAGTTCACGGCCTCAGCCAATCACTGTCTTTCTTCTGTCGTTTCACGTTGTTTATCGGAGCCATCGCCCATCCCGGGGGTGCCGCGGCGCATTTCTAAAACGATGCCTTCATTTGTATTCGGTTCAAAACGGAGAGGAAGCTGACAAGGCCTAACCTGGAAACGCAAAGCACTGCCGGTGATTAAATACCTGCTGAGCCCCCCCCCTGCCTGCCTGCCCCCCACCCCCGCCCACGCTCCCCCCCCCCCCCCCTCTCATGGCTCGGTGTAATAGCACTAGCTCTGAGTGGGCTGTACTGTGCTGAGGCTGGGACACTGACTGGGAGCCCGCAGTGGCGCAGCACAGCTAGCTACCTCCCGTCTGGAACGGGTCAGCGTAATTCCGCCCAATAGATCCTGGGGTCACGACCGAAAAAGCGCTAACCTATCAGAGGTGAGGAATTTGCCTGATCTCCAATCAGACCTGGGTCAAATACAGAATACTTCTCTGTGCTCTATTGATCTTGCCTGGTGTAATTGAGCCTGCCAATTTGACCAGAAGGCAGGGTTTGCACTTTTTTGAGAGTATTTCATTGGTTCCAATACACCAGACAAGATCAGTAAAACGTAGAAAGGCATTTGAATCCAAAACAAATACGTATTTGACCCAGGTCTGCCTCCGATTGACGCCAGCTCTCCTGCGGTACATTGTGCGGCATGCAGCGCGTACGACAGTCACTGGCGCGTGGGAGAACGCATCAGGGGAGTGGCTGAGCTGCAGTACCGCATGCACAGGCGGCAGGGCAGCGATGTTAGAAAACAGTGTCACTTCTAATAAGCGGATGGAAAATGAGGGACTAAAAAAAAGGAAAAGAACACAGAAGTGCTTCTTCCCAGCAGGCCGCTTATTTTTACGGTCTATAGGCGCAAGCGCGTCACGATTCTTTTATCTATTCCCAAAAACGGCGCAGTCCTTGAGTGGGCGAGTGTTTGACAGCGATAATGAAGTGATGGGTGCATTTGAGCCGCTCGGAGGCCTTGAAATGGAGGCGGCTCGATAGATGCAGGAGATACCCAAATGGGAGAGTTACCGGAACAAACGCGCCGCAGACAGGCGATACGATGATGACAAAAAGGGCGCTTTACGAACAGCCAACGTTTGCCGGAAGACCGTGCAGGTGAGGTCGCAGAATTATGAACCCGCCCTTAGAAACACCGCGAGATGAATCACGTCCTGGAATCGCATACGAATTTCACGTGGCATTGCAGCTGCGATGCTCCAGCGCCCCCGCTGCGCCTGCCAAATTTGCGCTGAGATACATGTCCGGTGTGCACAGCGCACTTTGGGGAGAGGGAGACGAGGGTCCCCCCAGGCCTGCCCATAAAATTTCATCCTCTAATAAACTGACCCGCTGCGCTCAAGCTACATTTTTATTTCTGGTTCCACTTCTGCTGAAACGGCAGAAGGGAGAGGCCTCGCTAGAGCTCAGATAGCTGCCGATTTCTGCCCAAATATGATGGGTGGGGCGGGGTGTTGGGGGGGAACGAAACTCACCAGGCCTGTTATGCAACAGAGGGAGGAGTAAAATCAGAGGGATGATTTTGCAGTTTAACTGCAGGGATGGACACAGTCAAGCGCAGATGCCCGCAGATATGCGCACGTACTCCGTCCGTGCACACACATACAAAAACACGCATGCAAATACATTCACACATTCACATGCAGACACACAAATACACACACCTCATGCACACACACACACACACAAACACACAAACATACACGCACAAGTCTACTCAAGCATGCATCTGCACCTCCTCATATGCATACACTCACGCATGCATACTAACACTTGAGCACACTCAGCTCACAGATGCTCACCTACATGCAAAACACACATACACGCCCACACACACACACACTTATACACTTTTTATAAAATTACTTTTTTTCTGAATTTCCACTACGGGAGAATTCGCTGCCATTGCAATACTGATGACTCGGCATAAAAAAAAACACTGAATAATTCAGCTTTAAAAAGATATTTCCCTTAAAAAGATATTAAGGAGAAAGGACAGTACCTTCCAAGGTCTCTGAAGAGAGAAACCAGCTTTTAATATCTCTTCTGAGACTTGGCTTGAGAGAGCGCTGGACGGTCAAAAACAGATTATGACCCAGCACACCTGCTCATCCAGAGAGGTGTGTGTGTGTGTGTGGGTGTGTGTAGTGGTGGGGGTGTACTGTTATCCATGCTAATGAAGAAGGGCCAGCGAGCCAGAACAGCGTCCAGCACTCCAGTACTCACTCTGAGGGAATTTGGGAGGGTTGTCGTTGACATCCGTCAGGGTGATCTTCACCTCCGTGGTCCCGGACAGGCCCCCCATGTGGCCCCCCATGTCCTTGGCCTGGATGACCACGTTGTACTCCTGCCGCGCCTCCCTGTCCATGTTGGGCAGGGCCGTTCGAATGATCCCTGCACAGAGGTGGCACTGCATCAGACGGGCAATGCCCCACATGACCTCAAACCAGCGCTCCCCACACTTTCTCAGCAAATGCATTTTCTCTGACCCCACCCTTTCGATATCCATCTATCCATCCATTATCCTTACCAGCCTACCCTGGGCTGGGTCACGGGGTCCCTGTCAATATAAACCATTTATATTTTCTAAAACAACAACTGAACGTACACTGTAACTATTATAGTGCATCAAGCATTAGAAGTGTGTCTACTGGGCTTAACCCAACCCCTTCCAGGGCCAACCAATGGGTTTAAGGGAATCTACCTTAAACTAATGAGCATGAGGTCAATGGAACACTGCCCAACTGTGGGGGACAGCCCTGCAATGGGAGCCAGCTCAACTGGGCGAAAAATCTCACCTTACGCCACACTCCTCTGTGATACAGCTGGGCAAAAATAAATACATAAATAAATAAATAAAAAAAAGAACCTTACTAACAGAGATCTAAAAATTGCCTAAAAGTGCAGCGGAGCACGGGGGCTTTTTGCTTTTTCAGGCGGATGATTGGAACCGCTCTCCCGCGCCGAAAGCCACCCGTCAGCCCAGAGCGGCGCTCCCTTCGAGAGGAGCTGGCAGCCGCCGCCGCAGCAGAGGACGCTGGGAAGACGGTCGCTCGGCAGCGATATTTAACCGGCCCCTTTTTTGAGCGGGAATCGCAGATGGTTCCAAAAAAGAATTAGCGATGGCATTCCTGGACGCTCTCCAGCCCTGGTTTTATTAGAAGCGCCCGCTTCCCTCTCACCACCAGCCCCCTCCCAGCACCAATCCAGAAAGCTGGCATTGGAAAGCGTTCGCCTCCAACCTATGATATCGCTTCATCAATCTGGTTGCAAGTAAAGCCTGTTTGGCAAGAGAGAGGTGCTCTCAGGCTTCAATGAGAAGCATGCACTCTATGCAGGGAAGGATCTGCTTAGCATGCCTGTATAAAGAGGAAGTAAGAAGCACTTTATATAATAGCTAGATACACTGCGCTATATATATGTATCCAGTATCATTTCATACCATCAATAAATGATGGCTCTAATGTGCTGATTTAGTTATGCCAGTAAACCCCATTACGAATTTCCTTAACCTATTCTCCTATCCAACTTTCACAGCTTACATTCTAAACACGGTCTCCTCAAAGAGTCATATATTAAGCGATGCGTGTGAAATCTCATGGACAAAGACTGTCCCGTGTGTCCTGCCTGGGATTAAAACCTGCAACCTTACAGCTCCCTAACCAGGAGGCCACATGACCACCCACAGCAAGATGCATTAATTTATAATGTAATACAGCAATGCATTAACAATGAATACACTTCAAAAACCAAAAATAAGTCAGTTTTATATTCGGTCTTAAAATCTTATTTATATTACTTTTTTATGGAACAAATTTTGCTGAGAAAAATCCCTGCGGGGCGAGACAGAGATTAATTTCAAAATTTGTTAAAGGGTGAGAAAATTTCTCTTGACAACCAAAATATAACTTAACACAAGGTAATATTTTCTAATTATTTTGATCGTAAGCCTCATCACAAGACTTCAAGCCTCATCACAACACTTGTTAAGACAGACTTTTTTTGGAGTGTAACTTTGAAATAAATAAAAAAAATCTTCCACCTTCACGGCACACTGTTGGCTCCGCCCCCGGCGGAGGGCGGAGGGGGGGTGCGTGCGGTCTGCGTGCTCCGTACCTGTCTGCGGTTCCACCGAGAAGTACGGCTGCCCCTGCAGGATGCTGTACACCAGCCTGGCGCTGTTCCCGTAGGTGGGGTCGTCCGCGTCCGTGGCCGTCACCTGGATCACCGACGTACCTGCGCGTGGGGCAGAGCACCGGGGGGGCGTGAGCGAGGCCCGGATTCCCAAAGCGGTGCGCCGCTCCAGCTGCCGCTACACAGCGCTCGCGGGGAGGGCGAGCGAGCGCTCGGCCGCGATTACGAACAAATCCACCGCGGCGAGGACTGGATTACCGGCGGCGAGTAAAATCTGTCCGCCCCGGCCCGAGCCAAAGTCTCTTAATTCGCCCACATTGCACTCTGGGAGCCTGGGAGCAAAAAAAAAAAAAAAACACGCCGAAAATCTCGGGCGGCGAAGACGCCACCAGTCGTTGGCGAAAACCCGCGGACACGTGGCTCCGTCGTTTGGCGGAGTTCTCTGGCACACGGCGAACCATTTATTCGCTGTCAGTCAGCGGCGAGGGGTCGGAATTTCAAGGAGCAGAACTAATTCTGCGAGTCTGAACGATACAAATCAATTCGCTGACGGTGCTCGCGATCGGAGTTCTGAGCATTGGAAATGAGGCTCGTCGCCGGGCCCCGTCCCGCACCCAGCCAGCATCGCTTAGGCTGTCAGCTGGCAGAATCGCCCGGTAACAGATCGTTACCCAGTGACAGGTCCGCATTACAGATGATGAATCGTTGGGGGAGCAGGTTGGGTGTCTGGCCCATACCCATGCACACAGGATGGGCGTGTGCGACCATGATGGGTTTCTGAAATTCACATTCTGTTTCTTTCACTTCCTAACACAAGCCACATCAAGCAGTGCGCAGCGCCATTTTTAGAGGATAACAACAACAAAAAAAGCCAAGGAAAAGAAAGCTCCTCCTCAAGTTTAACCCTGGCTTGTTTTGCCATCAATTTGATACAGAAATAATTTTCCCTGGTCCTCAAACTAGGCAAACCACACATTTCATTTTACCAGTGTTTGGACGTTTGGACGATTACGTTCCACTATCCTGATGAAGGCACATACTGTAATGTCCAAGGACATAAAATAAAATACACACCTGGACTAGCAGAGCATGCACATTTCTTTTCTTTTGCTTAAATACATGCTGCTATGGAAACGTGGGGGGAGGGCCGCCCCGCTATTGGCCGTACTCACCCACACTGGACATCTCGGGCACCCGGGCGTAGTACGGGCCGTGGAGGAACTCGGGCGGGTTGTCGTTGATGTCCTGCACCTTGACAATGAACTCCGAGGGCGGCTCCAGGGGCTTGTTGGTATCCCTGGCGACGGCCTGCGCCGTGAGCGTGTACTGCGCCTGCTCCTCCCGGTCCAGCGTCTTCGTGGCGTGGATGTTCCCCGTCTTGTCGTCGATGACGAAGATGGTGCCCGCCCCCTCCCCGGACAGGATGTACTTGATGTTGCCGTTGCCGGAGTCGACGTCGGAATGAAGCTGGGGAACACAGAACGAGTCACTACGGAGGGACGCGGAGGGGGAATCGCATTTCAGAACACACGCCGGGAAACACCAGCCATGCACTGCGGGGACACGAGGACAGAATCGTCTGGGGGGAAAAAAAACAAGCGAGAGTAATTGGCTTCCAGGAGAAAACAAATGGCGGAACGCAGCGCGCTGTCCTATGGAACCTGTCACCCTCGCTTATGAGGTCGAAAAACAGAAAATGCCAGAGTGCACAATTATTCCCCGATCGATTCATCATGCCCGGGAGGGGCAGAACGCAAAAAAAAAAAAACTATTCAATTTGTCAATTAATGGAGAACCTGGCATATATAACTCATTCTCGTGCTCATTATTGTTTATTGATCGATGCCCAGAATTGCTTGTGAACTTTTAAGACGCAATAAAAAGAGCTGAAACTTTTGACCCTGGGTACTTTCATCCAATAACCGGAGGTGCCAGCCGGCTCCTGGAGGACTTAAGGAAACAAATGTACAGTGGAGCCATGTTCATAAGTGTCATTTCTCAGGACTCATAAATCACCGGGTTCCCAGGGCCCAGGGTCTCTGGGAGATGGAGCATTATTAAAAAGGGAATCCAATTCATAACCTTTAATCAACTGGGGGGGGGGGGATCTGATTGCATTTAGCAAAATGGATGAATGATACAGCGCAAGGACTTCCTTCTTTGTCATGGAAATGCAGGCGACTTCATTAGGAATTCGCAGTGAAAGACATTAAATAAAATAAAACAGAATAAGCGGAATAAAATATCAAATGAAACGGAATAAAGAGCAGCTGAAAGCGCACTCACCCGCCCCACCAGCACGGGGTCCGGCCCTGTGTACTCCTCGATGACGAAGAACTGGTTCCAGACCCAGCCCCTCTTGGAGCGGTGGAGGACTTGGCCCTCCTTGCCCCGCTCCCTGTGCCTGTGCGGCGACAGTCGCCTCCGGTGGGCGTGGTCCTGGAGTGAAGGGGAGTGGCTGCACAGGGCCACGCCCAAACACACGAAAATCACCTGCAGCACAAGCCCCTCCCACATCCTGCTTCTTCCGCCGCCCGTCCGCCTGTCACCGGTAGTCCGCCCGGGCCCTTCCCGCGCCGCTCCTCCGCTGTGGCCCCTGGACGTATCCCTCCGCCGGAGCCCTCCGATCGGCCCCACACGCCTCGCTAAGCAGTGCCCGGTGCGCTGACCCTTGACACTTGACCCTTGACCCTTTCACCCCCGAATTCCGCCGTCGGCTCTGTGCACCATGTCAGCCCTGCTCGCTCAGCCGTCAGGCTCCCGGGGTTTCTGAAACGCAGAGAACAGGAAGTGCTCAGACACACAGAAAGGAGAAGAAGAAGAAGAAGGAGCTCCGCACGCAAACGTGTAATTTTCTGCAAACTGAATTTTAATTGACTTCATAAAATATGAACACACAAATCCATTTCATCTGTGGCGCGATCCTCTAATTAAAAGAGCAAGGTTATGAGCTCCACTTATTGTTATTTAATCTGACATCACAACAGTTAAGCCCTGAGATGTGAATTTACCTATTCCCAGCACTGTGCACGCAAAAAGCGCTTCCTCGTCTTCAGAGCTAAAAGTACGGAAGATAGAGGCTTTTCTTTTCTCTCGCGATCAGTCTTCCAGCTGGACGTACTGAGCACATTATTCCGGAGATATCACCCTGAGCTCCATATGATCATCCCCTGACATTTTTCTTATGGAAAATCTCCTGAATAACTGAATTTCAAAAACACCTTCAAGGTTTCATCTCCCTATTTTTATGGATACAATCGTAAAGCATGGGGGGGGGGTTGCTGTAACAGTGCATCTCGAAGACAATGCAACAGATACCTCTCATTTAGTCCACATCATCTCAATCAGCATGCATGGCTACCCACACATATGGCGTAATGCAGATTATACAGGTGGTTAAACATCAAATAACCGCTCTGGTGTGTCAAATCATCCTTGGTGATATTACAAGTGCAGTCCTGCGTGAGTGGATATCGTGTTACACATCACAAATTAACGCAACGAGATAACAACACCAACCCAGCGATAGCTTTTTTCTTTTTTTTTTTTTTTTTTTTTTTAACCATTCACGTTCTGCATGGCCAATCAGCGACGGACAGAAGGAACAAATTAGCCCGCCGGGACAATCCCCGATCGTCCAATGAGAGAAAGGGCGAGAGCGAGCGCGGCGAGCCAAACGCTCTGTCGTGCGCTGCAGGAGCAGTAAATACAGATGGCATACAGGAGCCTGGCAGTGCGGTAGGGAAATGGCGGCCCTAACTCAGCCCACCGGCCCCCTCTGTCAGCGCTCATAATGAAGGCCCGATAATGCCTCGCGCGCTCCAAGTCCCTGGCAGTAAACTGGCAGCTGTTTTTGAAAAGGAGACATTTCTCCCCCCTCGCGTTATCGACGCGGCCACCAAAACGTCAAATCCAGGGGCCTGGCGTGGGAGTGCTTTTTTTTATTTTTATTTTTATATTGCCTCTGGCCCGCATCTCGAGTGGCGCATTTCCTCTCGAAGAAAAAGAAAAAGCTTCACAGAGGGCCAATGTTTTGTTTCGCTCGCAACATCTGGTTTTTGTGGATAGAGGCCGTCGGAGCAGACGCTCGGTCTGGCAAAGGAAAGGCGAGTTCGTTGAAAAAGGGAGACAAATGAAAACACAGAGGATGGCATCAAACAAGTCGCACACCGAGCACCTTCCTTTGTGAGGTCACAGAGAGCTATCTGGCATCTGCTGAGCAATAAAAGCCCTGTGATTCAGAGACCATGCCTCTCATCTGGGGCTTGACTCATCTATCCTTAAAATGTCCACTTATGGAATTTACACTTCTGTTCTTCGCCCCTTCACCCCTTTCAACATATTTCCTTACCAAGGACTGGCTCTGGATCTGATGAAAAAATGTATGATATTTATGCAGCGCAACTTACTACCACATTAAGTCCAGACTCTAACAAATGGATTACCCCAGATTAATCTGACTTGCAGGCTTAAGTTATATATATATATATGTGTGTACAGTGCAGTACAGTAGTGTCCTTGTTCAAAAAAATAAGGTAAAATGCAAAAGCACAAAAGGCAAGACTGTCAGGCAGCATATTCACTTCCTCTAGTGCTAATCTGTAACTGGATTTGTCACTGGGAGAACAGCGGCCTGTGGGGAAATATAGCAAACTGACAACTGGGGACAATTAAAAGAACCTCTCTGGTGGTTTGAACCTGCAACCCAGCACTCCGGGGCCCTGATAACCTTTCACCGACCCAGTCAAAGGAAAGACAGAATCGGGGGGTAAGCTTGTGTGGAAAGAGGCGGAAAAATAATCTTGCTCTGTTAGCCAAATGGCTGGGTCATTTTACCGCTTGTCCTTGCACTGGCCATGCCTGCATATTTTAACGTGCTGCGTACCAGACTATAAAGTGCGGAAATGCTTTAAAGTGCCTCCTGAAGCACATTTATGGGAGTTTGGGGGGGGACGAGTAAGACTGAAGGATGTTAAACAGGACACACATCAGTATGCTAACGTTATGAGTAATCCCCTCCATACATCGTGCGTTTTTTTTTTTTTTCATCCACGCTCATAAATCATCGTGAGAGCGAGCGTCTCGGCGGACGGCAGCTCTGGAATACTCTCACCAATCAAACATTCCACAAACTGCATCATTAAGCGCCGGCTAAGGGCTCTAATATGCACGGGCGTAGGAGCTCATTAAAATTCTGACAATCATCTTGTTTTTTTAATTATATTTTCCCACAGCCAAGTGGGGCAGGCTATAAAAAAATAAAAAAATAAATAAAAAAAAAGATAAAACAAAAGTTCTGTTGCAGCTTTGGAGGTGATTACAGAATGAGAAAATCCTGAACACACATGTGGAACACACGTTTTTTTTATTTATTTCTTCTTCCATTCTCCCCCTGGAAGTTATTACAGAAATCATTTATGTATTGAATGAATGAAAGAAAGAAACAAAGAAAGAAAGAAAAAAGAAAGACAGAAAGAAAGAAGCAAACAAATAAAGAAAAAAAGTCAGAACAGTTCAGTGTCAAAAAACGCTCACTCTGTCTCTCTCTCTCACTCTCTCTGTCTCTCTCTCTCTGCCTCCTTCCCCACTTTCTTTCACCATCAACATTCCTGCTGGCTTGTTGCTTTGCAATCAGAGGAGGCGTCGGACGCGGCCCGTTCCAGCCAATAAAAGTTGAGTCACATCGGCGTAAATATGATGCATGCCTCCGTCGCCCCGGGACCCCCCCGCGGCGCGCGAGAGGGATCTGCCTTCTGCCGCCGCGGGTTTCGCGGACGCACTTCCTGCCTCCGCAGATGGGCAACGCCGGCGGGCGTGCCAACAGAGAGCCAAATGAATTTTCCATGAGTCGCGGCGCTGCCCTCTCGGCTTCCTAACCAGGTTTTAGAGCGGGAAGGAGCCGCTGAAGAAGAGTCCGTCGAGACCGTTTCTGCAACGGCAGAGTAGTCGCTGTTTATTTACTGGTTTTTTTTTACCCCCCCCCTCCCCACTCTTATATTGTTTTGGGAACACTCTTCTTTTTTTTTCACGAGCAGCCGTGAAAAGAGATTCTACCTTTGATTCCTCCGCATTGCTCCTGGGTCTGTAGTCGCATATCTGTTCATACGCTACCAAAATCTCAACCGGAAAAAATACAGCTATGGGAATTCCTCAGCAAGGCATTGACGTCCCAGTATTTTCAGAAAACAACCATTTTGAAGTCAGTAAATAAACACTTATCCTGTTGCCATTTTTTTCCCCCTTTTTTAATTATCGTTTGACTTATATAAGAAACCTTTCTGAGTCAACTATCTATGAAATTGCTTTTGTGTGACAGGGAATTGGAAAATATTATTTTTCCTCCTGTGTTTCTTCACACATTTTCAAGTTTTGGCTTTTACCAGATAATTATCTGTCTTGAGTTTTCTCAGCTTAGTAAACAGGTTCATAATAGAATGGTTTTTTTTTTCAGTTAATATTTCAATATAATATGGGAAATAGCTATTTAATTTGCTTTCCTGTCCTGTTATCGTGATGGACCTCGCATAACAAGTGTTCCAGTGCAGTGCTGTGGATGAGAATGTGAATTTAGCACCATATGTATTTATTAATACATATACTGCTCAATAATTACATACTTAGACCAAGTATTAAAAAAATTAATAATCTACATTTACTTAATGTTGCCAATAGTTGTTTTGATGAGGCAGGTATGACAGCTGAAAATCGCAGTGGTTAATTTCTGTAAGCAACACCCCTTGTCGCCTTCAAAATAGCACAGCTTTGAATCTGAATCTTAATATTAGGCTGTTATCCCTTAATTATCTTTTTTTTTGTAACCACACAACTTTTCAGATTCAGCCATATTTATTCAGGATGAAGAAAACTGTGGGGGGAAAAAAAAGATCAGACAGGAAACACTAATTGAATCAAATATAACGCACGGACTAATTCACAACGCAAATACATTTCTTGGCATAATTCTGTTGGGGTAGCAATCTTTCAGTAATTTGTCTGTGATTTAACTTTTTTTCTTTTTTGTTTTAAAGACCTTGAGAAGAAAAGCTGGCTGAGCGTCATCTTTAAGAACAAGACGGGCCTGCGGTCGTCTCTTCCCGGGGATCCGAGGTCTTCCGCATCGCTTTGATAGAGAAAGCAGGTGTGCCTCTGCCTGTCTGTGTGTGTGCGCGCGTTACAACACCTCTCTGTTGGACCCCATCTTTCTCAGAACTATTTTTTTCCCAAGAAGTTCTGTACTTTTTTTTTTGCGTTTCCCTCCGTGACCTTTTCATACGACCAGAGGGTAGATTTGTTCTTTCGCGTTTCTCTGCCTCCTCTACCTTTGCATGGAGCCGTCATTACGTCCGCATAAATGTATTAATGAAACCGCGGCCGCATCCCCGTTATGTGGAGTCCAGCAAATTGGGGTGAAGCGATCAAAGCTCAGGACTGCAATCCCCTGCCCTCTGCCACAGTTTCGCAGTTTGACAGGTAATTGCACTCGTTCATGGGGAAAAAAAAAACCTCTTCTGAGAGCCGAAAGCTCTTTGTACTCCAGTTTTCTCTCCTTGACTAGCGGCACAACTCTCCAGAACCCAGTGGGCAAAAAAAAAGAAAAGAAAAAAAAGAGAAAAGAGAAGAAAATAAATCACAGCTCCGCTCGTGGAAAACAATGTCTTCACAGTATGAATCACGCTGTCAAGAGATGCCAACTTAGCACAGGCGAATTTGAATAAATTCTGGGCGTGCCACGTTCGGGTCGTAATTAAAAGCTCTGTGCGAGACACACGTAAAAAAAAAAAAGAAGCTTGTTCCGTGTAACACGCAGCTAGACGGAGGCTCCTTTACATACAGCAGTAAAAACGGATGCCGATACTGTGTCACGGGGCGACGGATCTTACGGGGGTGGCAGTGTGGCGCAGTCGTTAAGGAACTGAGGTTGTCATTCAAAAGCTACAAGTTTAATTCCCAGGTGGGTCACTGCCATAATCGTACAACTGTGAAAGATATTTCGTTTGAACCGCTTGAGTAAATATCCAGCTGCACAAAATGGAAAGAAAGAAATGCGTGCAAAGAATCTGTCAGCTGTGCAAGTCACTCTGGATAAGAGTGACTGCTAAATGCCTGAACCGTGACAGAAAGGTTTGCCTTGTGACATCACAGGGAACTGGCCTTCAGTGGCAGAACGTCGGCCCCACTGAGGGAAAAGGAACTCAGCTGCTCATTAGCATTGTCTGCTTCCTGCTCTCCTTAATGGAAAGTCGAGAACCCTGCGATCTCACTCACTCGACTGCCACCCGATGCTTAATTGCCTTTCAATTAGAGGGGCTAATCGGCGTAGGTGTTCGCGCGCGCCGCCAGCAAAGCAGCGCTGATCGTCTTCCAGCGGCGACGGGCAGGTTCGTGTTCAAACAGGTGACTGACAGCAGGGGCGCTTTTCTTCCCCCGGGCTGCAGTGGGCGGAGGAGGAATCGCGGACGCGTTCCGCCGCGGCGATGACAGGTTTGGGCGACGGCGAACGGCGAGCGGCGGCCTCCGCTGTCACACCGTAGCGCACGGACGGCAGTGCTGCACGAGGCGACGGCAGTCGCGGACGGCAGGCGAGAAAACCAGCCGAACAAGCCTTGATTCACGAGGCCAGGAGCATCATCACCGGTGCAGTCACTGAGATGGGCATAACCAGCAGAGAGGGAAATGCCGGCAGACCAGGACTGCTCCGGCACTTCACAACAGGCTTGAGCTAGGCCCGTCCGCGGCAGTGCGTGCTGCACATCGTCGACGGAGCATAGTCTTTTTTGACAGAGCAAAGTTTTATGGTGCTGAACAATGCTCAGTAAAACGGCTGGCTTACCCTGAATAACCTGCCAGAGGACGACTACTGCAGGACCTGTTTTTGTCAACGAGCCTCAATGCAAGATGCAACTTTCAATGAAGGACAGTAAAGAGAAGAAAGAAAGGATTAGAAACAAAACAGGTGCCAGAAAAATAACAGCAGTAAGCAACAGTGTGATGTTGTGGAGGTTACCTTGTGACCAGGAGGTTGCAGGTTCGAATTTTAGATCTTTACTTTTTTGTTCACTCGATCAAGGCAGTTAAACTGGATTGTTTCTTACTGAGCTGTACACAGTGGTTATTATGCAAAACATATATAGCGAAATTTGACCTGAAAATTTTGCTAATCAAATGTTTACTATAACTTAATAACATTTTAATACATAATCAGGGTATATCATCTTTCTTAAGGCTTCTGTGGAAGCTAACTTCAGTCATTTTTCTTTAAGTTTTAGTTATGCGTGAGCGTGTTATTAGGTAATAATGACACGCTGACTCATCACTTAATCATATGAAGTCTAAATCATTGGAGCGCTAAATAAAGTACAAAAAGAGGCGGGGTGACTATATGCAAACTCAAAATCTGTAAACAAAAAAAAAAAAAACCTTTAAAATGGCAATTGTCTTGTACCCCATTTTTTACCGGCCGCCATCAGAAATGAAGAAAATTATATTACACTGAATGTTCCTCCATTCTCACATTTGTTAATGCGAATGTCTATATCTGCAGAGCAGCAGAGCAAACGACCTGCATGTGGTGCGATTATAGGGTTTATTTCAGGATAATATATAGCAGATGACCGCTGAATACACAAGATGGTAAAATAACAGTTTTGACTAAAAAGGATATTGATTTGATAATGGAGCAGGTCATAAAATGTAAGCGGCCATACATTTTATAGGCCAGCTACCGAACAATCTATCAAAATGAACGATTTATAGACATAAATTTACGTTTTTTTATGCTCCCTCGGTTTATTAATTTGGCCCTCTTCTTGAGAAATCCATAATTGTTTCTACAAACGGAGGAGCAGAAGTAAACAGAATTGACCGGGATGAGAACCAATGCTAAAACGATCAATACAGCGCAACATTTTCTTTAAAAAAAGGTCAAATTGAATGAAAATGAGGAAGTGCGCTTTAATTCCGAGCAACGCCGACATTAACCAAAATCTCTCTTTCTGTATTTATAGTACAGAAGGCCTACTTCAAGGGAACCAAGGGCAGCGAATACACCCCGCGCCTCGCATTCACGAAGTCATGCTGCGCACCAAAATGCCAGGGTGTCTCACGATTTGTAAAGACCGATTTTTTGAACACATCAATAACGTCATAATTAGGGCTGTAATTATTATACCATTCTAATTACCATTTCAGATTTTTGATGTGTATCCAAGAATGTTAACGACCCGGCAATAAAAAATGTAAAAAAAAAAAAAGTCATTGAAGACATCTGCAGGTCTACAGCTTTTCCATCAGCTGCAAGGAGCCTCATCTATAATTAAACATGGGAGGTTAATAAATGCCACGTCTCTTCCCTTTTTGTCCAATACAAAGGCTAAGAATATTCCTTTCACACAAGGGGGGAAGTGACTGCATCTATTTTCCAGCTGTACAAAGACTCCAAACCGCCAAATCCCCCACCGCTCCACCCCCCGCCCTCTCTGAATCTTTTTGGGTCCCTGTCAAGAGCAGCCAGGAGGAGTGGCCCCAGTTTCAGACTACCCCATCCCATTGGGACACAAGGGGGTGAGTCGGGGGAGGGGGTGGGGGGGGGGGGGGGCAGGATACCGCAACGTCTGGGACTGATTTTAGGAAAAAGAAGGGAAAAATAAAATGCTTGGGATTCTTAGAAGCGGGGAACTGGAGACGAAAGAGCCCAGACTGCAGCCATGAGAGGGAAGGAAGGATGACAGGTTTAAAATGAAGATTAAACCCAGAGATAGAATACACTTTAGAACCTGGTGAAGAAGCAAAAACAGAGAAAAGATGAATTATTAGGAACAGGTCTCCTTGACCTACATTACTTATATTCTCCGATTGTACACATTCTAAACTGTAATAAAATAAGATGTGTGTGCATGTGCACATGTGTGTGTGTGTGTGTGTGTGTGTGTGAGCGAGTGCATGTGCGTATGTGCGTGTGTGTGTATGCGTGTGTTCGTGTTTGTGCGAGTGCATGTGTGGATGTGTGTGTGTGTGTGTGTGTGTGTGTGTGTTCCATTAGTGAGATTTCTGTCAAGTATGAATCTGGCCACCTTGAATGATTGACACCTCCTTTGTTCAATTTATTTCTTTATTTATTTTTTAATAAGAAAGGGCCAGATATAAAATCACACAATAAAACAGATACATGTTCTTTCTGACAGCCATTCAACCAGACCCTCTCTGGGGCAGTCTACTTCTAAATCATCAAAACCTTGCTAAATGAAATCTGAGGTGCAATTTTAATATGATAACTGTCATGGTGAGAATGATAAAGTGAAAGCTTAAAATATTAAAAATCAGGTTTCAACACCGTTCTTTAAATTACATTTCAAAGCGCTTGAAGTTTTTTGGTTTCTTTCAAATTTTTGGTTGAACTACATGTTATTATTAACAGCAAATTCATAATGCATAATAAAGGTATACCATGTAGGATTTTGCAGCCCTTGTAGGCTCAGTGTATGTAAACAAAGCCGTCTGCTCCTTCGTCCTCAACCCCACCCACACCTCCGTTGAGGACACACCCTAGAACGCTACAAGAAAAATGGTGGTCTGAGATACCATTTTTAGCAAAATGTATTAACATTAATTAGGCAGTGTTCTAATGATCTTTACACAGGAAAAGTAATTCCAAGGTAACTTTTAGCAGCAGCTACCAAGCACTTCTTGCCACAGTCTCCATAGCCACGTCCACCCCTCCCCACACAGAAAAGAGCACCACGCCCAGAAACATCCAGAACACATTTTAGAACAACAAACTCAGGTGCACAAATTTGGCTAAAGTGTATAAAGACTGAGATTGCCAGTGCATCATAGATATGCCTTAGCATAGGTATTTCATAATATTTTCAAGCAAAAAAGTTCAGGGTAGTGATGTAATAAATCTAAACGAAAATGTTTATTACACTAAGGCCAAAAAGTTCTGAGGCCAAAGACTCAATCTTGCCACTGGAATAGTGCCACTGACAGATTACCGTGTGAAACTGACTGAGTTAGGTTTATATATAACATGAAGTATCATAAAAGCATTCATGAAATAGAACAATTGTTTGGATTATGCAAAATGGTACCTCCAGTGGAGTCTGTGTTTCAAACCAGCAAGCCTGTGCCCATGGTGCTCACGAGCAGGAACCAAATCCTGTTCCTTAAAAAAGAATGCTTTTATTAGGTTTAACAGAGAACCGCCAGCGAACATCCTGCACACACACCGCAAGGGGAGAAAATAGAACTAAACCAATCTGTCTCTTCATCTTGCTTTTCCAGTAGCATATTACGAATACGCTAAACTTGCAATTTCATAGTCACTGAACTGATCTCACTCGTGGTTGAGTGAAACGGGCTCAAAACCATCTCTATGATCGTTAAGCTCACAAAGAGGATGTCAAGGCAAGGAGAGAGAGGGAGAAAGAGTGAAAAAGACAGAGTGGGTGTTGCAGAAAAAAAGAAAGCGCACATTTCCAAAGATCACGTCTCCTTATGAAATGCGTAAGTCAGCCAAGTGTTCTCTTCCTTGTGCATTAAATGCTCCCCTAGCCTACAGCAAGAAGCAGAGTTACGCTCATGTCTCTTAAAAAAAAAAAAAAAAAAAAAAAACTGCTCTTCAAATTGCTCCAGGCCGCTATCGCACATCAAATAAACCAAATTACCGCACTGTTGGTGAGAAATAAAAATCAACAGTTCGTTCCAAACCAACGGTAAAGGAAGGAGGATTTCACAGTCTCCTGATAGAGACTGAACGTGCTTCCAGAACATTTCATTAGAAGGGACAAGCCTGTATCTCACAGCAAGGCACTTTTTCAAATTATCGTCCACCTTACAAAGGCTTAAAAAGCCCATTGTGAGTGTTTTTTCTTTTTGCTGAACAGGGTGTGGATTGTTCTAACCTTGCCTGGGAGGCTGCACGCTCAACAAAGACACTCTGTCTGAGCCCTAACATCTGTTGACAAGTTGACCCTCCAAAGATACTATCTACTGCAGCATGATGGGAGGCTTTTTTTTTCCTCTTTTTTTTTTTTGAGCTGGCTACGGTTTTGATGCACAGCGGCCGGAACCCGGCGTACTTTGATCACGGGATCGGCGGTTAAACGCGCGGTGACGGAGACGCATCGGAACGGCTCAGCCGGCGGGACGAGATGACAGAGCAAGGAGATGAGGGCCGCTCGCCGTCGATGTTCCTGGCTTTCTCAGGACGCCACAGGTAATAAGCTGTCCCCCTAATTCCCCGCATCGGGGGGGCCTTGACACACCCGTTTGCATACAGGAATCACGTGAATCGCATGCCGTCGGCTCAACGGATGATGCGACTTGATGAGCCTCATTACAAAGTCGACTGCATCCACCTCAGAACCTTCACCGGTCCCCAGAGGGAAGACTGTCCATCACTCTGTTCTTTGTAGTGCGGTATTGTGGTTACTAATTGGAAGTAGAATGGAAAGATGGGCTGTTGCATGCTGGGTCTCCAAAGAAGGCTTTGTCTCCTAAGATTCTTGAAAGGAACACTGGAGTGATTCTTGCTCCTTTGTGTGTAGATGTTATGAGGGGTATTCATCAACCTCAAGCTCTGGCTCGCCATTAAATGTGGTCTTTTTTTTTGTGAGCTGCGAAGACTGAGATGCTGGAAACGTAGTAATGGCCGCTTCTGTGCATTAAAGAAGTAGCGCTATTTGCTGTTATCCCGCGGGATCAAAGCAAACGCTAACAATCTCAGTGGGTTCCCGCAGTGCGCTACATCAAAACCGCTTGGCATACTGCTTGTAATAGCCATAATCAATAAAGCAAAGTGCTGTTCAAGAATCATCAGAAGACTGCACCGTGCCCAGTGGTACCATAGTTAGCACATATTTACGCACAATTGCCTTGCTATCGTTGTTATTTTCCGACACGTAAACAACACACATCCTGGCTGTTTTAGAGCTTGAGCGGGGAAGTGGGCGCATATCCAAAAGGTTGCTGGTTCAATTCCCAGGTGAGGCATTACCCCTGTAACCTTCGGCAAGGTACTTAATCTAAATTTCATCAGTAAATCTCCGGGCGTTTAAATGGATCATGCGTGCGCTATGTAAGTCACACTGGATAAGGGCCCCTGCCAAAGCCAATAAACAAGGTTGCTTTTATAACCATGAAAATGCTTGTAATTTCCCAGACTGATGACAGGGGTAACCTTTGGCTTGCAGACTCGAAGAGCAGAGCGGGGGACGCCGGCTTATGGCTGGGTTCGTCTCCTGGTGCCTGCGAGCCTTGGGCTAGATCTTCCCTGGGCCCGTTCCAAGCAGTTAATGCAGCATTACTTGGGGGTTGCGTCTCGCGCCCCGGGCTTATACCTCTTTCTTAATGTACAGTACACACAATGGTCTTTTCTTAGACTCGGAAAAAGGGGGGTGGGGGATGCGTGTTGTAGCTGTGGCTTTCAGCCACGGCGTGAGTCCAATCCGCCATTTCGGGAGCGCACAAAAGAACGGGCGGGATGAGGGAGCGGCGGCGAGCTGGATCCGAGCTGCACGCGCTCAAGTGCTCGCCCCGTATGGCGGTTCGCGCGGAAAAACCCTCAGAAATTAATAAGATATTAATGCGACAGATATATCAAACGAGGCCAGGAGGGGAGGGGAAATCCTCTTCTGTGTTCCGGTCGGTGGAGAAATGAGATTGTTAATCCTCGCGGGATTACAATTGTTTTCTGTATCTTCCAATGTGATTCTTTTGGGGGGGTTTATGGGCCACGGTAATCCCACCGGAAGAGACGTTTATTTCCTGACTGGATTCAGGTGTTATATGGCTGGCACACCTGCGCCAGGGATGTTGCGGGTCTAGTTTTCTAATTGCAATATCACTAACCTCTTGAACGCAAATCCATAAGGAGGACTAACTCGATTTAATGCTGCACCCCCTCAATATTGCATTACAAGAATGGAAAGGACAGTCAGTGTGGTTTTCATCAACATTCTTGCACAAGAAAACAAAGAGAAACACAAATATGGTTGAGTCATGAGTAAATAAAGTATGTATTGATTTTAGACAGGAGGCCTCCCCACTAGCGTAAATATGTGTATGCATGTGTAAGATATAAACCATGACACACCAGCAGTGCTCAAGTAGTCAGCAGTATAAAGCTCAGCGCTATTGACTAGCCCTGGAGTGACATATATTCTCTATGTTTTCCTCAGTCTGGCAGGGTATCCACTACAGACCTTACAATATGTTTGAATTAGTCATCAAAAACAGTGAAAATAGTGCAGCATTAGTTATTTTAGCGAAAGGGGTAAATGACGGCATTTTATATAACACGGACCTCTTCAGCGATGATTTCGGGGATTTGTGAAATGCATGCTGAGGCCTCGGCTGAACCTTGATTTGGCTGCCTCCAGAAGCCGTGCAGTTTAAAGCTAACTTTAGCTGAAGCCAAATGAAGACAACGTCCTCAAACACACCCAGGACCAGAGCTTCTGCACTTCAGTATTGACAGCAGTGATTTGTTACGTCTCTAGTATACTTCCCTAACAAATTTTCCATCCATCCATTCCATATCTATACCCGCTTATCCTTGGCAGGGTCACAGGGGGGCCAGAGCCTATCCCAGCATGCATTGGGTGACAGGAAATCGGTGTAACTGGCGAGCGATTCTTTTCTCCCTACAGTCCACCTGCAGAGATGTGTGTCACTGTACTGGAAGACTGCAAGACCAGAGAGGTCACTCTTGTACGGTGATGCACTTTTGCCAGTGTTGATTGGTCAGGACTCAAGACCAGACAACTGGGTGCATCCCTATCCTGAAAACCAGCTCTTTAGCTAGACGTACCAAAAAAACCCCCCCAAAAAAAAAAAAAACAACTTTTTGATAGCCATGGTGAGCACATATCTGTGATGTAACAAAGGCACAAAACTCCTCTCTATCCTGGAGATGGTCTGGTGACCCTGATGGACCACATCCCATGATATCAGGAAAAGGTGGTTTATCTGTTTTCAGTGACAACCCAACTACCGCGCTAGCAGAAACGTCAGCCCTCTACCATGGCAACCGGACCATAAATCCAGCCATTCCAGCGCGTCTCTCAGAGTGGACCTGCGATCTGGAGCTGAACAACAGTAGCTGCTCTGTTGGCGGCCGTTCTCAAAGCCACACGCTTTGGCTAAATCGACAGCGACAACAGGGTCATTCGCCCATGTGAGAGGTTACTGCCTCCGTTAACGTCGCCATTACACTGTGATTTATTCAGCTAACAGGCCGGGTCAGAGGTCACCAGCAAGATGTACTCACTTTTCCCCTCTCTCTCTCTCTCTCTCTCTCTCTTACTCTCTCTACCTCTCCCTCCCTCATTTGTGCTGATATTTTTCCTTCTTCCTCGCTGACGGATTGACTGATTGGTGGATCAGAAGGAAATGGTGCGTTCCACGCGCGTGAGCAGCCCCCAGTTTATGCTGGAATGTGCCCTTCGAGCGCGCGCATACGTACTCACTCTGCTTCCTCTACACGCTCGGGATGCACAGACACACATCTGGAATGCGAGGCAGAGAGCTTTATGTATTCTCTGATTTCCTCCACACACAAAAAAAAAAAATAGACTCCGGTGGATTCTAAATCCTGAACACAGAACAGTTTGCCAGGAACAATTTACAGACTGCTTGATTTAAAAAAAGCAAAAGAAATAAATAAAAAAGAGATCTCAAAGTGCAATTCTCCACTGTAAAGCCATTAAGTCTGTTATAACTCAACTTGCTTTACCATTGCTCTGATACCGCGCTGTCGTACAAAGTGACATTTATAAAGTGGGCCTGCACAACACAAGATAAAGTTCTGAGCAGGTCATTCAAAGTTGATTTTTATTTATTTATTTATTTTTCATTTAAAGGAATAAAGTCAAACTTTTCAGTGACAAGAGTCACAGAGATACCAAAGAAGCATAAAACGGCTGGCACATCTACAGTTATTTTACCTTCCCCTACCTTCACAAATGTTCTATTTAAAGTCTGCACCGCACGCAACTGTCAGTTCCTGCTTAATTCTTTTTGTTTAATGAGAACCTATTGACTTATTTGCTTTCAGCCTTGCCTTCTCCAGTGTGGCAGAAGAAACATTTCCTTCCCAGGATTTCAGAGACGGCGTGTCACACTTTATCACATACAAACTCCGGGAATAAGACCCTGATGCAAATAAGCATTCGAGCAAAGAATAATACCCGTGAGGCGCAACTGGAATACACATATCCAGAAGCACTCTAGTGTTTTATGTTTTTTTTTTTTATCAATCTCAGCCAGCCTTTGCAGAACCAATCACAGCCCTGCGTGCCAAGATGACACACCAGAAGGGGCGATTCGGGGTGTCTGCTGTTCTGCTTTTTTGAGATTCGCTCTGAGGCGCGCGTGCCAAACAGAGGGACGCTGGACCGTCTGCACTCTGCACTTCCCCCTGTTGCATAATCTCCATCTCACGTCCAAGCACAAAATCAGATTACACCACCAGACAAACTGAGCCAGAAAAACTGAGGGGTTACGTAACATCCATATTTTCCACCGCTCACTGATTTCACATCCGGTTGCCCTCTGCTCCCTCCCGCTAGGGTGCTGGCCATGGTTTGGTGCCGCTAACCAAACAGTGATGTATCACGCATCGGGACGCCTTGCCACTGAATAGTGTGGGGAAACTGCACTAGGAATTATTATCCATGATTACATAAGTGCGCTGCTTTAACACTTACCTTTGGTTGTGACTGAGCCGCCTTACGCAATGTTATGCAGATGCAGCGTGAGTAATCCCCTGTTGTGTGTCCTCTTTTGCTTTGCGGTCACTACGGCACCGGTGGAAACAGGAAGAGGAAACAGAAAATACCGGCAGCGCGCACAGAAAGAGCGAGGAACGCGAGGTGCGTTGCGCTTCGCACAAACGAGCGTATTCGTCAGACGTCTCAATCGTGCGGAAATATTTGGCCGCCGTTGCACCCATTTCAGCTAATTAGGACAATTCCCCCGGGGGCTGTTATGAATATGAAGAATGGGAGTGCTGGCTTGAGAATCCGCCAAGGAGTACCATCCCCAATGAAAACTCTCTGCTTTGGAGTTAGGCTACCCGCTACGCAGTGAGCAACACAGGGCACGTGTGGAGGAGAGGTGAGGAGAACGGAGCCGTCTGTCCCAAAACAGACACCGTACTAGCCACTTCATGACCTCAACACTTGCACAAGGTATCACGCACTCATGAGGCCACATGATTCACAAAAGAAATTCAAGACAAAAAAGAAAAAAAGAAACCAGCAATAAAATGCGCACTTAACATTTCTGGCTGCCCCCTAGAACTTTCCAGAAAAGCAGTTCATTTGAATGGAGACATGCTCTTTCATGATTTCGTGTTTCAGAAATGAACGACCAGCCTGGAGGACACTGGGAAGCAAGAAGGCTTTAGGAATGTCTGTCCAGTTTTCGGCAATTCATTCCACAGAGAAAAAAATTCCGTTCTTCACAAAGGCGTCTATTGGCAGTTCTACCTTGCCAATTCTATTATATTCTCCCCTTCAACTCAACTGAAAATTCAGCGGGTTCATTTCTCCCACCATTCCTGCAGCCATAGGCGCATGCAAGTTACCCATGCTTTGCGTGACCGGCATATTACTGGGGCGGTTCTGAGAGAGAGCCCTTGTATTTACTGGTATGGTCATGATTTACATGCGAGGCTGTTATTACGACTGCACTCCAGTGTATGATCTCAAAGATAGTTCACAACAGATAAATCTCCAAGCCCTGATAATTGCAAAGCAGTAATACATGTGAAATACAGTGCTGCTAATGTATCAGGGCAGAACTACTACAGCTACTACTACACACGCACGCACACACGCACACCATGAACACATGAAAGCACAGACACACACACACACACACAAATGAGCACAAACACACACACACACACCGTGCTGCCATAGGTGTTTTAATGAGCTGAAGATATGCTTTTTTTATGGTTCCTTACCAACATTTTCTATCCCGGGTTTTAACACTATTTTACATAAAGAATACACACACACACGCACACACACACACACACACACATATATATATGCATCCGCCTCTGCAGAATTTTATATTTGTGATCATACAATTCACATGAGAGAGAGCGAGAGAGAGTTTCTAATGAAGGCTTCTTTTGTGCAGTGTGATCAAACTCCTCTGTGACCTTTTTTTTTTTGCCCTGCACCTGCAGTATTCCACCCTAATTTATAGAGCACAGTGTCTATTTTCCATTATTTCATTCCTGCAAGTTTTGTTGACCCAAGAACTATATTTAGTATCCATACGCCATATGCTTTTTAAATTTATTTATGCTTTTTAAAAGCAATATACTGAAAATTTGTGCATATGTTTGAAAGTTTAATGAAAAATCTATTTTCCAGCAGCGTAATATTTAGCAATACCTTAAAGCAGCAATAATTAGCATATTTCCCACTATAATGCGTAGAGTATTTCAAAATATTTCCAGTAAATTCCGGTTAAGGGCAAACTGAACAATATTGTGATTAAAACAGGCAGGAAGGCATATCAAGAAGAGCGTGAGTGAAAAATTAGATGGTTTAATAGGTCCCACTGCGGTCCACTGAGAATTCTGAATGCAGTTCAGTCACGTTTATTACCGTAGCGTATTCTCTTCAGTTGTTCTGGCTTCTCAAATGCTAACGAAAATCAGATGCTTCTGGCCTGGTAGAGTGAAGCAGACCTATTTTTTGCCATAATTACTGCGGGAGGACCCTGGAGTCCGGCTAAGCATTTAGCGTCCCAGCTTCTATTTAGATAAAGAGCGTTTCCTGCCCACCCTTGAGACTTTGGTAAAAAAAATAAAAAATGTAAAAAAAGCAACACACAATAAGCGGAGGCCAATGAATGAACAAATTAACTGCGTTTACAGCATACAGTGCCATACTTCCATTGCAGGGATCTCAAGACACTTCACAGGGAAAGGCTGGGATTCTAGGGGGGAGGGTTGGTAGCGGTAGTGGATTGCGTCTCAAACACCACCAATGTGTAGCACCAAACGGGGTAGATACACGCCAGCCATTTTGCACCCGAACAACACAACACACATCAGCATACAGAATTTATGGAGCCAATTACACCGGGGATGATCAGATGCAGTCTGGGAATGCGGCCAGGCTGCGCAGGGAACCCCCTCCACTCCTTTCATCAAATGCCATGTGACCACAGCGAGTCAGGGCTTCAGGGCACACAAAAACTAAATGCGAGATTTGACCTGCTAAATCAAACCTTTAAATATTTCCTCGGAAAACCAGTTCAAACATTCGCAGCAAGCTGACACACATATGTGCCTGTTCCATTTTTCGTAGCTTTAACACGCAATGCTAAAACTCCTCAAGACTGGTAATGGATATTATTTTTTTTTAAAACAAAGTTGATGCTCAAAATGGTCACATCAGAATGAAAGGTACTGCATCTTTACTTCAGCAATGATACGAATTGTAATGAAATATGCTATCCTAACATATGCAGTATGGGGCCATGAAGAAGCAATTTATATGCTTCCTGCTTCCTTAAAGTAGGAACCCATCCTTTTTCATCTTGCTTTGTGTAGCTCAGTGTCCCATACAGCATAGTATCTCCATCTTTAATTATTTAAAAATGATTTTGAAATATCTGTAGCCATTCATGTCTCCAAAGCTTAAAATGCAGACCTTATTATAGTCAAAATGTGTTTGTTATGATTATTAATAAACTTTAGCCCCTACAGTGGATGTAGATAGTGCAGTGTGCCAGGTGCTCACAAGCCACAATAATTGTTCTTTCAAGCAACTTCCAGCTATTATTCAATTTCAAGACAAGTCATGAAATTTTGTTGAGATGTCAGACTTCATAAGCCAAGGGCTGCCAAGAGCCAATGAAAATTTCAATTCAGTGTGTAGCATGCCAGCAGCGTTTTTGGCAAGCGGTTTCTCTGTAGAACCACAGCAATGAGCAGGATGGCGGGAGGACTGTGGAGAAAGAAAGACACAATGGCGGTATTGTGAGGGCTAAGGCGATGACCGAGCTGCGGCGCGAGTATGAGCATTTTTTTTTCATCCATCCGCAGAAACTTGACTACAGAAAATAGCAGAAGCGCGATAAATGAGATAGCCACAAGCCTAGGCAAAAAACAGTTGGGGGTTTTTATGCGTCCCCGAGTTATGTCGTGTAGCTTAATCATGCTGAGGAAGTTAACAAGAAAAAAGCTAGTTCAGCGATATCTATAGTCGTATTTTTTCGACCGAATCCTTCGGTTGAGGCATACTCAGGTCTCCGATATTCAAAACCCATGCGTCACAGAAGCTCCAAGTTTGACATTTCTGCTGTCACCACTCATACAATTTTCAAAATATATAGTGCTTTGGAGATGCGGAGCTACCTGTTCATAGAAGAAGTGGCAACATTTCAGCACCTCACAGGCAACAAGCAAACAATCTGAAACACCAGCTTCTGTCTGTCTTACACTTATATACAGGCAGGCTGTGGACCCAAAATGTACTACTTTAAAGATGATAGCATACGGAAAAGTTCTCTATTTTTGCCAAAATATGTCCAGCAGACCACGAAAACACGATTTAATGTGCAGCAATGCAGACAGGTCTGAGCTCACAGGACTGCATGATGGATGGAGAGTAAGAAAAGAAGGTGAAAGAAGAGCCGTTTGAGGAAACTGTCCCTCCCTTGTATCAGCTGGGGTAATGCACTTGGGGCGATGTGCAGTGTTTGGGGAGACATGTCAGGGAAATAGGGCTCCTAAATTGACCAGTTAACTCACAGGATGAAATAAGTGGGCCATAGCCGGCCAACACAAAACCGTCCACGGAAACTGAAACTCCTGCCTCCCCGCCACATGTCCACAGCCAGAGTCAGCCAGAAGGGGGCTGTAATTAAGCCATGGCAGTACAGACTGACTGCTGTTTGCTGTCTGGGGGGGGGGGGGGGGGGGTGGCGTAATGATATCCCAGCAATACAAAATCCAGGTGGCAGACCAATCTTGTATGGGGGGCCCAATTCCAAACAATCTTCAGGGCGCCAGGCCGAAAAGCCTACACCTCTTTAATACGGACGGGCACTGAGCCAAGGAGCTGTAGTCCTGAGTGAATGTCAATGTTTTTGGTCAGACGGTGGTCCTTCCTCAAAGTACTCTTTCGCCGAGGGTATTTTATCTAAAAAAGATAATATTCTCCCAAGTAATACAGCACTCCCAAAAAAATTATGAGTATATTCCATTCTAAACCATGATTTCTTTTCTTCCTGTTTTTTTTGTGTTGTTTTTAAGCACTATATCTGAAATGTATTTCCTTGGAATATAACAGTTTTATGTCTTATCACAGTTTAACCTTTTGTACAGCTCGAGTGCAGAAAATAAATAGTTCTCGATGCGATAATAGACAGAACGGAAACGTGCCTGAATAGAATACATTATTTATGCTTATTGTTTTATTCAAAAAAAAGCTGTTCGGGTTAGGTTTCATGGGAGAATATGCAGAATGTAAATTTAGATATCAAAGCTATTAAAATACCCATGTCAATGTACGATCTAAATAAATGCGTATCTTAACTGTGCATCTCCCAGAGGACGTAAATGCGTAGGAGCACCGCAGACAGCTCTACTGGCGGTCCGACGTCCTGTTTCCACCGAAACACAAGCAAACAAACTGAAGGGGGAGGACATCCACACGGGGTTCCAGTTCCGGCTTAAGGAGGCCCGTCTTTTTATTGTGTTTGCGCCTCGCGCCACGTGGAGAAAACAATAAAAAGAAGGCCTCCTTAAGCTCCTTAAGAACGTGAGAAAGCCTTAATGACACGAGCGCCGTCTGCACTTTGAACCTATGCACTTGTTGTACGTCGCTCTGGACAAGAGCGTCTGCTAAATGCCTGTAATGTAATGTAATGTGATGTAACACTACTGCCCGCCTCCATCAGAACAGGCGAGAATCTGACACTTGCAGGCTTAAATACCAGTGATCATACGCTTCACCCACCGCAATGTTATGGGCGGGAAAAAAACAAAAAAAAACAATAAGCAATAACACAAAGCGCACGGACCCGTCCCGTCGCACGTTCCCGAGATCACCGGGCCAAGCCCCCGGGAACGAAACTCTCCCCCCAGAACGAGGAGGAACGAACGGAAAGGTCACCGCTCAGCGGCGATCCGAACGGCCGCTCTGACAAACGCGCGACGCGTTCTCTCAGACACCGCGGGCTCCGCCAGCGGACGACCCCTCTCCCTGCCCTCTCTAATACATTCATTGAGTTGTTGATAAAAAAGAAATGAGATTATTCAAGTCTGTTCCCCCCATCTCTCCTTTCTTCCTTTTTTTTTTTCCAATGGCTAAGCATCTTTTTTAGATGGATCTTGGGAAAGGGTGTGCACCGAGTAATGAGTTTCTCCCCCCCCCCCCCCTTTCTTAGGCTTATCGGGGACACTCAGCATTTTTATTTTTTTTCCGGTGAGAAGATTACCAAGCCGAGGTGGGTGAAGACACCTATGTAAGAACGCAGTAGAAGGGGTTAAGCAAGATTGCGTGGCTAATACATTTGGGTGGAGATGGATGGGAGAGGGGGGTTTTAAAATCCCACTCGCCCCCTCCCCCCGCCCCCCCCCCCCCCAACCCCCAACCCCCAATTTCATTTTTTCAGTATTTATATTCCGAGCAATGTCTCCCTTCTTCCCCTGAGTGATGTTTATGGATAAGCTTTTGCATATGTATCGGACAGATTATGAGCGACTGTCCTTCACTCCTCCGGATAGAGGTCAGGGGGCCCTCCCTTGGCACAGGCTCACCCAACCAGCCCCCGGGAGAAACCGCACAGACCCATCTCCCAGACTGCCGTTCACTCCGATGCGGGAGAATCGTGTTACTGACGTGAAAGCCAACCGCTGGGGGAAATTCAGTATGCTTTTAACATGCATTTAGCCCCGATGCCGTGGGTGTCAGATTCTCCATGATTTATACCCAATATAAACAATGTTCCACTTGAGGACAGAAGGGGGGGAAAAAAAAACACTGTGGTATATGTTCTTAGCCTCTCAGCACAAATTATTTGGTTCACATTACAGATTTGTACTGTAGTTGGATTGATATTGCTGAAGCTCCATTTTATTAATTTATTGCCAAGGTCTGCGAAACTCAGTAGGCATGAGAACAAACCATAAAGATTATACAGTGGTGCTGAGGTGGAGGTTTATTTTGGTTCTCTATCAAGGCTGTGTTTGGTGGAGAATATGCAGTGCGATACAAAGTGCTCTGCTGAGGGCAGGCAATGTAAGTCACGGAGCAGCTTCAGATGGGCCAATAATTAAGGCTTTCTTTAAGGAAAAGACGGCTCATTTTAAAAGGACCGACCAGCCTCTTAACCCGTGACAGATTTAACATCCAAGAACTCCGCTGTACTTGATTGTCACCGTCAATATATAGCTTGGACATAATTAGCATCGACCCAGCCGCGATTCTCCCCCCCGAAAGCCGAAGGCGTCGTCCTGAGAAGATAAGGAACCTCCATCTACACACGATAAGGAAGTGCCATTTCTTCCCCTTTTCCCTCGATGGAAGTGACCTATTGCAGTGACCGATTATTTATTTATTTATATAATTTATGTATTTATTTCCGCAATCAGGAGAACCCACATCGGCAAATTGCAATCTTGATAAGAACGCACGTTGTGCAGGGTGCAGGTGGATGCTGTCCAATGAATAAGTCTTTCCATTAGCCTTACTTTCCACATTCAAACAGACACTACCATCCATTACACTGGCCTGGAGGGTGGGGTACAACATGCTCAGCGAATGGTTCCCCTCTTGCCCCCTCGCCCTTTCCACCCCTGACTCTTACCCACAGATTAATCTTTCATAATCTGACCAGGCACTGGTATTGCTCTAAATCCAAAGTTATGAGAAGAATCTATAACCTGAAGCCCTCGGGGAATAATTTAACAGAGCTTATTCATGGGTGAGGGTTTAAACTGGGCACTGTGATGAGCAAATGAGGCTTTGAGAAGACCACGGTCACTGATGCTGACAAAAAGAATCAGTTGGTTGTCATCAAGTCACTGATTCACACAAGATGACTCCACCCATTTTGGGGTTTGTGAAGCCTTCTGAAAAGTATCAACCTGTCACTGTGTTCTTAAAGTATTGAACTGCCTGTCTGTCTTTAACTGACATTTGAAGAACTAATGAGAAAGACGTTTAGCTCTGGGGCTCCTTTATATGTAAATGATTTACATCTGCTGGAAGGTACATTCTGCATGTACAGCTAAATTCATTTGTTCCTTTTACTATTAAGATGGACAAGCGTTTGATTGTTCTTTTTTTTTTCATCATAGTATCCATGGTTTCATGAGCCAGCTTCAAAAACCAATCATTTTCGCCACTCAGGGTCAGTTCCTCCAGACTGCCAGCCGAACAGGCCCCGCACACACCCCTCCACACGCGGCCACACCCACCCACTGGCTCGGAGGCCAAAGGATCTACGCCCCGCACACCATTCCAGCGCTAATGACTAAATCTGTCACCTTCGACGCGGCGAATGTTCCCGGCCAGCGCTGCTCAGCGCTCCATCGCGGCTGATTAGTTCAGGAGCGACACATCCACTGTGAAATGAGCTTCTCGCTTCCCGACAACCCTCCACCTACAATCTCCGAGCGCCCCTCGCGCTTGTTCTTCCTCACTCACCGTTTTCCTCTCTCTTTCTTAACCACCCCCTCCTCCTCCCCCTCCCCCCGCCCCTGCGCATGCCCCACCCCCTGTCACCCCCGCCCCCCCCCCCACCCCGAGTTGCCCTCTGCGTTGATTACTCCTCTTCCGAGCGCGCGTCTTGTGATTGATGGAGCAGGCACTGCCGCAAAATTATTTCTAAAACAGCCTGATCTTACAAGCCACTTCCTGCCGGGGAAGGATAATGCACGATCCAATCCCCTTAATGCTCAGAGCCCTCTGGTTTCAGATTAATTCCCCCCCGAAACTGGACGGCCTCGCTGCGCGCTAAATTGAGGAAATGCATTTCCGAACATCATCTCATTAATAATTTCGATGACTCGGAGAAATAATTGCCACTCTCGCCTTCTGTTCCGGAGGCCAGCTAATTGGATGTGGCCAACACCTACAAGAACACTGAGCGTCAAGAAGTACAACATCATTTCAAATTATAAAGTGGTCCCTTTCGCATGACAGGCCAGTGCCTCCCCCCCATAAAAAAGTGATAAAATCCTGTCAGTCATACCACGAGAGTCATGCATGAAACACAAATAAATTTAAAAAAGCCTTGAGTTCATATGCAGATACCACAGCGAACTTACCCTTTAAACACTGATCGATGTGATTATATAATCAATGTTGATGAGATGCTATCCATACAAGCACAAAGACACACACACACACACTCTTCTGTGTGTTCTGACGCTTCAAAGAAATTTCAGAAACTTTCTGGGCAGGCCATTCATCCAGACCGCGGGCAAACCTTTTATTTTTGACGTTCCAACACGTGGATTTAGTGAGCTGCCACCGGCTAGCCATAATCTGTTATTGTTTCCCTGAAACCATGTTCGATTAATTTCTCTTTTAAATTGACTGTCCAGCCTGCTTTAGCAATGGGAGCTATGATGGAGCTGCAGCACAAATGCTTTATGTCACAGCTTTTGTCAAGCGCCCGTTCCCTGCAGCCCCGGTATGTAATTGAAAAGCCGTCTCACAGTAAAATAGGGGTGACCGGCTATGTTTTTTTTTGGGGGGGGGGGGGGGGGGTTATACTTCAGAGGTGAGGGTCAACTCCATTTAACTCCTTTCCAAGGCCCGAGACCGAACTCCCCAACTTAGAATTGGTGCGATTGGATTGGAGAGATTTGGCCCCGCTGAACCCATTCAGCTGCCTGTGATGCGCGACTTTTGAGAGCGGGGCGGGAGGGGGTGAGCGTGCAGTAGATTCACTGGGGTGTGCGGTGATGAGTTTGGAAATGTGCCAAAGACAGGCCATGGAGAAGGGGAGGGGAGGGAGAAAAGGGAGGGGTTAGGGTCAGAACTGCTCTTTGTGTCTGAGCAAATCTACTCTGTAATCTGAGTTTAAAGCCCGCCCTCCTCCTCCCCCCTTCTCTCTGACCCTCGCCCCTGCCTCCCACCCCACCCCCACACCCCCCAAAAAAAAAACCTGCTCTCACTTCTGTTTACTTCCTCCCACCCTCTCTCCCCGTCTCCAGGTCCTCTTCCCCCTCTTTTGCCGCAGCTCGCCGGTGCTGATTTTCTTTCAAGGCAAAGGCCTGTGATAAACAGCCACATCTGCCTGCTATCACCGGCCCGCACTGCTTAAATTTCCCCCTGCAAACCCCGCAGATCGTTTCCACGGGAACTGTAAAACCAGGAGCCAGCCCCGCGGAGCGTGCATCTGATTCATTTGCAGACCCGGCTGCGAAGACCACGGCAAGGACAGCTTGGGAAATTAAAAAACAAAAGATGTATGTATTATTATCCAGGAGTAGCTCTGGGTCTTTGTTTATCGCCAGGCACGCTCTTTGGCTGAAAACAAAAATGTATTTAAAAATCTCAGAATCCATGCGCAGTAACATCCGGCATCGTGACTGGGTCAATGCCCGTGTTCTGGGGTAAACCAGTCACAGTCTACAATGTCTGTGAATGGAAACACCCAGCCTTCAGTTCACACTATTACAGCCCAGAAACTCAACTTCCCATCAGCACTTAAGCCCGACCGATATATTGGATGACCAATATATTGGGCCGGTATTTCCATTTTTGGACCATATCGGTGTCAGTAACCGAGGTCGGGATGCGGCCTATGTAGAGAACCAATATTTATAAACGCTGACACATGGGCTCCATCTCTACATCTACAATAAATGTATTTCTAACCACAGAAAGATACAAATTGTTACTTCTGTGAAAAGTACTTGTATTTGCATACACTGTCATGATCCCATCACATAGTTTTTCCACCTCTGCTGATCCTGACTCCACCACCCTCCTCTGCCCCACCCCCCCACTACCACCCCCTCCCCCCTTTAATCAAATGCAGCCTCAACAACAAGATTGGAAAACAAAACTGACCTGCTTTTGAAAGCCCACGGAAGGCCTGGCACAGGAGCTTCTTGGAAACCTGGAGTTTGAGATACTAATTTGCAAGCGTTTTTTTTGGTGTTTTTTGTTTTTTTCCTTCTGCAAGGGAACGAACGACGCAGGTTTGAAACGCGGGTTGACAGCGCGCGAGTTCAGGGAGAGAACGTCACGTCAACGCGGTGATTCGGTTTCTCGTTTGGTTCCCAAATTCAAAGTGCTGATTTCAAGCATCCTGCTTGATGCAGGAAGTGCAGTGCAACGTAGCGCGAGGGGGGGGGGGGGGGGGGGGGGGCAAGTGATAGAACATCCACCTACTCCCAGCGGTTCGGTGCCAGTGCGGTGCGGTAAATACGAAACTTCAAAAAAATAAAAACGAACGTCGCCCTTAAACAGTCGTTCGTCCTTTCGAAGTAGCTGGCAGCCGGCTCAATTAATGGCACCATGTAGCAGAGAGCGAGCGGGCCACAAGCGGCGCACCGGAGGCAAAGTTAGCGGGTTTCCGAGCCTTTCCAGACAGATGCCCGCTCGTTTGCCGCTTCCTCGTGACAGGGTATAGTCGGCGGGCCACCGTTGGGCCTCCGTTAGTTTTATCTTATTTATAGCCTACGCAGCAAATGTGCTTCTAAACGCAGAAACGGGTACAGATCGCTACTTCTGTGAGAAAAAATATTTATTTAGCGCAACATCTTTGGAACGTCTTTGAGGAGCTCCCTGGCCGGGTGCAAACGCAGAGAGGCTACGCCTCCAGCTTATAGTGCATCACTAACTGACTAGCAATATTGATGGCCAGTAGTTGTTTGATGTTCAAAACACTGATATTTAATTAGGTCAAAATGTTCCGTGTAAAACTGATTGACAATGTTAACAAAGTTAGCAACAAAATATTCTTCAAAAATGTTTTTTTTAAATGTATCTGTTTAAGAAAGCAGCCTTCTAACCAGGTGCACAGTCACGTTAGCTGCTTACGGAGAATTGTATTCGGGATGTTTACCTCTCTAGCAGCGCGAGGCTGGAGTGTTTCATTACCGCAAAAAAAGAGAGAGAGAGAGAGAAAGAGAGAGAGAGAGAGAGAGAGGGCGATAGAAAAGTCCAATTCATCTATCCTTTGGCAGTTACCACGGCAACCTGCCGAGCCCAAACAGGAGATGGGCGCGGATAAGGGACTCCAAGGACGAGGGTACGCGACACGTCAGCGTTTCCACCGAGCACAAATCACAGCGCCCGCACCCCAGCGCCTCCTTCCAGGAGCCCAATCAGCGCGCCGGTCCGGTCCGGTCCGCTCGTTTGTTCGCTGACAGAACACTTAGTCTGCAAGAAACTGAGCGGGGGGGGGGGGGGGGGGGGCGCGAGAGACCAAAAGAGGAACACCCTCCCCTCGAAGAGCGGACATGGACAGAGGCCTGTAATTGTTATGAACTGCCAAAATGGACTCACCTCATTCCTTTCACTGCGTTGTGATGCCTCGCCATAATAAGCGGGTCAGGAAGACTTGGGAGTTGCTTTCATGTTAAAATATGAAAATACAAAGTATAATTTGTCACTCACACCCAGAAGGAAATACAGTGGTTCCCAGCATGCCTGACTGGTGCAAAGATATAAGAGCAGGGGACAGAGCAGCTTCGACCACACACATGACATCATCAGTCTTAATTTCACCTGAATGTCACACCCTGAGATTATAACCTCTATTACAAGTGAGACCTAGCCGAGACTGCAGGTGTAGCAGCACACACAGTGAGCGTAGTTTCACAACTATATCCGCCACCACATTGTAACCACCGCAACTTCTAAGGACATGGCTTCAGATAGTTTGAAGTAGAGACAACTAGCTGACAGAAATGATAAGCAAGCCATTGTCCAGCAAGCTAATGAGTCCCCAAGATGCATTAGCCCCATTTTGTTGATATTCGATAAAGCATACACCTTATATTTCACTGCACAAACAGTATGTAGCTACTGCATATGGTTGCTTTAACTCAGAACTTAAAATTGGTTTATGAGCATTACGTTTTATCAACTAAAAGCCTGTCTGTGGGGGGAAAACTGACAAGGCTTTAATGAAAGGGACCTGCTAATGCATTATCTTCACTGCCCTGCTAAGGAGATGAACTCTTGTTTTTTTTTCCCCCTATCAGAACAGATTTGAAAGGTGGCAGCTGCCAGGCCTGCGTTGATGGATCTGGGTTTTCAGAGTCAAGTGGGAGCCGTAATGGCTGAGTGAAGAAGGAACGGATCGCGTAGAAACGGGGCACAAACCCACAGGAACTGACCATTTAGGCGACCATGAAAGGACAAGAGTTTTACGCAACAGTAAACAGGAGCCGGACCCTCTTTCCTCCTCCTCTCTCTCTCTCTCTCTCTCTTTTCCTCTCTACATACATACGAATACATGTATAATGTATGTACAACTGTATCTCAGCAGCACATCATTTCAAGTGCCTTAAAATACCTCAATGAATGCAATTTTGCAGAGAGAAAAATCCCCCACGTGCTGAATAATGGAAATCTCAGTAAGATAAGAATGAGAACAGCACCGCTGCCAAAATCAAGATGGCTCTCAACAGGCGCAGTGGCGAAGATCAATGCCATTTTAATGGCTCCCCATTTCAAAGGCATGAATGGGCTCACTGTTGCGAAGTGACTTTGACAGTTCACACTAAACAAACTTTGCCAAAGCAGATGTAGGGATAGACTCTAAAGCAGTTTGTCTTTCTGGCGCCCTCTCTTCCCCCCTCGCCCCCACCAAGCGTCCTTCGGTGCCTCTGCTTTCCTTTAACAGCTTCCACTTTCTACAGTCATTCAAAAAAGCCCCATACAGGACCTTGAACATTTCTGAAAGTCTTGCTCACTAGCCTGACGTAGTCAGCGGTCAACCGTGGTTGTAAGTTCTTCTCTGCTCACCCCGCCCCTCTCACCCCAAAAATAGTCTCACACCAACCCAATCCCCCCCCCACCCAACCCCCAGCCTGGCCTGCCCCAATCCAGCACGCTAAAAGACAGGCCTTGGAGAAGCAGAGCTGTGTTAAATTCATCATTGTTGGAGACTGATAAAGAGCTTAAGGCCTATGAAAAGAGGCTGGACACAATCTCACAGCCTGCGAGGCCCTTGGCTGAAAAGCTCGCCGTACCGCCATCGTGCTTACCGCCTTCTCCGGGCACTTGACAACTGCAACAGCGCACAATAGAATTCTTGTGTCAAACAAAACGGTCGTTGTCTACTCAAAGGTTTATTGCCAAGACCCCATTTGCACATGCATGCCCAATAACACCCCATTAGAAAAACTACTACAAGCAGAACTAAACAAGATTTTCCGCCTCGCTTGATGGTCTTACGTTAAGGCCCTCATTCATGCGCTCAACTGCATGCACAAAAAAGGCACAGAATCTAAAATGTAAAAAAAAAAGAAAAGAAAACACTGTCACAAAATCCTTTTGATGAGCAGAAAACAAATATGCGCTGCTAAAGAATGTCCGTTTGCTGTGGCGTTAAGCTCTGCCAGAGGCTGCAGGGCAGTTGGGATTTGCCCGTCGAAACAATTCGAGTGGGCCACCAGATAGTTCTATCGCAATATAGTTTGTTTACATGTTGAATACAGTCGTAATGTATGTCGTGTTGTGATTTTGTGCGGTGAAAATGGTGGTCAGGAGTATAAAACTGAGGAATGCGGAAAGGTTACACAAAGTCAACGGCTAGGGTACAGCCACCGGCACTCAGCATCGTATGCAGCAGCAACACAGTTCATCCATTGCTTTTCTTCTGGCAGAGATGATATGGGATGATAAAAGGCAGTATCATTTTGCTAAAGAAAAATACAGAAAAGGCACAGACCTTGGTAATACCACCCTCTGATTATCCCCCCGATTATCATGCAGCGGCCAATGGCTTTTTAAAAAATGCTGTTAAAATGTCTGCTTGGACTTTGGAAGAACTACAGAGCACAGGTCAGATAAGGTAGCTACAATTCCCATAAAGTACCAGTTACCCGTAGCCATGAACACATACATATTATGCTGTATTTGAGAAAATGAAGAGGCTAATATTTGAATAGGATACAAATAACTAGTAAAAGAAAAAGTCACTCACTTTGTAAGTGTATTAGCTAGCAATAATGTACCTATGGCCTGCTAATGTAACGATTCCGTGTGTACGTTCCAGTTCTAACTTGTCTAACATGTCCAGAATAGCTAAATACCAAACGAGGAAACATACAATATTCTCGCACATTAAGGGGTGCACTCAGTGTAAAAATTGTTATAACGCTGCCTAATTGCTGTTACCATCTATATGGAATCATTCCTATTGCTAAAAATGGGATTTTCAGTATCTCTGACCACCTCACCTCTTCACTTGACATTCTGCTTCTAGCGCTCGGGGGTGCGTCCTCAACGGAGGTGTGGGTGGGTTTGAGGATGGAGGAGGAGACAAACCCAAAGTCTAGAAGGGCCGCAAAAAACCTGCATTGTGTAACTTTAACCCACACACACACACACACACACACACTGTTGTTTGATTCAAGAATATCTTTTTCGTTGCTATTTTTTAAAAACAGAAGTGCCTTTGACAACTCTAACAATGTAGCAGTCATTAAGCTGGGCTCGCAACCCAGCAGTTGAGGGTTCGATCCCCAGCTGGGACGCTACCGTTTGTATCCTTCAGCAAGGTACTTAACCTGAATTGCTTCATTTAAAAATCCGGCTGCGCAAATGGATTGTGCGTCTAAGTGGCACTGAATTAGAGCATCTGCTAGATGCCAAAAATGAAATGAATGAAATAATATCAGTATTCTGGTAATAAACTCCAACTGAGGTGAAAAAATGTGTGTGTCGGGGGAGGAGGGCGGCAAGGTGAATGATGAAAGTTCAGTGTCCTCCATTACCGTCCCATTTAACATTTGCACCCTGGCTCTGGAGGTGGCGCTGGTCGCCCCCCTCGACCTTCCCTTCCTTACAAGCCCCGCAGACCATCAGCCACATTAAAAATGTAAAGGAAGTCAAGCTGCTGAAGGTCTGTTGACTCGCGAGGGCTGCACTCCAAACGACGGCACCAATCCGTGAGGCTTCCACATTTCCACACACCTCACCTCAGACAGTGGAGCTCCACTGCACTGTCCCCACAGAAATATGAGAATCCGCTGATTTCCAGTGAACAAATATAGGTCTGCATTCCGTCCAATGTGACCTATATATATATATATATATATATATATATTTATTTTTAATTTTTATTTATTTATTCTTTTTACAATACCGAGGAAGAAAACGAACATCCGTATGCGTTGATTTAACATAGGTAGCAGGGAGCTGCATTTCATGCAGATGTGCTGGTATTTAACCGGTATAATCTACGCTGGTAAAGTGGCAAACCCTTGGAAAGCCACAAGCTAGATACGAAGCTGCTGAAATGTAAAGATAAGGCCGCAGCAAACAGTGTTTCAGATTCTGTAAAGCTGTGCTATTCTGCTTAGCAATCCCCCTTCCATTCAGCCCATCCCCTAAGCTGCAAAGCCAGCGATTAAATATTCGAAGACAGAATATTACCACACGGCTAAGATGGGCCCCTTTCATATTTTCAGCGTTTGAAACGCGCACCCAATCCAAATTGGGACAGCAAACAGGTTGTGATTTGTCGCGTTTACCCCCGCCGTTTTTTTTTTTTATTATCCTCTGAGTCTTCATTAGCCCGCTGAATGCGAACACACAAATCTCTCGGAGAAGTTTAATTGCGGCAAATCTCGAAACCGTCAATAGCACGCCGAGGATAAAGAGGAGAGAGGCGAAATAAGCATTAGCTGATTATGCAAATGCGCAGTTCCGCCATATGCTACCTGATAATGAACAAACCGCGCGCGCCTAGCAGCCCGGTCGCAGTGAAAGGATGATCTGTAAGTGAAAAAGACATGGGCTGCGGATTACGGGGTGCGGGTGGATGCGGGGGGTTTTGCAGGGGTACGCAACGGAAGGTGTGTAAATAACTGCCCTGCTGCGTTGTTCCCTCTGACGCAGACTCTTTTTCTAAACTGACTGTGCATGTGCGTGTGTGTGTGTGCTTGTGTGTGTGGGGGGTGGGGGTACACACGGGGGGTTGGGACAGTGGAGGGGGTTGACATCTGCAATTTAGGACGACTGCAGATGTGGAGAAAGGTAATGGAGCATGTTATTGCTAATCAATTCCCTTCTCTCGCCACTCCTTCATAAGCCCAAAGAGAGGCACGAGTGTATCCAGGTCAAATGGCAGGACTTATCCGGCAAAAACAACACGCTAACGATGCTCTACTTTCTGAGATACTGCAGTTGAAAGTGTAACGTTTCTGCAGTGTCACGGTTAGGTTCTATAGAGAATTGTGCCGTATCATAACAAAAACAAAGAAAGCAGTTTGGGCTTTTCCAGTTAGGCAACCTTAGCCATTGGTTAGGGTTTGGCGCTTTATCTGGTGTCTCAGTTCATCTACACAGCAGCAACTGATCTGCAATTAAAGAGCTGGGGCTTCATTTATAAAAAGTTTTTTTATTAAGTCTTGGATTTAAACTTATACCTGATCTTAAGATCAGTTGCCAAACTGTGCTTACGCTTCATTTATTAAAAAAAAAAAGAATGAGACCAAAAAAAGATCACCAGATCTTGTCTGCCTGCACGTGTCCGTGTATGTGTGTGCATGTGTGCGTGTGGGTAGGGGGGAGTACGTTGCTTTGTGGGACTATGCTTGTATGTGGAAATTTTCATCCGAGAGCTGTCTCACCACAGGAACATTTATCTGACAGTCCTAAGCTTGCCAGGGTAGAGTCACCGAGTTCCTTTTTTTTTTTCTTTTTTGCATCACAGGAACAAATCCTGAATTAACATGTTCCCTCCAAAGCTGACGTCGCACAAAAAGGCGCTGGGCATAATTTGCAGAGAGGCTCTTTGACACTAAACCAAACTGTGAAAGAAGAATGAAGATGTTCCCAACTACAAACCCCCATCAGAAATGTCATGTTTGCGCTGTTATTTCCAAGGGAATATACAGATTCCATAAATAAGCAAGAGAAATCTCTGTCTATGCCAAGTGAGATCTCCCAGCCTGTTTATTTGGCAAGGGAACAACAAGCACAGTCATCAGATGAGGGGCAGGTTTCAGGTCCAATTAAAAGATGAAGCCTAACATAGCTCAATTAGACTTGATCTTAGACAGTTTCATGCCTGGCCTACATATTCACACAACACAAACTTGTATTTTTAGACATGGGAAAGATCCAATACATGCACAAGTCAGTGACAGTGAAAGCATGTCTGAATAGTTTGAGTATGGATATGGAAATTTAGCAAAGTAAAGGCACTTTAAATCTCAGTGGCAGTCTTACTAATTTCTTCCAGGCTAAAGGTGCCATAAACTTATGACCAGAATCAAGACGGCTATTTTATTTATTTATTTTGTTTCTGTTTGAGTGTGTCGGTGTGTGAGTGTGCGTGCTTGGGTATGACGTGCTTTGAGACTGAAAATTAACAAATAAAAAAAGCTGCTAAAATCGTAATCGTGACAAATACTACAACGATATGCGTATTACATTCGATTTACGTAAAGATGACAGAAGTATTCCGTTCGGGACACTGCAGAATGTTTCGCCACTGAAGCCATGGCAACCGCACTGTAGCCACACCGTGCCAGTCACGTGTCCCCTGCTGCTCAAATCACAGTCCACGAGGGCCAAGAACCGCTGCTTTTCCACCCTCTCGTTACCTGGGAGTCAGGTGTGAAGACAGCGTGGCCAGTTAGTAGCACTAATAGCACAGTCATTTTCCTGGGAGAAAAGAAAGCTGGGGTCCTGATTGGATTTCAGGGCCAGATTTGAGTTTTCATGCGCTAGTCTCTGATGCTAGCCTATGAAGCGCTCAGTAATCGGTAAAGCAGGGGACACTCAAATCTGGCCCTCCAGGAAAGTCGTACCACTGGTCTTCATCCCCCACCCCACCCCCACCCCCCCTTTAATCAGGACGGATTTAAACCTGGGACACGAGGTGATTTAAATCTCTGGCCAATCGGTGGCATTAATCGATCCATTAACTATCGGGTGAAAAGAGAAAACTGGACTCCAGGGCCAGATTTGCGTATCTCTGCAGTGCAGGATCCCCGGTCGCCGGTAATGTTCCACTGTCCCATCATTCATCCCCACCTGTGTCTCCAGTGTTAGCAGTACCATACAGCTACCGCGGCTCAGTGCCCTCTTTACTGCACACGGAGTGCATTTTTTTCCCTTGATCTTTATTATTCTGTGGCACCCTCGCTGTTTTTACTGCGGTTCTGCAACTAACACTAAGCAGCAGAAACCAGCTTGTGTTTTCCACCGGGCGCATTATGTTATTAAACGGTTATTTTTCACCGGCCGTCGAGAGCTCCTCGCTGTTCGCCGAAACCCAGCGAGGAAAAAAAGGCATCGGTGAATCTGCTCAATATCCTCTCGCTGATCAGAGGAGCTTTCACAAGGGCAATTACTGGGTTATTATTAGTGAGCCCGGACAAGCAGCAGGAGCAACAGCCAAGGGACACTGAAAGGCCTGAACAGCGGCCAGGCCAATAAAGTGCATTCCAAGCATAACCAAACATCACTTGCAAGCGACGATGAGAGGAGGCAGTTGAGGTCCGCCATTTTCTATTTTTTTTTTTTTTATATATATACACTTATTATTACCTGATAATTAATGTTACTTCTATTCAAAGGTGTGTAGGACTGTAGGCAAAGTGCTGAAAAAGGCAACAGTATGATGCCTTAATTACACACAGATCCTTGTCACAGCTTTGTAAGATGCATATTCATGACTATTCTGAGAGGTCTAAGCTTAACAGGCCCAGCGAGCTTACAGCCTAAGCTGCTCCAGGAACAGAGACAGACAGCCTCCTCCTCCTTCCGAGCGGTAATCCAAACACATTATGAGAGTCAGAGTTTTTGGTAATTCGCGATAGGCTGCCCACATAGCTAAAAGAAAAAGCATTTCGTTATAAATGTCCATGCATGGGCTGATCAAAGTGCAAATGTGACAGCACTTGCAGAGCATGAATATGAACACAAAGGCCGCCCCCGCGAATCCCATATCAGCACGCATTTCTATTCAGCCACGGGCACGCTCCTTCAAACGTGTGAATGAGGTTTACCTAAGCCCTCACTTCAAACCAAACCCTTTCATACCCTCCTCTTTGTGCATCACATCAACCCACACACACACACACACACCGCACTGCACTGTCCACAGAAAAATCTAATTTCGTTAAATCGTTTCGGTAAGTCACGTTGAGTCGACCACTTGCTTCAAGAGAAAGCGTTTCCGTCAGCTGCCCATAGTTTTCCAGCCTGCTCGGTAACCATCTGAAGAGGATGTAAACACAGCTTTGCTCACAATTTATTTCCATGTTACTAAAATGGAGGGAAAGGTTATATTTGTTGCCAATGCTTGTCCCTTGCTTATAATTTCCCCCCTGGTTTAGCACACTCCAATCGTATTTGTTTTGAAGGTATGGTCCCAACCACAGCAACATTAGGGGGACTAGCCTACTAGCATGAGTCCTCAAAGCTGCACATCCGTAACATCTGTAAAATATGCAGCAGGCCCAGCAGCCCTGCCGTGAAGTCATTGCACTGGCGGATTGCACCTCGTGTGTATCTAGCATATGCAGACAGCAGGCGCCCAGCTGACCAATTGATACTGTCCCTCCCCAAGCAGTTGTGAGGTAGGCTATGACCTGCAATGGTATGCCCAACCACAGTAGGCCACAGGCAAAGTCAGGATACCATTCTGGACCAAGATACCATGGTAACGTTGCATAGTTTGCTGAATATTATTATTATTATTATTATTATTATTATTGATAATAATAATTATTATTATTATTATGCTGTTGTCATGCAATTCCAGAAAAAAAAGCAAATGCATTGCTGCAGAATAAATTGTTCTACAAAACCCCAACTGGGACTGTTAAGAGTAAGATCCCTTCATCACCATTCAGTCCACTGAATTAACCAAGAAGGGAAGGGTGTGCTTTGATAAACCCCGACATGTCAATAACCCCTGCTTCTCCGTGCTCAGTCAAAACATTGATGATGCAACTTAGTTGGAGGAGACGGCAGTCCCTTTTTTGGCAATGACACGGATAAGATGTGCTGTGGCAGAGCAATAAGTAAATCGCATGCCTTTGGTGAAATAATGAAGTCGCGGACTCTTGATCTTAAATTACAGCTAGACTTCTTTCCATTTTTCGTTTCCATACTATTTGCTTCCTCCCACATTTTTTTTCACTCCACGAGGGCATGTGGAGTTCGTTTAAAACATCCATTCTGTGTTCAGAGACATGCTGCTCTTCAATTCCCTCCAAGGTTGCACCTTATAAAAGAACTGATTCTCCAGTCCCGGGGTCAAGTGCAGCATTAATTTTCATTCTGTCAAAAAGAATGGAGCATATCATTCTATTCACCGTTCACTGCCATCCTGCAGTACCACAAAACAAGATGCATCACCCTAAAGTAATTAAATGAACGCAGAAATGGAATTCATTCACTGTTGCACAGATAGTTTCATGTGCAAAGTTATTCCGATTTTTTCCCTCCACAATAAACCAGATATTCCCCATTTGCACCCATCTTTGCACAGCTTGCCAAAATGTTGAGTCTTCCTCTTGCCCACTGCTTCACTTATTCTGTTAATTATTCTGTAAATTACATCAATATTTGCATGAAATCGGTTTGTTGTGGGCCTGCTAACAGCAACATAGTCTGATCTCCCACAACTCCCAGCAAGCTGCCGACTGTCCAGAGATGGTGGCTAAGGAGTACCACCCTTCTACCCTCAGATTAACCACTGAACTGGAGCATAATTTCACACTAAGTCTGAGATTATGACTAATACCACCCTGCTGCGCTCAGATATTAGCTAACCGCAGAACTGAGGTATAACTTTCCACTAGACTGAGGTCAGGACTAATGCCACCCTGCTATGTTCAGGTATTAACTAACCACTGAACTGAGGTACAGTATAATTTACCACCACCTAATGCCAATCTGCTACATCTAGGTATAACCTAGTGATGAACTGGGAACAGAATAATAGTCATGCTGTTATGCTCAGGAATAATTTACCAATAACCACCACCATTAGCTTTGCTAACCAACAAGCAAAGCACATATTATAAATGCATAGATATATATGTACTATACCCACACCCAGCCCTAAGAAGAAAACAAACATAAAGCCATAAACAAATATGACCTAAAGCCATAAAAAGGCCATAACCTGAAAAAAAAAAAAAAAAAACGAAACAAAAAAAAGAAAAAAGTAGAGTGGGAATGAGAGGGGAACAAAGATTTGAAGAGAGGGAGTAGGATTTGAAGATTGTGCTCAAAATGTGTATGTAAAAACTCCTAAATGGGGGTTAGTTAGAAGTGTGTTATCCAATTCACTGGATGTAAAAACAAATTAACAAAACACGGACAGAACATTCAGATGGAGATAGACAGCCTAATTATAATTATGAAATGACATGGCGTAATATTAGTGTGCCGTTGTCAGAAGTTCTGGGACGCTGGCGTTGTCCTTGGCGTTGTCCTCAAAGAGTTAGATTATATTATCACCGCGCCCACAACTTTGTAACATCTAAACCCACTGCAAAGAATCTACGGACGGTGCATTTAAATGGGAGCACAGAGGAGTGAATGACACCTAATACGTCCAGTGTCCCGCAAATATGATGTGATCGCTGGATTGGCAGAAAAACTGACATTTGCGCTGCACCATTGACTAATTAATAGGAGTCCGAATCCCGCAATATCGATGTAGATAATAGCAGGATTACTGAATGTTGGCCTACACTGTTCACACAAAGGCATAAGGAAATTATGCCAGAAAACTCAACACATAATTATTTTGGGGATGAATGTGTGACTGCTACGCAACCCGACTTCCGCGTGGGGAAAATAGTTTAAACCTATCCAACAGAGCTATGGATCCACTTTCATTTCAAGGTAATTTTTCGTGTCCCCGCGTCTTTTTAATCCAGCAGGGGGGACAAGCTCCTTTGAAAATCCGGCAGTGAAATAACAAATGCTTTTATTTGTTGAAAATGATTGATCAGTTCCATCGACCCGCAGCAATGTGCAAATGGGAAGAGCGTAGCACGGAGCAAGAAACGAGAGCTCCATTCTTTTTCACTTTCTAGAACTCCAAGGTGGTAATGTGACACCGATGGTAACAGAAGCCACTGACTAGAAAGATGTTAATCCTGACAAAGTGACATAGCATTAACCGGAGCCGCAGCGAGATTGAATTCTGCGTCCCCTGGGACCGTGGGTAACGCCGGTGGTGGCGCTCCATCTTTTTGAATGCCCCTTAGAGACGATACCCTGCTTGCAAACAGAGCTCTCAATCCTCCAAAAGTACAACAGCACCCTCTATTGAAATGCAGCACATAGTCCAGGGGAATTTTTCTTCCCCCTTTAGCCTCGACGTTATTCAGTGGTTTGACCTGGGAGGTTGATTTGTTATGGGTTTTGTCCCGTCTGCAAGGACGTCTGGTAATGCTGCAGAGTACTCCAAAATGTATCATTTCTTAGCTTTTCTCCGCACAGTAGAATTTTTTTGTATATCTGAATTGTTACTGCTATTGTAGGCATATAAGAATTAATTTAATGGAGCGTGCACATGGGCCAGTGACAGCTAAATGGGCAACTGATGGCACATTTAAAATTGATCAAACTGCTTTCGCCACTGTTTATGTAAGTAAACTATTGCCGGGTATACATTCGGATTTATTATAACAAACGTTAGGAGAACAGAGTGTTGCAGCTACCTGTAATATAAGCATCTAATATAATTGCCCGATACATTGTTGTTGAATTAACTTAAAAATTAAACATGGTGTATTGACCAGTGTACTTCACACTCATGTACCTACAACAAAAGTGAATATATAAATAACGTCTTTTGTATCATTATGTTGTGATAGAAGATATTAACGAGTCAAAGTCATGGTGACTTAAAAATAGGCTATGTTATAATCTTCGATGTGCGGATAAAATTCAAGTAAAGATCGGAGGCAAGCTAAAGCCCAGACATAAACCTTTCGTCTGAAAAGTAAAAGGTGCAACCTGGAAAAATGTTACAATAACGAAATGTAAATGGAAAATAACTTGCCATAGTCAACCTCGGACACTAACAAAGTTAACCTACAACTCGCTCTCAAAAAAAAAGAAGAAAGTTTTAAATGTATGTTTTGGAAATTTGAAATATCCTTTTCATCCCAGAATTCGTCTATATACGGTAAAGAAAACAATTTTATGCCATTATTATTCGCACGGAGGGATAAAGAACTAAGGGCGGATGGGGGATGGGCTGAATGCATTCGCTGGGTAGCCCATAACAGTACCGTGAAGATAGGAGAGGGGTCTGAGAATCTACGCCAGCTTGAAAGAAGCTATCTTCAGCTGTGGGCATGAATACTGAATAAACTTGAAACGATGGTCAAGATGACCGACTACGGGCACTTGTGTCTTATCAATGCAGTGTTTGAATAAACAAGTAAAAATTCAGTGGTGGCATATGCCTCGCTTAAAACAACGGCATATTGACAGACCGAGTTACTACAGCGAATAATCTATATTCCGTTTTATTTTTAAGTCTATGCAGCCCACTGCTTTGTGACACTGTTTTCAGCATTTAATAGTCGATAACAGCAGCTATGCACAGTCATCACACGTTGTCTACTCACCCTTTATTCACATGGTTGTAAATATTATGTTGTCATTTTGTATTTTACCAAATAAGACCTTATTCATTTGCATGTTCGATCAAATGTAAAGTAGTCTAATGGTGATCATAATCTTTATTAAAGTGGAGGAAAATGCAATTACATGCATCGGCATAAATGTAAATCACCAGCTGACCAACAGCTGAATAACCGACTTGAATGGAAGAGCGAACATGAAAGAACGACGAAATCACTCTCTGCATAGCAATGATTAGTAGACTGCTCCATCGCTAGGGATCCCGTTCACCCAATCTTGTATTCTAGTCAGCTGTATTTTCAGTTAGTGGTTTTTTTCCCCACAAGTTTGAACACATCGATGCCTCACCAGCTCATTTGCATACTGTCCAAATTGATTCAACTGCTGACGAAAAACATTTTCTCTACCGAAAACTGAAATAAATAATGCTGTTAATTAAATTCGATTAAAAAAATAACAATAATGCAAAATCATCAACCTGGTTGGCACAGAAGGAGGCAATGTGTAGTGGTTGAAGGCGCGTGTTATGACGTGATATTCCAGTTTGATAGTCTAATATTTGCGCGTTCCATCCTATCGGACAGAACTAAAATATAGCTATATTAAACACAGGTAAATGCAGTCGTAATTTTGTTAGCAGCTGTAGCCTTCAAACACACGCCACTTTTGTCTTCAGGACACAGGCACTTCTTGCTTAGTAACCTAAGAATTCTAACAAAGTGTCTCCTCGAACACGTTATGACGGAATATAATTCAAGTGACATTTCATTTAAGTGGCTGTTTCCACTAACAATTACAGCTACGTTCGTGTTTCGATGCCCTGTCTGGGTAACAAGCCTGTTATCCTCGTTGAGTTTGCGAGACAAGTCCCATTTTTCTAGGACCCAAAACTCCGCTCATTCCATCTCAAGACTGTGTTTGTTCAGGTGGTGGCGAATCATTATTTTCTGATTTCATCGTAAATAATGAACGATATTCATACACAGCACGCGTAGCCTATTGAAAATGATTAATACGATTAATGTAAACGCACACAGCCCTTACCTTTTCAGACTGCCAGATATGCTTCCGTCACCTCAGTGTTCCAACGAACGGTCCCATTAGCGTCTATACTGCGTATGTTTCTCTATGACAGGAGAACATTCCACACCATCAGTCTTTAAGAACACTCCAAATAAAGGCTTCTCTTCCGCTTGAGTTAAGTAGCAAAATGAGACTGATACAGAGTTGGGTGAAATAAAGACAAGGCGACCAAGCGCTAGAAGCGAGACTATACAGAAGAATAAAACTGTAGCATCCCCCACAATCAATCCGGTGCAGCCGCTCTGTAGCGCACGTCCTCTCTCCCTCCTCAGCGAAACGAAATGACGCTCATTGCCATGCTGGGCAGGCGCTTCTTCTTCGCCGCTGGTGACTAACTAGAGTCTGCCCCGTTTTTTTTTTTTGTTTTTTTTTACGTTTCTTGATGGAAGCCGTTTCTCATTTGGCACACGGCCCCAGCAAGTGCAAAGTAATAGCTTGAATGGTTAAACTGGGTTCAAAAACCTCCGGCCAATCAAAATAGGCGAGTAGACGCGGCACCGCTTGGGACTCGTCTCAAAGGGAGAAATTGTCACAATTCCATACGGGATGAATTCCTTATCCTCTCAATGCGTCCGTGGGAAGCGCATCTCTCCAGTTCTGGAGTGATGTCAATAAAATTGCTCCCACTTACGTAAAAAGATAACTGAATGTGCTCGCTCTTACATCAGGAGTGGATATCAGCCCATTTCGCCTTAAAGCAAACCCACTTCATCATACACTACGAATATCACAAAGCAGCTAATACGGAGTGAGCCAGGGATGTTTGTGAAAATCAAGTGGTGGCTGCTGCAGGCTTCACAAATTGCCAAGTAAAAGATCTGTTGAATTTGCGAGTGCAAAAGTAGGCCTATCCTTCACTAATCTTCACCGATTCATCAGCTGCTAAATATTCCCACTAGTGAATACCTGTCACAGCCTCATTGACTTTTCTCCAGACGTCAGCCGGTATGTTTTTTAGCTCCTAATTCCCCAGGGTTATCGGGTATATCTTAAGAAAACTAATATCGAGGTCACCTTAGTGAACCCTTTAATACTGGTCTTTGTGTGTTGTGTAAGCTAATTACGGTTCCAAATGCAGCAGAAGCAATTATGATGTGAACCTGTCAACGAGCATAATTATGCTTTGCAGACAGCAAGCCCCTTTTTTCTATTTTTGAGTGGGGCGTGAACGTAAAAACAAGAGCTTACTGCTAGTGATGGCCATGCAAATCTCTTAGCAGTTTTGCTATTTTAGCTATAACGCATTTACCTGAAGTTGAAACGGCAAGTCCCTCCTCACAATACATAGAGCTGGGTTGTTTCTGGATTATATTTGAATAAGCATATGAAAAGAAAAATGTACACATAAATAAATTGATAAAGCATGATGTTTGTTTTTCAAGTATCAGATTCGTTAAGTACTAATGTATATTTTGTGTTTATGTTTCGTTTAATTTATCCATGTTGGGGGCTGTCATTGCTCCTCTCCACCAGAATAGCATGCCACATAAGAATTACAGTCCCATTGTCATTCACCCGGAAGAGATATGTGCCCGGGCTTGCCAAAAATTCACATTTAATCCCTGGGGGGATATTGCTGTCATAAAGCCAGATAATCTTGTACAGGATCCGCCACTAATTGTCCATTTGGCAGGCGAAAAAAAAAAGTGAATAATCAATTCCACCTGATTATTACCCTCTTCAGCGCCTGAATAATATTGTAGCTGGGGTAATGGATTTACTGATATTAGCTTAACAGCAGTCGCCTATGAATGAAGGAATAAATAAAGGGGGCCGGCATCCGAGGTGACAGAGAATGACTGTGCCGCAATCGATACGGGGGAAGGTTTTAATCAGCTCAATTTAAGGCACAAATTAGGCATCAGGTGGAGGCACCGACTGATTTGTGGTCCGTCCACGCTGCTGACCCAAAGCTTTTTCTTTCCGGTTTTTTTTCTGTTTGCCTGGTTATCGGCCGCAGGTCTGCCACGCCGAACAGCAAAGACAACCGGACACTCGGCTGGCGCAGGCAGTGCAGTCCATGGGTGGCTGAGCAAGGCACTGCACGTTGGCCCTCGTAGCCGGTCGCATGCAGAAGGGGTTTTGGCCTTGAGACCCAGTAACCGCGAGTGTCAGTGAACACCAGAGTTGTTTGGCATTCGTTCCCTCTGCCTCTTGTGCCTCCTCGAATAACCAAGGCGAGACGTTTTTTTGGGGGGACGCGGACCGGCCTGACTGTTTTTGAGCGCCACGAGCACGCGGAGGCCGACCGGGGCGGCGTCAAAAGAACCTTTGCCCGCCGCGCGCCGCGCAGAGCGAAGCTCGCGATCAGCCGGCCGCACGGACAGGCTGACCCACGTCTCAGAGGGAAACAATATCAGCTTGAGGTGGTAAATCTTGTTTTATTTTATTTTTTCATTTTATTCTCAGATAAGGAATGGTCGGCTTCCATGCCAGGGCAGAGGGGACGGCGGCAAAACACAAAACAATCTGCGAAGATAAGAGACAAGGGCTTTTAGAAAACGGCATGTTTTTTTTTGTTTTGTTTTGTTTTGTTTTCATAAACCAAGCAATTTCTCAGGGGTGGGTTCCCTTGCAGTCTCAAAATCCCATGTTAAACTGAATGTATAAGATGACGTCCTTTCATATATTTCTTTATACAATCACTGTCAGTGTTTCTCTTGTACAATATTGCTATTAATTGGAAACTTGCTGGTAAGTTCGAAAAGCTACCAGCTTGAATGCTCTGTCTTTGCATGTGACTATGTAAAAGCATTAGAGCAAAATGACCCCAAAGACACAGAAGAGAGTAATGTGTCCTGTGATATTAATGTACACTTAAACAGTTGGAGATATTGGTTCCCTTGGAACATTGGTAGTCTGTTTGTGATGAATCTATTTGTATGCATCTTATTTTTAGCAAGTATCAGTTTTTCAATAATATCTTTGCTACCTGGCTTGGATGTCTTGCACTAGTGTTCTGAATTATAAATGTTACTGAAGAACACAATGGCCCTCTCGCAATAATGGAAGATCAACTGTGTATAGAAGCAGATTAATAAAATTACATGTTGGTTATATATGTATTTGTTCATTCCTTTGACATCAGAATGGCACAAACAAATGATAAATATTAATGAATACAATTAGCTATAATTCATGAAAGGTAATCCTTTCAGTGAATTTGTAAGTAAAACAAGGAATGTTATTTTATGATTAGATCAATAAGGCAAACATTATTCCCCTCATCATGTGTTTTGCCATACATCAAGAAATATAATGTATTGTGACAGTGTTTATGCTATTATTTTACCCGGGATACACCAATTAAATGGATCCAATACAATGGCTACACGTCCTGGGGAAAAAAAAATAAAAAAAGTGTCACATAGCCTAACTGCGTCAGCGCACAGGTAAACAAGGATCGTCCGTCACCGGAACACAACATTCCTTCATTGCCGCGGACACCGAAGCCTGGGCATCTCGGCTGCTGTTCGGCGGCTGCTGTAGGCAACGGCCTTGGTAAAAACCGGCCAGCCAAAGAGCAGCCGCGGTGCTGCGGGGGGGAAAAGCGGGAAGCGCGCGTAGCCGCCGGCAGGTACAGAGGGTGTAATCGAATGAACCCGCGCGGAGGTGCGCCGCGCCGGCTAATGGAAAGGAAACAGGCTGCTGGGCTGAAATGTGAATCTCGCTGCCCATATGGAGGGGGCTTGCTGCGACCGTGATATCCCGTAAATAGGATTGGGCCCTGCGGGGATCTGTCGGCCGAGGGGAAAAGGGGTGGGGGGGGGGGGGGCGAGGGATTGGGGCAGGCGAGTCCCGAAAATGATTCCTTTGAAAGGGTACCCACCTAATGCCTCGCCTCCCATTGGCCGAGCGAGACGTGATAATCCAGTCGGATGAAAAAAAAGTGAGTTCAAAGTGGTTCAAAGGGCAAAGGTCATAACTGTTATGGATAAATAAATAAAAAAAGCAGCAGCAGCGTAATGTATACCCATGTTTTTTTAAACACATGTACACTGACACATTTACATGAAATCAATGGAAATATATACAGTGAAATCTGTCTAAGGGGAGTAGTGGAAAATGGCCGTCGTGTGCAGTTAAATCTGCCATAGCAGATTTCATTGTAACAAGTAAAAAAACGCGCGCACACACACACACACACACACACACGCACAAACCCAGAACGTAAGAAGATAATGCAATTCATTGAAAAGAGTTGGCACGGCCCTTACCATGTGGCTGTCATGCATCGATGCAGCTCCTCTGGGAGAGCAAGAGCATGACTGGCGAACACGTTTTGCAGGTGACTGCGATGCAAACATAATATATAGAAAAAAAGTGAAAGTACCATAAAGTACCATCGTGGACACGTTGGCTGCCATGCAACAGGTGACTGCCAAGGCGGGTTTCACACATACAGTACACAGGGGCTGGCTCAAAACAATGGAACCACCAAACAATATACGAACATCAAGCAACTAATGAGGTGTAGGACCACCCACCCTTCACATTCAGGACAATTTCATTCCTTCTAGGAATGCTGTCATACAGGTGAAATTTACTGTGTGTCCAATGTTCCATTGCACACTGTCTGAACTGAACTTCACAAGGAAGGCTTCTGTTTCCTTGAGGGGTGATGGAGGTGGAAATCTATTTCACACTATGCACTCCAGAACTTCCAAAAAATGATGATGTTCGAGGATGTTCAGATCTTGTGATTGTGGAGGCTATGGAATGAATTTGTTTAGTTTCTCTACCAATGTGTCCTTTATGGGGGTGTCGTTATTGGAATATAGAGACATCATAAGCGAACAGTGTTTTCACCATAAGGTGCACCTGGTGCACATGGCTTCATATTGGTTGGCCGTTATAAAACCACGCAGAGCAATCATCATATGTAAAGACTCCCATGAGATGGCTACACATACTGTTGCAAGTCCAATCCACCATCGTTTTTAACAGCTGGCAACAGACAAAGGCCACCTTTGGTATGGCTTTTACCAGGTGTGTGTGTGTTTGTGTGTGTGTGTGCATGTATTTTCCCACCAATATTCCAAGCAAAATTATTCAATAAGTGAATAAATTCTCAGGTAATTTCAGTCGTAAGTAGAATTTTTTATTTTATTTTACAAGCATCTAAAGGGTTATTGTATATCAAATATGCATTTGTCCCAGGTCTGGTGTAGACACAAGCACATTTGTTAGACTTTTTCTACTGTTATTTTTTCACCTAGCAGAAGAGGCTATTAGTAATGAAATCTGAATCAATATGTGCATTTGCATATAGCTGAAAGTAAGCAATAATTGCATTCTTGCTTACTACCCACCTTTTAAACACTGAAAGATCTGCGGTTGAACTCTGTGGCTTCCACCATCTGCCTGTATCACCTTGTGTTGTCGGGTTCTGGTGCTGGCAAGGAAATAGTATGAAAATCAATCAGATATATAATTAAAAAGAAAAAAAAAAAGATTCACATTCGGTCAACCTCATCTGGTCCCTGTGGTTAAGCAATACATCAATTCTGATGTTAATTTTTTTTAGAGAAAAGAATAAAAAAGCAATTCCCTCCATCTCTCAAAGAAGGATGAAGAAGCATTTTTGTCCACTGATAAGCCAACTAGTAGCTCTACCAAAATCAAATTATAATGAAGCATTACTTATGGTCATATTTAATCATTAATAATATGCATATTTAATAATAATATTTATTATAATTTCAGAAGTGGTTTAATTTTATTCTATAAGAAAACTGCACTACATAAAAAAGGAAAAAAGTAAACATGGCTTAAATTTGATCTAATATGTAGTCTTCATTGAAGCATTAACACACTTCTACGGTATACAACAGACATTCTTTTTTGAAAGCTGCTATTTAAATATAGTTCTGGTGCAGTGTGGAACAGCAGAATATTCTCAGGCTCTCAGGCACGTAAACAGCACCCCTGCCTCTTCAGCCTGTTTTACTGTAAGGTTACCATGGTTACCTCATCCTGCCTGTCAATCAATGTTGCTTTGCCACTTTGTGTTCTGACTTTTTTTTTTTTTCCACAGCCAAAGCTTTTTTTTTTTGTCTTTCAACATAATGAGCCAGATCAGCCCCCCCCCCCCCCCCCCCCCCCCCCAACATCATTTCAAGTATCAACTTGTACTCAAGTCCCAACTCATGCTGAGCTCCTGCATAAAATTGTTTCATGAACATATTACCTATGGGCATTGTGTAATGGAGTTTGTTTTTACAGGTGTTCTGTGGTTTCTGCTTAAATGGACACTTAATGCTCAATAAACCATGTCTTTTCTTTACAGCCAGCTTTATATTCTGGGGTAATCACTGAAGTGATATTTTGCAAGGCCACTGATTGGTTATATTGTGTGTGTCTAAGGAGGTAATAATAATAATAATAATAGTAATAATAATAATACCTTGCTTTTATATAGTGCTTTTCTCACACTCAAAGCTCTTTACATTTACACTGTAAGGCTTTACATTATTGAGAGGAAACTGTCTTCAGCCACCACCAATGTGTTGGGTGCCTTGTATCACCACTTGGGTGATGACCAGAACGTTCACCCCAATGTATTTTTGCCAGTTAAACTGCGGGATGGTTAGGTAGCAAGTTGAGAGCCAAGTTGGGAATTTAGCCAGGATGCCAAGGAACCCCCTACTCTTTCAGTCGGTGTTGTTGGAACCATTGCGCTTAACCTGCACTCTTAGTTCAAATGCTCACCATAGATGGCGCTCTATACACTTTCAAGGTAATAACAGGTGCACACCTGCGTGTATGGAGTGTGCCTGATTGGGAGGAAGCGCACCGTTTTCGACCGTGTCATGGAGTCATCACGGTGGCGTGTGTGTGTGTGCGCTTGATAGCATATTCTGAGACACTTGACAGTTCAGAGTTGCTCATTGGGTGCCATACTTTGTTGTTATGTGTCATCAAGCCAGCCACGAGAACCCTCCACAACCAATGGACCGAGCACAAACACAGTGAGTCGAATGCGTCAAACTGCTTTCAGTTAGACAGCTTAGTTAGCCTATAGCCAGATAGCGCTGCAGGAAAAGTCAACTACAGGTGTTATGGGTTCTCATGACCATGTGACCAATGACCGCCACAGTGAGTTAGGACCTTGGTCTGACATCTCATCCGAAAGACGGACCGAACAAGCAAGGCAAGCAGGTTGACGTCAGTATAACGTTGCTTTGTGGGATGCTAGCGTGTGCTTTTCTGCCACTGCCGTATGGCATCCTTCAATCACGTGAGACGGAAGGAGCATCTCCACTGGGGAAAACAGCATTTCAATCACGAACCCAGCGTGATGACAGGGGTTCACCACCTCCAACCCCCGTCTTGCCCCGCGTTTTGGAATGCTGCGTTGAACCATTCTAGGTCCAGACTGTGCTCTCTTAGCAGCGCCCATCAGTCAGACTGATTTACACGAAGAAAGAAACACGTCCGGTTTTGCAGCATGAACACCCATCCCCCCACCCCCCCCCCCCACCCCCAACCGCCTCCTTAAAGCAGCGAGTAGCCGAGCAAGGGTGGAAAATGATTCATTCCCGTTGAGGGGGGCGCTGCTGTTTGAGTTGCAAATCAAAACCCATCGGGCGCAGGATCGCAGACGCATTTAATGACCTCTTTGTAAATATTTATTCGGCGCGATAGGCGGGCACAAGCGCCTCTGCCGAGGACGACGCCGCGCGACGGCCAGATTAGCGCGGCAGTGGAGCCGTGACATAAATTTCCTCTTAATCTGTTGTTTTTCATTTTTGATTTATCTGTTCATTTTTTTTTTTTTTTTTTTGTTTCGTTCTGTCGCTTTATCTCGCGCATCAGTCGACAGTAACGTAGATTCTGGAGGCCGGCACTCGAGCCGGCCCGCGTCCCAAACTGAACCCCCTGGTGGGAGGTGACAGCCAGCTGGCTCGGGGCGACACCCCCCGCCTCCCCGCCCCCCCTCCCCTTGCCAGCGAGGTGTAGAGAGCACGTTGTGAGTGATGGGCAGCTCCACCGCAGCACCGTGGCGTACTGCCATGGGTAACGGGGGGTGCCAACATCAGATGCAGGGCGAAGCCTCCCCGCCCCCCCCCCCCCCCCCCCCCACGCACCCCCCAGCTCGCCTGGTGAAAACATGCACTTCCCACCCCTTCCAAACACACGCCACTCCTTCCAAGCCGCTGAAAATGCATCGGCAGGCACAGGCAGGAGACGTTCTAGCGGTGACGACAGAATGACGCTTTCCCCCCCTTACAGCTTTTACTCCCCTTGACTCGCAATCGATAATGTCTGAATGCAGCCTGTTTTCCAGTTTCCGTGGGGGAGGAGGGGGGCGGGGGGGGGGGGGGGGGGGGGGGAGTGATTTATTTGCCCCGAGGTTGCTTTAGAAGTGCCTCATGCATGCGGTCTCTCTTCCCATGAAACTCCAGCCCGTGAACGGGCCACTGGTTGGACATTGTTTCATTTGCAGGGGCTCATTAAAGCACTGCTCATATACTGGCGAGTCCCGTCGGGCTCCTGGAGTGGAAATGTCACTTGGCAAGCTTGTAGGATTGCGGGGATGAAAAAGATGGCTGGAAGGAAATATTGCTGACTGATTGGCAGAGACAAGAGAACGAACAACAACCGGCTTGTTCCTCTTGCAAACTGTCCCCTCCTTGTTCTTTCAACCAGGGATTAGAGACAGACAGGAAGAGAGAGTGGGAGAGGGGGAAGAGAATCAATTTTATGTCTTCCTGAAGTAGTAGAAGCAGAGTGCGCTGGTGCAGTGTATATTTTCTGGGCAGACAGGACATTGCAAACCAAGATAATAAACCGCTACATATTTGATGTTAATATAAAATAACAAGATAGTTCTTGGTTTATTCCTCTCAGCCAGTCAATAAAGATTAGAAGATAGTGAAACGCAACTCCAAATATAAGTAATGCATGAAGTCCAAACTGTCAGTCGGCAGTGAGGAAGCAATGTCAAAAAAAAAAAAAAAATTCTGAGAGTTTGCATAGTGTTCCTGGATCCCAGCACACACAATCACCACAATTATTAAATAATTCATGGGCGCTGATCATCGTTTGGGGCCTTGTTAACAATTCAGGCGCCCTGCTTGCATGGCAATGCGCAGGGCTACAGCTGCTGAATCACAAATTGCATTTTTGAAAAGCCTACATTTCTGCATTGCGCAGTTGCACAAAAGGGATCTCAACAAAATGCATGATGCCATCACCAGAAGAAAAAAAAGAGTTCTTTCACTACAGCGATGTGTTCTAGCCTGTACAACTACAGTTCTAGGGATTTTATTTTTTCTAAATGGCATTAGCCTATAACACACGCAGTTTCCCAGTAGGAAATTTTAAACGTGTGTTTACCTTTACAACAGAGCATTAAATTCAGAGGAAACAACTTGCAGAATCCACTCGTAAAGGAACGGTAAACTTTTTTTTGCCACCCAGGCATAGCTTCATATAAAGGCTGCGGAAAGTTTACAGAAGAGTATTTTAAGAGTCCTACTCTGCCTCTGATTCTTCAGCTCTGTGTGCACAGCCCTTTAGCTTGAGTCGTAAACAACTGCGTCCTGTCCTCCCCCCCCTCCGCTACAGAGACATAAAGGTATCGTTGAAAGGTCCCTTAACGTAAACCAGATGGGAAAATAAAAGAAAGGCCTAATGACACGGGCAATGGCAAAAATTCAGCCCAACACACAGCCTCAGTTGTCCCAGAGCACATCAAAGTCAAGGGCTGTGTAATAGTTTACTGGTGTTCTTAGTTGTGTTTCATCAAAGAGGGCAGTCAGCGCTCGAGTAGGATGGTCTTACTGGGGAGGCAAGCTGATAGCGAGATTCTTGTTCTATTTCTTTAATGGTCACCTGCTAAACTGATCCTGTAATCACAATGAGTGTTTTGAAGTTTGCTTGATTATTTGCCGGCAATTATCTCTGAAACATCCTTTGATGGAAGACTTCAAAGTGTGTGTGTGCCTCATTTACTCCTGTGCACATTTGGACCTTGTGCTAGTCTACCTGGAAAGTTTCCAAAACCCAAATATTTTGGCAATGACAGGGAAGTCCGGGTGCAGCATTCAGAGATGCGCTGCATTTTGGAGCCTTAGCCATGGCGTGCTGGCGATTACGGTAGCGGTGCATTGATAGCCGCTCATGTCGAGGTGGCGTCTGAAGACCAAACAATACTAAACAGCCGTAGCAAACAGCGCCAAAGTACTGCAGTGCCAAACAGCTGGTGCCGGCAGGTCCAGTATCCTGTAAGTTACCCATGTGGTGGAAGGACAGAGGTGATGAGCTGCTTGTGACAGAGGGGCATGATGGGAGTCGTGGTGTCGCACAGCGCAGAATATTCCTCCCCTAGTATTTTCAGGAGACGGAAAAGACCTTTGAATACACAAAGACAAAGCCCGTGATTCAATCACATTTTGTTTAAACTTTAAATAATTCATGAGTGTTTTGATTATGGTTTGTTTTTTTTTGGAACTTTTCTGTTAGAAAACAGGCCTACGGTTCACAGGCTTAATCAGAGAGATTGCTGAACTCAAACAAACTTTGTTTGTGAAGTTGTGAACAAAAAATGACTACTTGCATTTATTTGTCAGCACAAAGGGCCAAAGGCTCAATTTCACGATTCAGCGTTCCAGATGTCACCGAGGACCGACAGGACACCGTTCACAGCTTTGCGTTATGTAGATCTCTCGATATAAAATCTTACCCCGTGACGCTCGGGGTGAGATGGACGTGGCAAAAAATCTGCAGAAATCATGTTTTTCTCCTCTTTCCCGGCTCCTTCTTTAGGCCTCCAAACCAAGCGACTAGATCATTCAATTACTTTCAGGCAGACTCAAATCAATCCAGTCTATCAGCCATGCCAGACTGTTTGTGACCTCCTAGTGTTGCTCTGTCTCATGATGCAACCAACTGACTTGAAATGCACATGGCCAAGTTAAATTGGCCATTGATCTCTGACTTGAACTGGTAAATAGCCAATTTTGAAACTTGGGAGCAGCTACGCACATCCAAAGCAAAAGTGTACTTTGAAAAAAAAAGGTTGAAGCTTGATCTGTAAAATAATTTGAAGCACATTTGCTTGGAGCTAGCATTCAAATAAGTGAGCAGTAATAGTGAATATATCAAAAGGCAGACCATTAGCAGGTGGGCTGATCAAGTGAGGATTAGTCAGACCTATTTGCATGGCTGGGTAAAGGCACACTTCACATTCACTGGACGAGGGTTACAATTGTACAGAAATTAATTCAGACTGCCCCCACAGTGAACATAAATGGTCAGAATTAGCCAGAAGATTTACGGACATTGTCAAGTATTTCTAAGCTTTTCATTGTGTTCCACTGGCAATAATGATCTAACATGTATTTGATCACAGGTCAATGAAAAGGATATGTGTCATTCAGAACATAACATGTTTCTTGTAATAATGAAATTCTGAATACTGCTGGCTTTGTTATTGGTTGTCTTGAAATGAATTTTGTCGGTACATCATGATAGTCACTACATTAATTAAGGATTGAAATCAATAAAGAATGGAAATTATTAAAACTAGTGTATTATTAAATCACCTTCAAATATTCCAAACAACCTCTGCCATTAAAATGTACTCAGTACTGAGCTGTCTTATCCCAAAATAATTCTAGCATCAATCAGGACCATAGCTTTCATTACAAATAAAAATGACCAACAACATTTAGCAGAGAAAAATGCATACTAAACAAAATTATATTACAATATATAATTGCTTTCATTTAGCACATATCCTTATCCAGAGCGACTTACAAATGATAATGAACTTGCCAAATATGTGTTCAGATACATACAAACAATCAGTATGGGTAATTACTTGGCTAATGGCTAATCTGAAAAATATTGTATCATTAAAACTGTATGTGGTCACTCTGCATCAATCTTTGTATGCAATCATGACTCCCTTAAAACAAGTGAGTTTAACAACAAGTACCAGGACCTGTTTTTTAATTGATGTTTTTTTTATGATTGTAAATATTAATTGCATATGGATTCATATTTCACATCACAGGTTTTGCTGGACAAGCAATGAAATCAACACATTTTTGTTAATGGTTTTAGTTGGTTTTGTTTTTAATTTCACACACACACACACACACACACACACACGTTTGTATTGCTATACTTGTGAGGACTTCCCATTGACTTACATTCATTCGGTAACCCCTAACCCTAACCCTAACCCCAACCACTACATGCCTAACCTTAACCCTAACCTTAACCTAATTTTAACCCTAACCCTAACCCTAGTCCTAACCCTAAAACAGCCTCTGTGTGATTTTCCTCATCTTTCTATCCTTGTGGGGACATTTGGTTCTCACAAAGATAGTAATACATGCCCACACACACACACACACACTGATACCCACACCAACCCCCTCACCTCCCCCACCCCCAGCAGGATTCTTTTGTATTAATCTCCACTTTTCCAATTGGCACAAAAAGCATCAGAGGACAATAGTAACCTTGCACTTCGATTCTGGAGGTTTCAAACAATGGTTTAAGTCTACTGCTGCAATTTTACTTTGCAGCGTCTTTGTCTGAAAAGTGTTGCTTCAAATCCAAACTATTGCGTGCCTGCTCACAGGACAGTGAGCGGAAACTGTGGTCTATTAAGCCTGGCCTACGGTATGGAGTATGCTAATTAAGCAGCAATGCCCTGAGAATGCCATCATTTCAGTCATACGCTCATTATCTTCTCATACAGGGGAGCGAGTGAAGTGTGTGAAGGGGAAGGGTTTCAGCTGAAAAAAGTAAACTGGAATAAATTGTAGCAAACTGGGCTGTTTCGGCGGCGTTTGGATGGGATGGCTCTGGATGAAGTTCACACAGTGGTGATTTGATTAAATAGTTAAAAAGTTAGCCGAAATTCTTTGTACTTAGCTAGCCGAGTAATCCTACTGCCTTTTGCAGGTGAGTCGTGTTATGGTGGCTAGATCAACGTGCTCCCAGGGGCGTCGAATTGGGGGAAAGTTAGGATGATTCCAAGGGCCCTGATTGACAGGGGCTTCAGACAATATTAGAACACAGGATTTTCTGGGGTGGTGGGGCCCAAAGGGAGAATGTTTCATGGGGCCCAAAATTCCTGCTGATGTGCCCAAAAAGTGTGGCTAGTGTGAACAGTACATAATTTACTGAGGCACCACCAGAGAATGTCCCGGTTTTGAAACAACAGCAGCAGTTGGAATCCAGCCTACACAATTTTCTGATTTGTCAGGAGCAGTAACTGTCGTCTGGTTGGGTTATACCTCACTGGAGAAAGACAAGTCACAGCTATGAGCCCGACGTGGTCAGTGAGGCCAGTGTCTTGGTAAATACTTTTTATGAACTGCACAATCTATGAATTCTCCGTCGCATTCAGTGGTGTGCCCAGGACTTAATCATTGTCATGTGCTCTCGCTGTGCTCGGGAAGGCATCCGTCTGATAAGGGAAACTGTCCGCACATCCTTTCAGCCATGTTTGCCCTGAAGTAAAACACCATATGGATCTTATTTGTAAGGTGGAAGTAAAGGTTACGTGATTTTATGAGGAAATTGAATTTAGGACAGGAGCCTCTTTAGATAGAAAAAAAAAAAACAATAGGTAATTACCGATGCAAACAACTGCATAATACTGCTGAAGTACCTCTGCTTATAAGTACCTCTACTACTAGTACTACTATGGCAATGCTTTAGATTGTAGTACATAATGCAGCCACTTTCCTAGCCTAACCTAAAAGAATGGATGTCACTGTAGATGATATGCAGCATTTCATTTTTATTACACGTGTCCAACAGTGAGGATTTATTGGGTTTCCAGTCCTTTCATTATTGTTTGTATAAAACTGTAACTTCTAACTTCAAAAGACTGCAGAGCTCATAAATTCCTGTGCTATCATATGGCACATTGCACACACAAAGTTTTTATTTAGGGAAAACAAAACAGAATATCTTTACGTGTTAATGCATTTATGTATAAGGCATTTTAATTGAATTTGCATATCATTCACCTGTTGATATGGAAGCCTGGTCTGTATACCGACTGTGAGTTGGTAAGTGGCTTTCACACCTAGATAATTTGTTTGAGTGCAAATCGCAGTTCATTTGCTAACTTTTTTCCAGTGGTTTCACACCATACAAATGCAAAATTACAAAAACAAATGACACACAAAATGACACACCAGAGGTGCTATAAGAATTTATGTGAACCAAGCCATCGACCATAGCACATGGTAGTAGTCTACCATGGACTAACCAGTGCACTCAAATAGTACCTCTGTTTCTTAAAAATAAATAAATAAATAAAAGTTTGTGATTGTAAATTTATTCAACCATGCTTTTCTTCAAAGCTATACAAGCTTTATAATTGATTTATATTTTGTTAGTCCTGCAGTAAATTAAATCCAAGCCATTTTGCACCCACAGATTACAGCACTTGTTCATGCCAGACCTTGCCTACTGCTGTTGTATTACCTTGATTGATGTGAGTAATCCTGATATGAACTTCTGTCGGGAGAGCAAGACTATGGCCTCGTATCACACGATATGATGCCTGTTAGTGTTGCAATGGGCAAAAAAACACTTTTTTTTCAGAGCAGGCAAAATTGAAACACCTGGTCATCATAATTTCTCTTCCCTTCCCCTCACCTTCCCCTTTTTTCTCTATCATTTGCGATCATAGGTTATCTGTCTAAAGTTTCCTCTGTGCTACCCACACCTACACAGTAAAATGTCCAGTGTTAATTAAACTCCAGCAGAGTTTATATGAGTCCAACATGGCTGTGGTGTACTCAAATAAACTCTGTAAGAGTTGATTTAACACTAAACATTTTACTGTGTGTACATCAGTACTTCTCTTCTGATGTACATTGCATTACATTTATTTAGCAGACGCTAAAAATCCAAAGCGACATACAAAAAGTGCAAATCATGGTCATTGGACAACTACAAAACACAGGTTCAATAAGGTGCAATATTAATTTCGTACAGCTATTCATAGTCAAGAACACAGTTCAGTTCACGCAGTGAACATTATTCTGACCAAACTAGGGAGAAGAACAAGCTACAGTATTAGGACAAATACAAATTACCAAAAAGTGCTGTAATGGGGGTACATGTAACATCAGTGTCTTGAAAGGGGGGGATTTAAAGTGAAATGATACACAGAGTGATGGAAGTTAGTTCAGGTATAGTCTGAAGAGATGTTCTGACCCATGAGCCAGTGACTAGTTTGCACCCTTCAATCTACACACAACTACCGGCAATAGTGGCCATTGGAGGTGAGCCATATGTCTCCTTGATGGTAAGTTGTGTTTTCTGTGGGTGTTGCTGTGCAAATGGAAAAGTGGTCAAATATTGGCCATCCATCTGCATGCATGTTTGACTCATTTATATTATGAAATGATGCCCCTCACATGATATACAATATATGATGTGATATATATAGGCTAAACAGTATTAGGCCAGCTGTGGTCTTTAGCCAATCAACTCCAGGGTTGTACAGCTTCCATGTGATCATGTGATGTGTTTTTGCCAATCACAGGAAGCTGCGAGTCCTTTTTTTCCAGAAGCATTTCATGCAGCCTCTGAAGTGTGGTTGTTACTACTGCATCAGGTATAATCAAAGAGAAAAAGTAAAAGAAAAGTAACACGCTGCACAGGGGCTACAACCATTATTGCATTTGATAATAATCGTTGCGATATTCTCCCACCCCTATTTGTTGCAATTGATAATTATCGTTGCGATATATTGCCCATCGCTATTTGTCACAATTGTTTAATGCACAGTGGCACAAAGTTAATGCAACAACATTTGGCTCCATTAAGAAAGAAAGCAGTCTAATGCTGATGGGTGATCACTGAAACTGGCAAGCTCGCTAATTACAGAGAGCAGTCTCTGGACCATGATCCGTTTCAAAGCCAGTTCCCCCCCCCCCCCCCCCAATCTGTGGCTCGCTTGCCGCCACCATTCAGGGGGAGACAACAGGCCGTCATCTTGGTTGGCCCTTGGGGAAAGACAGGAAAGCAGATACACGTGGCGTGGACACGGACACAGCCTGCAGCCTTCTTCATCTGGCACTCAGGCCAGGAATCATCGCAGCCCACGAAAGGTCAGACCCTACCGGGGTATAGCAGGATCACTAATCATGTCTCCCCACCCCCACTACCCAGACCTCACATTCTTTCATTTGTGTTGTGAGCTTGTCCAGTCACTTCAAAGCACCAGGACCCTCCATCTGCGTTCAGTTTACTGCTAAATAAGATGGGGGGGGGGGGAAGGGGGGGGGTGCGCTGTGGGACAGCACTTCATCAACAGTGTCACCTCTGACGGTGGAGAAGGGCAGGCCCCATGTAAAATTTATTCTGTCTGCCTTGTAACTGTCTTTTGGAAATTGTGCCCATGTAGGCATTGCCAGCTGATATGGCTCCTCTCTCTCCAATCTACAGGTTACTACACATGCAGGGCACAGCCTGTCAAAAATAAATGTCCATAAATGAAATATATACGCTATATCTACTCAATAAAATTGTGGCAACAGATTACAAGTAATATAGTTGATTAAGTATAACCATGTTTGCTATTGAGTTAATAACAATTGATTGAGGCCCTTTAAAGTTATCCATTAAAAATGAGTAGATCAAAATAATAATAAAAAACGCAAAAGAATTCATTAAAACTTAACCAAAAATATTGAATTGATATGACAAAGAAAATCTTTCAAGAGAAGTATTCAATTATACACATATTAATGAAAAACTAAGTTTTACTACAGAATGATTTTTTTACAATGTACTATGTGCACCCAGTTTCAGTCCAGCCTGAATTCTCCACGGCATGGATTCAACAAGGTGCCAGAAGCATTCCTCAGAGAGTTTGGTCCTTATGGACTCCATAGAATCACACAGTTTCAGTTTTCAATTTTTGGGCCACGTTATCATGCTGTGAACCTCCTGTTCCACCTCATCCCAAAGGCACTTGGACTGATATCAGGGGACTGTGCGGGCTATTGGAGAAAACTGAAGTCACTGTCATGTTTCTGGAACCAGCCTGGGATGGTGCTTGCTTTGTGACATGGCACATTATCCTGTTGGAGATATCAATTAAAAAAAAAAGGGTAGACTGTGGTCATAAAGGAATGCACATGGTCTGCAACAATGCTTAGGTATAATGTGGCATTGAAATTATGCTCAATTGGTATTCAGGGGCCTAATGTGTTCCAGAAAACCATTCCCCACACCATTTCACCACAACCTCTAGTCTGCACCGTTGACACAAGGCATAATGGAGCCATGGATTCACGCTATTTATCCCATATTCTGATTCGATCATTTACTGCAGAAATCGAGGATTTGTGACCCTTCTGTAAGCTGTAACAGATCTGCCCATTCTCCTCTGACCTCTCTCATTAATAATGTACCTTTGCCCATTTAACTGTTGCTCACTGGATGTTTTTATTTATTTATTTATTTATTTATCAAACCATTCTCTGTTTATCAGACCGTAGTGTGTTAAAATCCCAGGAGGGCAGCTGTTTCTGTGATGCTTGAACTATCCTGCCTGGCACTAACAATCGTACCATGGTCAAAGTCACTTAGATCATGTGTTTTTCCCATTTCTAATGTTTGGTTTAGCAACAACAAAACCCCTTCACCATGTCTGCATGATATATATATTGAGCTGAAGCCATGATTCACAGCTTGGTAGAGCAGGCTATTTGTGTTGACAAGCAGGTGTACCTAATAAAGTGTTTATACATAAACAGTGTATTAAAGGAGCTTGTAGCATTTTAAACGCAAGACTAGATTTCTTTCATTATAACAATGTTCATGCTTCAGGTGAACAAAAGTTTAATTAAGCACATTATGCACAAAGAAATGTAAAGGTATTGACTGCTAAAGGGTAATGCTCTTTTAAATTGGCATGCTTATTATTTGGACAAAACAGGTGAAAACAGGTTCAGAGTATTAATCAAAGGTTCTGTTCACTGCCACCCCTCTATGTAGCTTATCAGCACAATGCACAGCAGGCCAAGAAACACCAACACAGACCACACAAACGTACGAATGAGGGGAGACACAAGCAGATCACGGCACACAAGTCTGTGGCTTTATCACTCAATCGCAGCTCATTTTTCTGACGTGCAAGTGACTGTATAGATATATTTGGGAAAGGTGGGGGAGGTTGGGGGGTGGGGTTGTACACCACCCAAAGCGCTGGGCCCGGTGGACTGAACTGCCTGACTACGTCACGACAGCGCCTCTCTCAGCCCGCTGTGATCTCAGGCGGCCGCTTCCCTGCCGCGACGCAGACGGCGGGGGACACCGGGCGAAGTGGACGCCGCGGGCTCGGCCCCCCGCGAGCTCGACGCCTTTAAATCGCTCGGTCTCGACCAGAGAGAGCCCAGCGCTCCCCATCGCTCTGCGCGCCGCTCCCCCTCTCCGAATTCTGCCTGAATTTCCACAGGAGTTCCGTGCATCTTCCCGGGCTCATTCTGCACAGCCGACTGTTACGTTCCCTGCCTCTGATTGCCTGGGTAGCGCAGGTGGAGTTAACTACCAAATTGCTTAATTGCTTGATTGCATCCACCTGCATGAGATCATCTATGTTAGCCCTGTTGTAGGCGGCTGAGGGGAGTTTCTTTAGGACTGTCGTGTGGATATTTTGTATGTGTAGTTTGTGGTTTTTGTGGAGATCTTTTTGTTTTGTGGACTTTGTGGGTTTTCGTTTGTTTTTGGTTTGCGTTTTAGTTTGTAATTTGTATTAATAAATGTCTGTTTTGATACACTTGGGCTTTGTTTGTGGCTGCTCTTTGAGCCGGCCGTAACACCAAACGAAGGTTTCATTTTCAATTTCACTGATTTGGAGAGAGCCATTTCCGCTCCGTCATCTGTGTTTCCTGGATCCCACGCAAATAACAGTCAAAAAGAGAGCAGCATCGCTGCCATTTGGCATTCAAGTACCGCTATTCTGTTTGTATGTCATTTTATAAACAAAAACCTGCTAACAGAAATTCCAACATATACCACAGTTACACCCTCTCCTCAAACATCTGGATGTTTGCTTTGGCAAAGTAATCACACACAGACAAAGGCGGATGCTCATTGAAGCAATTTAGGTATTTAAATATGTTGCTGATGTGTACAGTGGAAGAATCCTGTCAAAAGATTTGATCCTTCAACGGTCTGCTCCTGAGTTCAGCCCTCTAACAATAGTCAGGGTTCAAGGGTTCCTGCTCAGCTTTTAATAAGTTGTCAATGTAACACCTGGGGTATTGTTTTATAGGACAAATCACCAGACTAACCCTTCAGATTGATTATCTGTAAAATAAATAAATAAAAAACCATCAAGAAAAAGAATATTCACAAAGAAATTGAACAAAGAAATGAGGGGGTTGGAGGGTGTTCATAATGTGTGTGTTTGTCTGCCTGTGTGCTTTTGTTTTTCGAATCAGCAATATAGCAGAATGAAAGTAGAAAGGAAATGTTTTATCAGTGGGACCACTGTGCACACACAGACAAGGTACAAGGCGAGTCAGACATGATTAATTGAACAGGGAAGAGGCTGAGCGCTGGAATTGTGCGAGGCCATTGTGCGCCATGGATCCCGCTCCTCTCAGACATCACTCAGCCCCTTTGAAGCCTTAATGCTGAAAGGGAGAGCGTCCCTCCCCAGACAGCCACTCAGGATATGAGCATAAACAGCCGCGGATACAAAACAGCTCAATTAGCCACAGCAGGGAGACACGGCAACATATCTGCTTCCTCTGGAGTGGCTTAATAATGTCAGGTGCCGTAATAATTGCAATATGATGATAAGGAATATCTAACTAACAAAAACAAAAACGATGACATTCATCCATAAATAAAAACAAATATGAAATAATTGCAGCAAGCAAGCAAACTATTGACAGCTATTGATTCTTGTGGTGTCTATACCTCATTATATCTCTAAATATATACATATTATAAATAGGGAGATGTAACACAAATGTGAAAGATATTAATATTATTAGCAGTGGGCAGGGGGCTTACACAAAAAAAGATTATCAGGTGTGGTTTGGATCTTTATTAATATATTTAAAACAGAAAAACACATCATACAATGTTTCAGTCGATTTTGTCAGGGGAGTGCTGTGTTTTTCCCCTTCTATCAGAACAGATTAAATGTTCTGACAATATGTATAGACATAGCCACAAAAGCCTAAAAAACAGTAATAATAAATTCATTGTATTATTTATTTTCTCTGAAGATATCTTTAACTTGTGCAGCTCCTCAGGCACATTATCAACATTTACAGATGGATATTTGCTGAAGCAATTTAAGCAAGTCTGTGCATCAATTATCTTGCTCAAGGCAAGCAATACCACTACCTTTGAATCAAACCTGCAACCTTCCTGGAGATAAGACTCCCAAAACACCAGGATTCAGAAGCAACCAACAATCAACATTTCACTTAACACAATATTTCATGATTGCATTATAACATAAAGCTAAGACTTTCTCCATGCCCACTGTCGATATGCCCTGATGAATCAGTATGCTAAGAGCACTAACACCATAGGATTTTGTAACTGATATAGGTCGTTCAGGAATATGTTCATGTTGATCTTCTGGTTTACATGGTTACTACTCAGCAAGGAGATTCATTATTGTATGCATTTCTGTTCACTGAAGGATCAGAGAAACTCATCAAGTATTCTCTTTCATTTGTTGAAAAAAAGGAAAAAACAGAATGAAAGCCAGCACTGTTTACAAAAAGTTAGCGAACTGTTTGCCCCAGATTGGTTTACCACACATTTAATTATTAAACTGCAGTGCAAAAATTCATTGTAAGAAAGATCATTTAATGATGAAGTATAAAAACCAAACCACATGTATTGTTTTCTGACTTCCAAAGCCTTCTGGTTATCCACACTATTTCAAATGTGCTTGCTTTAAAAAAAAGTATTTTCTTTTGTTTAACATTCCCAGGACAGCAGAATTTCTCAAAGTTTTCCCAGGAAAGCAAATGCAGTTAAACTTGAGAGAATCTGTTTAGATATTTTACAACGTAATGTTTTCCAGTAACAAATACTAATACTGTCTCGAAACAAAACTTAATGAACTGAATCTGGGAGAAGGACTCCTGCACGTTTACAGTTTTAGACGCGCATTTCATTCATCTGAAAGGCAAAGTCATTTGGTATATCATTGTTATGGTGTGCTATTATATTCACCTTAAATAAGAAAATGCAGAATGTCCTAAGAAGCTTTCTTCCCACCAGAAACAAACAGCCTGTTCATGGGCATCATAAATTAGCACTATAGAGATCCAGTCCTTTTTATTGTGCAATGGTGAGGAAAAAAATTAAATGCACTTTATTTCAATTCTATGCTTTCACATTAGGGCATAACTAACCCTCATCTAAGTTATCACCAAGACCTAACAGTAAATAAATATAACCTCACTATTGCATAACAGATTTTACTTTGTCATTATTTATTCACCAAAAATAAACTAACATGCAGATAATTTGTGATTTAGTAGCTTATAGAACCCCCTTTAGCAGCAATAAAAAGTAAAATATACAAATGTAGTCTAAAAATGCAAAATATTTGATTCCATGCAATTATTCTATTTTTATACTTCAAGGAAGATGCATACAAGATCTGCAAATAAAATAAAATCAGATTTGAGTCATTAAACTTCCTGTCTAAACAATGCCTTAGAGTTGGATTAACACTCAGAATGTTGTTGTGCAAATATATGTGAACATTTTGTGAAGTGAATAAATTATATGAATTATATTAACACGGGTGCATTTTGTAATACACGTCAGTTTATATGTCTAATATAATGCCATTTGAAAGGTGCTGGTTCTGGGGCGTTTTCTTTTTTCTTTTTGCTGACATGGAGGCTTTTCTAATTGTTAAATAAATAAATAAATAAATAAATAAAAACACTTTGCAGGGCCTTGTTATTTTCATTATGGACACAGTTTGATTGCATTGCATTGGAAAAAAAAAATTGTAATCCAAGATTAAGGACAAATATTGATTCAGCCTAGGCCCTAGGCACACCAGAGATGCGTGTGGATACTGGCACACCATGTTCAGAGCATGCCGGAACGGCGTTGTTTCTCACCGCAGTTGTTTCTGTTGTTGTTTTGTGGCGGAGTTTCCTTTTAACCTCCCTGGTGGCTGCTTGCTTCTTTTTGCTGCTACAGGAACAGTGTCAGCTGAACGTCCATATCTCTCAGCCCCGAAGAAGGTCCTAATCACCCCCTTAAGGACAGACGTTCCCACAGCCTATCAGCAGTCACGGCTTCCCCTATCCCAACTCTCGCGCGCCCCCCTTCCCCCTCCGCGTTTTTGATGACTCAAAGTTATTTCTTTGAGTTATCCGAGATATAACTCCGACTCTCAAATAGCAACAAACCTCAGACTCTTGGGAGAAATTCGTAGTCTCTGTCATTCCTTTGTATTATTTCTTTAATTTTCACCTCACATCACCTCCAAAAACTTCATCGTGTTCAAATGCTACTTTGGTTTGAAAGCTTCAAGTTGCTAGTAAAAGGAATATATATATATATATATACACACACACACACAGTAAGCTCCATCATGTTTGTGACAAAGACATTTTTTTTTCTTGATTTGGCTCTATACTCCATCTGCTTTACGATGAAGCACTGTCCAAAGAGATTGGAGGCATTTGCTTGAATCTGAGCAGATAAGATGCTATCAGCAGTTATATCATTAATGAAGACAAGTGAACCAGTACCTGTGGCAGCCATGCATGCCCAAACTACTGCAAGCATGATGGGGTGGGGTGGGGTGGGGTGGGGGGGGGGGGGGGGGGGGGCTTAACTTTGGATCTTGGGCAGATCCTTCGGGCCTCCATACTTTGCAATTACTTTGAAACAAGTGAATCTTGGTCTCATCTGTCCACAAGATCTTTTTCCAGAACTCTGCAGGCTCTTTTATATTCTTACTTAGCAAACAGTAACCTTACCATCCTGTTTTTGTGGTTTGTATCTTGTATCTTGCAGCCTCTTGTAGTTCTGTTCACGAAGTCAGTAGTCTGTAGATAGTAGTCACTGACACATCCATGCCTGCCTCCTGAAGAATATTTATGATCTGTCTGTTAAAATACACTTGTGAATTGATTGATTTCAAAACTAATAGTGTGCGGTACAGAGCCAAATAAAAAAAAAACAGAGCTCACTGTATATTTATATGTATATTACATATGTATATACAGTATGTATATGATATGTATATATATATGTCTGTGTGTGCGTGTGTGTGTGCGTGCATGTGTGTGTGTGTGCATAATGCAATTCATGATATGGCATATATAAGACTGGCTTATTCCAACCAACCTCTGATCTGAAATTCATGGGAATGACAGATTTTTGAAGTGATCTTTATTGAGTGTAAAGCTTTATTTGCTCAAAAGGAAAAAAAATTCCCTAACAAATGCTAAGGGTGTACAGATCAAATAAAGAATAGATGAACAACCATGCAGGGGGAAAAAAAAAGTTAAATAAGTAAACAGGCAGCAGAGAATCCCCTGAAAGATGACTGTCAGCTTGAGTTGTGTCTCTTTATTTGATGCAACTTTGTTTGCATGTCAACAGTGCCTCGCCTAGCAACGCCAGTGGGTGGGAACGAAGCACAGCTGAGGACGACACGCGCATCGTTTCCTCCACAGAATGTGCCAGTTAATGTTAATCGCCAGGGACTATTTGTCACCGGTCTTGAAAGACAGAAAATGCTTCCGGAGAATCCGTTCAAGGCTTCTCATCAGTTTGGATAGAAATGAACAGTGACAGGCAGATACTCGCAGAAAGTCACTTCAGAGAGTCTTATTTGACTCAGTCAAATTTGAGTGCTTTGCCTCAGCATGTGGGAGTTTGTGTGAGGGAGTTGCGGCTTCCTCTTTTTTATTTTATTTTTTTCCTGTCGAAAAGATAATGATGAGTCCCACGCCCGCTAAGGGGATAGGGCTCGGGGCATAATAGACTCCCAAACTAAAAATGTTCACCAGAATGCAAAATGATTCCATTCCAACACACCACTGCCATTATTTACGTTTGCAGTTAAGAAGGTTTTAGCTGCATTTATACATGAACAAAGAATTAGTCACTTCAAAAATGGAGCATGCCAAATGATTTTTACATTTCCCTTGTACCATAGACTGCAAGGCAGCAAATTATTAATCAATAAATAATTAAACATTATGCATCTAATTCCTAGAAAATTGGTGAACTGGCATTAAGTAGAATGAGTATTTGGCACTGCAAAGTTCCAGTAGCTTCTTATTGTTATTATTGTTGCTCTTTATTGTTGAACTGGACACTAATGTTCACATTTTCTCATTTCAATTTATATATAATTTGTTACTTATGTTAATTGTTGTGTGGCACTAATATGTACAAAATATATTTTGCGTAGTTTTTACGGGCTTTATATCAAACATTTTTATCATACAGCTGCCTTTATGTATTACACCAACATCTCATAGACGTCATTGACAATGGTTTGCATTGATATGGGAGCTTGAGGTGAAAGAAACACAGAAATGGCTGGGTATACTGTCTTTCAAAATAAAGTTTAAAAGATAGGAATATCATATTGACATGCCAGTTCCACTGACTGACAGAAGATAAGTGCCTGCACAGGCATATGTGATTGATTTTGAAATCTCAAAGACAAAAGAAAGTTGTCAAGGGTTTGAAAGTTGATATACATATACTTTTACTAATAAACTGAATTTTCTTTAGTAATTTGTTGACATTTTGCAACCACTATCTTATGAAGCAGAGCGCATTAAATGTGTCATCCTCTGGGTGTTGAATTATTGTTTGCAATCATACTGTATCTTTGCATTCTGTTATTGTCTGCATATTTTTGAAAGGCTATATTTTGACTGTTACTTTAAGTTATTTAAACGAATGGGTTCTGCTTAAGAACTGCAAAGAAAGCAAAAAGAAAGTGTCCTTTTTCTTTTCATCCCAACTCCCAGAAACATTCACAATGGAAAGAAAATCCCTTTTTCTACTAAAAGTGTGTTGTTTGCTTCTGTTATCTTTTAATAATGATAGTGAATTACTTTTATAGCACCTTTCACCCCTTTTAACGGCCTCAAAAAGCTTTACAGTTAGGAAAGGTCAACCGCTCACTGATTCGCCATTACCTGCTCTGTCTTTCTTTTTTTTTTTTTTTTTCTGTACAGGCCGTGCGAACAACATCCCAAATCAAGAGCGATAAAGTACTTTGGCGTAAATGGCGAACCTGCTTTATGGCGTTAGCCGGTGGCGCGGGGACTGACATATGGGGGCGCGTGCCGGCGAATCCCAGCTCAGCCGCGTCAGAGCTCGGTGAAGGCGCCCGGGGGGGGCGGGGGGGGGGGGAACGAGACGGGAGACGGATGGAGGTCTCTCGCACCGCCCGGGGGGGCTCGGGTGATCAACGAACGCGCCGCGCGAAGACTCATGCGCCATCGCGCCGCGAACGCCAGGCCCCTACCGAGGAGGGGAAACGGGGACGCGTAGAAAAAAGGCGCTCGGATGTATTGCCCTGTGCGTGCGCGGTCATGTTTCAGGGTAATATATGGAACAGCACAATCGGCCGCTTGGGAGGGTAATTGTTCGGTTGACAAGTCGTTCGAGAGGTAATGCCTCAGAGCAATATTGTAAAGGTTTGGTCAAACTTATTTAAAGCACACAGTCATTTGTCAGTGCCACACAAAAAAAGATTCATGGTAACCTAATGCCGATTGTTAGCAGACCAATGTTGCTCTGTGTGCAGATGAATATTCGGGGGATAAGAAATAGCTTACTCATAGCTTACGCAGCTAAAAGAAGACGTCTCGGGTCCGGCTAATATTTTTCACCACGCTCCTCCAAAGATGGTTGGCGCACGGATAACAATTTTTTTAACCAAACCTGCACCTTTCATGCAGTCCAAACGTACTTTTAATCTGACGTAGTCCCATGAAAAAATGATTGCCGCGGGCTGTTTTAGTACTGCCTTTCCCCTTTAATCTTAAAGGAAATGAAATATACATAATCCATTGCCCCAGAGGGAAAGAAATTCTGGCTCACTACTCTTTTAGGCACTTGTTTTGAAACGGCGTAATTACTGTAGGAGCTATCTACATTTAACCAAAGAGCCTGTACTCTGGGTAGGTGCCTGTGAAGCTTCCTCATACGTACTTTTTAATGAGAGGGATGGGGGCCCTAAAAAAAAATTCCTCGCTCCTTTGGGTGAAATTTTCTGTACGGCTACTTTCTTCAATCTTCTCATCCTCCGTCGCTTCACGTTTGAAGGGAAAGTAAACAAATGAAACACAGAGCTTATTCTGGTTGAGCGTCTGTTCTGCTCTGAAAACAGAGCAGAACCACGACAGAAGATGCATATTTAATGGATTTGGCGAATCCCCAGTGTCCAGCGAGGAAACGGTGATCAGTGCTGCCAGTGCTATTTAAAAATATGAAAAATGCATGGTGAAATCTGACAGAAAGCATATGCCGTATACAGCGTGAGGCTTAATATTTTGCTTTTGAACCCCTTGGGAAAAGTGTTTTCAAGGGTTTCACATTTTTCACTAGACTCAGTAGTCAGCACAAATCTAATACAACAGAAAAGCCATGGCTAGAAGAGGAAGAAGAAGAAGACTGAGAAGATGAGAAAAGGTCATTCGATCTTTGCAGCAGTACTGTTTTTTTTTTTCCCCTGAAGTTGAAATTAGCAAGTGTGTTGTTTCATGATTGTATCACCCACACCCATGCACAGGTGAAGTTTACTCCCGACACTATCCCATGAGCCAAGGACCAGTATCCACACTGTAGGCCTCAAGTATAACAGGAGGAGAAGTCAGGAATTTCACTGATAGACAATTTTAAGCTGTCGGTACCTGGCACATATGTGGTAGGAGCTATCAAAGGAACCCTACCTATTACTAGATGACATCAATTGTGTTGCATCACTGTGGATATCAGCCCATTTTCACTGTTCAGTTTCTTTTTTACTTTTGTGGACATACTCTGCAAAACGGGGTCATTGTGAGATAACATTGTGAGATAACAAAACGAAAGCACACTGGCAATGCTCTGCTTTTTTTCTTCTCGGTAGTTATACTGACCAAAACTGACTTTGCAGAAATTGTGCATAGAACAAGAGAGGGCTTCTAAGAAATGCAAAATCTCATTCTGTTAGTCATTGAACTGTGACATGCATAAGCACGCAGTACAAGAAACATGCCCTTCTGCCGCTTAGTGGCACACAACCTCGGCTACGGTCGCTCACATCACTTCGTAGCCGTATTTTCCATAAGAATCCATCACCCGATTGTCAGCCTCTGGGGCTCTGGAGATTTAAACGACGTGTAACCCCTCACTGGGCTCTCAGCCTGGTGCTCCCTTGGCTGTTTTCGACAGCATTTATGCGGACCTGATGTCACATGCGTAGCAGCGCCCGTAACGAAGCACGCGATCGTCCGACGTGACAGACAAAATGGCACGTCCCGCGCGAAACTCAAATCAGAGCTGCTGAAGGAGGAAATCGGGGCTCATTCGAGAGTGCACTGAGACATTACGGTGAACGGTGCCGCTCTTTCAGCTCACTGACCTCTGACCCTAACCCCCACCCCTCCCCCCAACTTCTTTCCCTCCCCTTTTCTTTTCCCGGCTTCTAGGCCATGTCGTGAGTGTCTACGTCAGCCTGTTTCTCATGCCTGGGGCTTGCCATTCGGCTTCGAGACATGTAGGCTCAAGGTTCCCCGCATCCCGGAGTACAGACAAGGCCAAAAGCTTCTGAGATTTTCCACCTCTAGCACTACAGCATAAATAATTTACCACAACATTTCTCCTGACTGAGCAGTTATTAGTATTATTCATCATAGTGAATCCAATTATATTCTCCCTATCCCTCGTGGTTAATAATTAATTGTCAGATACCCCCCCCCCCCACTTCCCATTTGCCATTATAGCAATTATTCAAAACCTTTTGTGTTCTCAGCACAAACTTTGATGCCCTATGTGTGCCAAACACTGATAACACTGACGCAACATGTTGGTAAAAGCTTGCACAAGAGCCAAATCCACCATTTAAGACCCACCACTGTTTGCAAACCTGGTCAAGAACATTTCAGAAAGTAGCAAAACTTCCATAGACACGTATAGACATGCGCAACATTAGCAGTCGATGCTAATGGGAGAACAAGAGAATGACACCAACAAACATGGTAAGACTTTATTTCTGTACCCGTCAAGAGTTAGTGATTCGGTGAATCACCTGATTGGGGGGCCAGCTGCATGCCCAGACACCTCTGCAGCGGGTAGCGACCGCCCTCCGATCTCCCCGAATTCAGATCGTTGGGTGCAGCAAACCCAGGGGCCTGGCTACGCCGGAGAAATCTGGTATTCCGCACGTGCTGGGGGCGCGCTGTCGGACACGGTTTAAATGCCACGGTTTTCCCCGACGTTTGACAAAAATCCGAAAAGCGTCTGCGAAGCCCACCGCCAGGTAGAGCGGATTTTATTTTCATTCTTCAGCTACGCTGACATGACCTTTGCTTTGCATGCTGTGACTATGCCAGGATGGCATTGTGAAAACCCACCACTCCCACAGCATGTAGTGTATATAGGTGTATACATAGCATAACAACTCTTACAGTAATGAACATACCTTTGGATTCAATCGACATTCGATCTCAGCTCAGACGTGTGTGTGTTTGTACCCGTCATGTGAACACCATTACATATTCATAATTCATGCTTATATACTGAGTTTATAGACCATAGTTAATGAAAACTTGGAGCGAAGACCTTCCAACTCCATTTCCTAACCTACTTTCAGGATTTTGACTGGCGTTTTACAGACAGTACTGTGATGAGATCTTGAATGAAAATTCAGAAGAAAAAAAACATTAAACCAGAAACACAGAACCCTTTCTTGCACAATACTTTTTTTTTTTTTTTTGAGGAAAATGATTTCACCACAGTGAGCCAGGAGATATATGTGATCGGGCTATGCCTCAGGTGACAGGAACAAGGGAAACCATGTCCCTGTCTCTACTGCATAAGGCAGTGTTAGGGGACCTGAAGATATATTGGTTATTATTTCAAAGTAACAGCTCCTCTTTCTTTCCCACAGAACAATTCCACATGTGATCCCTGTTACAAGTTTTCAAGAAGGACACTGGCCACATATAGAGAAATGGTTTTAGCCAGAGAGAGATCCTGGAGAAGAAGCTCTTTGGTGAATGCATTAAGCTTATTTGATTTTGGACATGCTGTGTCCACTTAGTTTTAGTCATGGGACTGCTGCCTGACTTTCTTTGGACAGAGACGCATTCTAAGAAATGGCCCCCCCTTTGCACTGTGTTCCAGGGGCAGGGGAACGTGCCACAGCGGATGCAGCTGGAGAGACGGTGACAAATCGTCCAAATCTTCACCGCTTTCATGAGCTTTCTGGGCTCAAAAGGTTTTTTTTGTTATTGTTTTTTTTTTCCTCTGGGTGTTTTTATAAAGTGTAGATTTTTGCCTGGGGTGAAGATCGGAAATGAAGTCCTGATGTCTCCTCCCCGAAGACTCCACAGCCCTCTGTGTCACAAGGCCACATCGATGTAACGAACTGAAAACACTGATGGAAAGAAATTGTGCTGTCAGGCTTACTTTATTCGTCTGTGAACTTGCACAGATGGTACGGACATGTCGTCTTCGTCTGAATGGTGATTTCAAGAGCACACATTTTTATTTGTTAATCCGTAGATGTGGAATCAGCGTAGGTGTTCATCGATAGACTGTTTCTATTGCTTTTTGACCATGCATACGTATAAAGAAAATAAATTATTAAATGTGTAAGGTTTAATCAGCTAGCGGATCCAGAAAAAGGACTGAAAACTAATGATGATTTTCACTTTGCTTTAATTAGTTTGTTCAGCAGGCACCGCTACAGCAAACTAAAGGAGCTTATGTGTTTCCTTATTATCCAGTCTTAGAGTTGGGTAGCCATTCAGTTTAAGTACCTCACTGTTTACAACAGCAGTGCCCCATCTGGGATGTAACCCCACAACCTTCTGTTTACAGGGTTTCTGCAGACTGATATGCTAATTGCTGCTTGGGCGCTCAGTTCTAAATTTTACAGCTACAGCAGTGAGAAAAACAAAGAGGGAAGACAATGCTCAGTTCCAGATAATTTGCACAGTACTGAGACGGAGACAAAATGTCTATTCATCAGTATGTATCCCAAAATTACAAAATGGATGTGGCTCTTCAAAATTCATCCACATGTGGCACAGGCATGATTAGTTATTTACAAGGGATGAACTATAGTTAATCGGAATGCTAGCATTAGAAGGGAGGAGGGTGAACATTGGATGTTTTGATAATTTAGATTATGTTTTGAAAGCCTGGCATGAATAAGATATGTACGTCATGGAAAAAAGCATTCTCTTGGTTTGAGATGAAAAATTAATTCAGGGGAAGGAGAGCCGGCGATAGAAGCATCTCCTGAAGACGCGAGAGCCGAAGCACATTAGCGGTATTTATAAACTACATCAGAAAATATATTATTTTCAGATGAAAGACGCATTCGTCAGCTGCATTTGGAACATGGGTATTCTTAGAAGTATTTCGGAGCTTCACAATCCATATGGTATTTATAACATCACAAGCCAATAATGTATGTATTTACTCCTTCAAATATATATATATTTCATTTTTGTAGTCTTCTGATTGGAGTAGATGGTCCTCCACACTGACGTCCCTGGCACCGGTAGGTTTTGGGATCAGGCTCCCTGTCATGCCAAAGCCGATAACAAGAGCTGCCTGGCTTTCAGCATCACAGAGATGGATGGGCTCAGTGACCTTGTGACAGGCTGCTGTGGTGTTTGGAGTAAGACCTTGTGCTCCATGCTGTTTTTCCCCACAGAAATACACCAAGGCTCATGTGCTATATCAAAAAAAAAAATAATAATAAAGTGTAGCGATCCATTCTTTACAAATGTATAAGCTTCAGCAAGACTGAAAGTACTGAAACGTTCTCGCACAAATTATGCAACTGCCTTAATTAAGACTTTGTGTAATAAGGTCACCTGCATATAATTAGCTTGCCATTTTTAAGATCCATAGAGTTAAGTCCATAGAGTTATCTGTCAGTGACACACAAAGAAATGGAGGGACCAAAACACGTCACGGGAGCCTAACTGGCAGGCCGGGTGTCCAGTGTGCTTGGGGTTCTGGGGTCCATTTCGAGAACCTTAAAATGTTTTGGAGTCCGGGACGGGAAGCCGAGCTTTGCTCGCCCGAGAGGAGGCCGAGGTCCCCGGGTGACCGCCCGGGCCGGCGGCGACCGACGTGGCGCTTGGCGGTGCTGCTTGGCGGGTGCCGCGGCGCGTATCTGACGGTGGAGCGTCTCATTTCTGCGTAATTACCGAAGCTGCCCGGGATGTTATTCCGAGTTCTCCAGCGTGTAATTCCTCCCGCTGTTATATCCGTCTCTGGATCGCCGGTCTGCCTTTCAAACGCGGCCCTCTCCCCCCCCTTTTTTTTTAACGTGGAGAACAGCACACAAAAAAAAATGAGCGAAACTCTCAAAATTACAGGGCCGGTCTCCGCGGAACGCCTTCCTAAACGTACAATCGAGTCTCGCTACCGTCCCGGGCTCGCTGCAATTATGCCCCCGTGGCCAAAGAAGGCCCGCTTACGCCTCTTTGGTTAGGCTCCCGCGAGATCTTTGAGGACACGTAGGATTTATTCAAAAATGACAGCTGTGCTCATGTCCAAGGGATAATTTTAGGCCAAAGTACAAATCACTGTGCCCACTGAACGTTGTGTTTGTGTGTGTGTGTGTGTGTGTGAGAGAGAGAGAGAGAGACCGCTGCAGGAAATGATTTGCATGTGATATTCTCCCGGTCACGTCCTCATCCGTATCATCCCACCCGGGCGTCTCTGGCAAATCAAGCAACGCTACACATCAGGGCATGTTGTGTTGTATGTGCATTATAATACTGTCACCATATGGTAGCCTTTTAAAATCCACAATGAAAAAGACATGAAAGAAAATGTAAGTGTGTTTATGAATTATTTAAAAGCCATACTTGAAATGTGCGAGGTTAAGAAGCAGTCAACAAGCTTGCTTAAGCACGTTTGAATAATTTAATCAAATGACTTCACCATACAGTATTTGATTACTCTCCACACCATGTGACACAAAACAAGGCAGAGCATTCATCTGCTATTCTAGGGCACGGTTTCCCTTCCCCATAGCTAGAAACAGGAAGATAACATAAAGGGAAGTATTTGGCCGATGAGACAGCTCCAGCTCCATTTTACATTCAAGTGCAACAGAATGGTCGGTCACCTCCCTTCTGTGATGTACACTCTGTAGGTGCAGTGTCTTTACACGGTAACTAGATTAATGGACTGGCATTTGGATAAATAGATATAGAAATATGAATGTCGATTAAAGATCCTTTTGTACTGCACATGCATACAGACACAGAGACTGCTAAGGGGTTAGACGGGTTCAGTGTGAGTGAGTGAAAATGAATAATAAGCCACATCGCATGAATATTAAATGTCAGATTGGAAAAAATGATTATTTAAAATAATGTGGTGACACTTTTATTAAATCACATAATGTGCATTGCATTATGTACTGTCACCCTTGAGGAATTTCCAGGTATGTGTTATTTTTGGGCATAATAACAGTTTGGCAGCATGGCATTGTGGGGGGGGGGGTTATGATATTACTTCATATGACAAGCCTTGTAATCACATAAATTTCAGTTCATTTAACTGTCCTGTGCTGAAGGTATGTGACAGATCATAACCCGATAACCCTGCGACAGGTGAGATGTATTTTAATAATGTTTGTCTGTTGGACTGTCGACCCCTCCTCTGCCCCATCCCTCTTCCACAGCCCTGGATAACAATGACAGCTACACGCCAGGTTTCATTTATATAGCGCCTTTCACAATCAAAGTCTTGGTACGGTGGCTGTGGGAAGCCCGACACAGCATCCACTAATGTGTAGGAGCCACTTGGGTGATGTATGGCAGCTGTTTTGCACCAGAACACTCGCCGCCCATTGGCTGAGGGGGAGAGGGAGGGATTTATCGAGCCGGTTAAACGAGGGAGGTTACAGTTGGTGGCCAGTTTCGGAGAGAGTCGGTTGAGGACAGGACGCCAGGGAGCCTCTTCTACTCTGTGCAAATTGGTGCCATTAATGACCAGAGTGAGTCAGGACCTTGGTTTAACATTTCATCTGGGAGACACTTGAGCTGACACATCCATGAAAAATCACAGACACGTTCCTAAACACTCTGTCTCAAAGGCTGGCGAAAAGGTCAAGTCCTGGGATTCTATGCACTTGTTGTCACGCTCAAAATGCTTATCACAAAAGCGGGAAACCGACGAGTTAGGGGATGAGTTTTATTCCCAGAATCTCGTGCTAAGCTGAGGGATCTGTGCCCCCCCCCCCAACATATTTGTGTTTTCCCCCTGTCCTCCCTCCCTCCTCCCATTCTGTCTTACCTTGCTTGTCTCTCATTCGAAATGTGAGCCGTTTAAAAGTGTGATTTGCAAGAGCATTAGCCGCCTTTCTCACGAAGAAAAATCCCACGTTAGGAAGATTCTGTCTGGATTTGGTGGGAGTGAAATCTGATGGTGGCATTTAGCTTGTGCTATCGAGACGTTTGATGCACAGCTGCTCTTGATGTGCGTCTATGTGGAGAGATGGGAGATGGGGGACAGTGACAGCCGGGGTGGGGGTGGTGGTATTTTTATTTTATTTTTTTCCTCTTTGGAGTGCAGAAAGCGGAGACACTTCAGAGAGTGGAAATCGCTGCGCAGAACTACGGGAAACTCGGGAGATATGCACGCCGTCTCCGACAAAAAAATAAAAAAACAAACCTCCCTTCGCCCCAGCGCGGGCAGCTGAAAGGCGGCGCGAGAGCAAGCCCTTTTATTTCCGCAAGTATGTTGTCTGAAGATAAGACCCGGCGTGACCGAGCGTGAAGCCAAATGAAGACGTGCGCCCGGATGCTTTCTCTTCCAGCGGCGCCCGGGACTCTGACCCGCGGAAGAAAAGGTCTTTTCTTGCATTACCTTCTCGGTAATGAGCCCCGGGTACCGATCCCGGGTTCCCCTGGCATCGGCCTCGCGCGCTTATGCAGATCAACTGAGTCATTACCTCTGTCATTTATTTTAATGCTCCGCATCCGCGCGCTCTTAAAAGGGCTTTTATTCATATTAAAATACAAACTGCCGCAGACTAGAGCTGCCCTCGGCTCCCCGCCGTCTCAGGGCGCTCAGTTGTTTTAAAAGTGACTCGTCTGTTGGCAAGGAAAACAAAGGAGCCCGGCTTTATCGCGTAATGACTACAAAATAAAAATAAGGATAAGAAGCATAAATTAATGCCGCGCTGCATTCAGACTCAATCCCCGACGTACAAAAAAAAACAATTGGCGTTCCCTTAATAATGTGCACTCTGCCATGATGCAGTGATTGCATTTACAGACATTATTCCCAAGGATGGAAATGAAGAATCTGCACAGTTCTGAGTCATTTATTTCTTCTTCTTCTTCTTCTTATCCTTCTTCTTCTTCTGGCTCTTCCAGTCATGTGCTGAACAACTCCAACCCTAATCTGTAAATGTAATGAATGTTATAGGCTCAGCAAATGTGGCTCGGCGGAAGAAGAGAGGCAGGCACAGATGGGCCCGTTGGACGACCAATTTGTCTCTCGTCTTTGTCAAATGTTACTAAACAGCCAAGCTCAATCAAGCTGACATACTGAGAAACATCCGCCAGCCACCGCTTCCTGTGGAATCCCCAAACGGATACTACTTGGAAGGACAGAACATGTACAATGCATAATAAATCAACACCAGAATGGTTTTCAGCTCCCTGTTAACTATATCATTTTCTTCTTGTTTTAAAAATAACATCTCCCAGATGAGCAGAGTTGACTCTTTTGCCTTTTTCCGTACGATGGTTTTCTTATTACAACCTTGATTATGACAAATTTCAATATCATTCCTATCCAAAAAGAAATTGAAGTGTATGATTATGAACGATGAGGTTACTACGGTTTCCGTTGTAAGTGTTGTCCTTGAGCGTACTTAGGTCTTGTCATGACTGCGTGCATTATTTGCAAACAGGAAGTGGCCTACGGGGGTTAAGGGCACAGTGTTAAAGCTGTTTGACTTTTCACAGTAATTACATGTATACAGTATAAATTCAGCCCCCAATGTGGAGCACAACACAGCAAATTCCCACTTGTCCAAAGATCTGCAACCATAACTGCGGCTGCCTTGCAATGCGAATGCCAGCTGCTTCTTTTCGCACTGCAAACTCTCACAGAGTGGAGTCAAATGAAGACCTTTCATATGTGGCTTCAGCAAGCAGTCCACGGGCGACCGACTGACCAGCAGTGGCTACTGATCAGCAATGAAACACAGACCTCAAACTGGCTAAGCCCTCCCCTACCCTGGGCGATGCAGTCACCAGTTTTACATCGCCCTATGGAACTACCGGCCACAGATGACACTGGCATGATCACCTTTGCACCACTGCACGGTGCTATAACAGAATGAGCCACCCAGCAGCCCAAAGCTGTTTGACTGCTAACTGCAAGTGGGAAAATATGGAGTCACTCAATGGAATTTTCAAATAAACTTTGTTTTGTTTTTTGTTTTTTTGTATTCCAGGCTATGCATCTGGGAGAGGTCTTCACAATTGCCTTTTCAACAATGCGAAACACCTCACTGATCAAGTTGTTTGCTTTGAGTGCGAGACAGGCAAGGTTAAAGAAAAAAGGCAGTGATATATGCAAATGTTGAACGCTGTAATGAAGAGCAGAGTAACAAAGCTCTTACGATTCAGAAATGAGAGCGAAGCTTATTTAATATATTTACGCTCGGGGTTTGATGCGCGTTTCCCGTCTAGACGAGCGTGGGCTCGGGGTGACGACGGGCCGGCTGGTGGGCAGGTTACAGATGTGTTGAACTGAAATCTCAGATGTATCAGAAAAAAGAAGACAGGAGGCGATGGAGAGGAGAAGCTAAATATAGCCCTTCTTTCTGAAGCCTACTGATGTCTAGCTGACAGCTTTAAGGACTGAATATAACTGTGTGTGTGTGTGTGTGTGCATGTGTGTCCATATATGTGTTTGTGCGTGTGTGCATGTGTGTGCATATATGTGTGTATGTGTGTGTGTGTGTGCATGTGTGTGCGTGTGTGTGTGCATGAAAGAGAGAGAGCTTGCAGTGGTCCCCTTATCTCGGTCAATGTGGGTGGGAAGAGCTGTCAAGATGATTGAGGTGACAGAAGGGAGGTGACCGACCATTCTGTTGTACTCGAATGGAAAAAGGAGCTAGAGCTGTCTCATTGGCCAAATACTTCCCTTTATGTTATCTTCCTGTTTCTAGCTATGGGGAAGGAAACCGTGCCCTAGAATAGCAGATGAATGCTCTGCCTTGTTTTGTGTCACATGGTGTGGAGAGTAATCAAATACTGTATGGTGAAGTCACTTGATTTCCACTGTCAAGAGGGGGTTAGGGATAACAGAGCCCTGCAGTTGGCTAACTGTAGTTACCATCAAAGCAACATCATGACTTTTCATGGCTTTGACCCATTTAAACTCAAACCACATATTCTGAAAGTTACGTTTCTCGCCAGTTTCAGGGAAGGAGATGGAAATTTTGTTATTTCTATATCCATCCATGTTATTTAAGAGATGAAATTATGTAGCCCACTTTAAAGTAGAGAGTGGGAGCACATGCAGTACACAAGCATAATAAGGAAAAAGGCTTACCCAAAAAAAAAAAAACATGAATGCATCACTTTACCTGTGGACTAGAATCTCCTATTAAATATAAAACAGTGCTATATACTATAGAATTTTTGTGCAGAAATGCTTTCTTAACAAATCTGCAATGCCATCCCTCCTTTCCCCCCAGCCCCCTTCCAAAAAGGCAATGCACCCCTGAGGCACATCAGTACAGTATACCCTTGTACAATTTTCTCATTTCAAATTCAATTTTCCCATTTTTCTCTTCAGCTTTGAAGTAAGTGTGCCCTTCCAGTCGCTGCCGTGCCTCACTCACCCCCGTGACACAGCACAGGCTCAAACCTGTGATGTCTAGACTGTACGGCCCAGCATGCATCTGTGGTGATTTCACGAGCCGAGCCAGTCAGAAACCTAAATTACGTTACCGAGAGCATCATTTATACTCAAATTATGTCACATAATATAATTACCTCGTAAATGTGTTGTATCGTTATATTTTAAGACCTGCTTATAGAACACGTAATTGCGAGCTCTCATAGTTTTTCTCTCTGATATAAACTTTGGCATCTTTCAGGCGGTGAATCTGCCAGAATTATATTTGTTACACATCCAGTTTGATTAATTACAGGTTCTCACTCCTGTAAACAGATGTGAGATCTATCTGCAGGTGTGAATACCTATCTGCAGGAGAAACAATTGCATGCATATATATGCATATATATATATATATATATATATGCTCTCAGTAATAACTGCAATTTCTGAATGCTTAAGTAGTCATAGTAAAAATAAAGTAACTACTAATAAATAACTCAGCAGTGTTGAATTTTGAGTTGAAATTCTATGCATGAAATGAGCACTGCTGAGGAGGAAAGAGGTACAGTACATCGCAGAGACTGGTTGGCAGTTCCGTCTCCACGGAAGAATTCAGGCGTGCTGCCAAGGTTTACAGAAGAAAAAAAAACAAACACAAAATTGGAAAAGTCGTTACATTCAAACAAGAAAAAAGAACTTTTTCTTTTTCCTTGATTATGCAGGCAGTTAAACCTGAGAATCAAGTCTTCAGTGACGACAGAGAACCTCTGTTTCACATCTTCTAAGGCTGTGGCCCAAATCCAAATCCACTTTATAATACATCCTGCTGCTGCCATGAGCAGTAACATCATCAGCAAAGAGATGTGAGCCAGTTCCAGTAGCGGCCATACATGCTCAAGCCATAACACCGCCTCCATCATGTTTCGCAGATGAGGGGGGGAGGGGGGAAGGGAGCGGTGGTATTTTGGATCATGAGCACTTCCTTTCTTATTTCCACACTCATCTGATCTGTCCATAAATCTTTGTTCCAGGACTTTTTTTAAAATGTACTTTTTAGCGAACTATAATCTGACCACTCTGTTCTTGAGGCTTACCACTGGTTTGCATCTGGAACCCTCTGAGGTTATGTTGTTACAGTTTTCTATTTATGGTAGTTTTTGACACATTTATGCCTACATCCTGGAGAGTATTTTTGATCTGTTTGACAGCTGAAAAGGGGTTTTTTCTTCACAATTGAAAGTATTCTATCCACTACAATGTCCTTCTGTGGTCTGCCAGGTAGTTTGCTATCGCTGAGCTCACCAGCGCATTCTTGCTATTAACAATGTATCAAACTGTTGAATTTGACACACTCAAAGGGCCTCATTCACAAAACCTTTCTTAAATTATTCTTAATTTTGTCTTTAAAAATGGTCAGATGAAAAAACAATATGAGATCCATGTCACATGTGAAAACGTTTGTTTTTGTACATATCCTATGTGTATGAGATGATGAATGTGGCCTGTTTTTAAATTTTGTGCGCAATCTGTCTGCTTTACTGGCATTGACACTTCTTTGATCCTCTTGTTGAGAGACAACAGCAACAGACTCTATATGCATATGCCACACCTAGAATAAACTCCTTTTGTTAGCTTAATTACGCATGATGGATGATCGACACACGGCTGGCCAAGAAACAGCTGATCAGCCAACTGTCCAGTTATTTTTGGTCCCCTAAAAGGGCTGCAATTCCTACCGCCATAATTGTGTCACTACTACAGAATACTTTTGCATTACACACACACACACACACATACTGAGCCATGTGACCAATGATTTGTTACAGACCAAGATGCAAAATGCAGATCTTAATGAGTAATTCTCATATAATATCTGAACAAGGCAGTTGCCGAACTGGCTATAGTCTCAAACCGCGGGCCCTTGAGTTCACAGTGACACAGTTCATATGAGTCCAAGAGGGATCCTAGGTACTCGTTAAAAATTTTTTTTTTTTTTAAATCTAAGCTCGTTTAAAATCTCCCTGCACGCTTTTAAACTTCTCGCAAGTGCACAATGCCTTCACAGTGGTGGTTCCCTGCCACTGTCTGAGCACTTGATGAGATTGGAGATTATTTTCGGGGAATCCTTTGATGGCAGGACCGCTGCATGCATGCATCTCACAGGCTTTCTTCAGGCATCTCAGCAGGTCGGTAACAGAAGAAGAGAGCCGCCATTAAGGAGAGACATGCAGATCTTACGCATCCCCCCACCTCGCCGCAAATTGGTTTTCCCTCGACGGACAAAGTTTTATTCATTCATTTTTCCTCTTGTTTATCACTGGAGATTAATGAAAGCTGTGTTGGTTGTGCCTGAATATTTCTTTATGAAAAGGAAAACAAACATGCAGGTGTAAATGTATTCCTCAACTCGGCTCTTAAGCTGAGACTGAGGCCCAAGGTGGCATAAAATGCAAAATGAAGTAAAAACTTTGCATTCTTGGCATCGCACTTTCTGAGGAAATGTTGATGATAAAACCCTTTCATCCAGAAGTTCATTTTCACAGGTTCCTTTAGATGAGATAAGGTAATAACATTAGGTAATAAGCAGCATTACAGCAGAGGTTGACAATGACATTTTTTTGCAAAACATTCTATGCTGTACTGCTGGAAAGCTGTGATACAAATACATATATTAAATTAAAAGATTTGGAACATTAGGGTATGCATGAGTGGAAAAATAAATAAGAACAAAAGGGATTGTTTTACTTATTTAAAAAAAAAAAAAACATATACTTGTAAGCCATCTCACTACTGGGAGGGTGCTGATAAGGCCATACTTTTTCTGACAAGAACATCTAGCAGCACAGCTTTTAATAAGCATACAAATTCTGTTAAATGTATATATAGAGATTTGAAAAAGAGAGTTCACCCTCTTTAAATTGCATCGTTTTAAATATTAGGCCATAACCCTAATCTAGACCTCACTAAGTCCTAACAGTAGACAAATCTGGCCTCATCTGACTCACAATTCTTGCATTTTTTACTTTGTCATTATTTATTCACCCAAAAAGAAGCCTAGATATGGAAGCCATATGTGGAAAAAATCTTAAGATTTAGGCCTTGATCACAATCAACATTTATCCCTGCTTATTCCTAACTATGATTTACTAATAAATGCAAGTGCAGCTCCTACAGAGTAACTACAGAGTGGTACAGAGAAAGATAATATTTGAGTGACAGAGAAAGAGAGAGCTGCCAGTCATCTAGTGTGTTTAAAATTCAAAGCCATCATAACCATGGTGAGAATGACAGAGGATAGTCATTTATTTCGTGCACACAGCACACACACGCACACACACAGAGTACTGTATTGTACATTCAATACCCATTCCTGCCCAATCAATTTTCAGATTTTCCAGCCAATCTGGATGCCAATTAAGACTAAACCAGGTCTTCCACATAGAAGTGTGCATGCTAAAGAAACAACGGGAGATAGGATGTCATTGAACTCATTAGCAGGAAGATCATCTCAGTGCCACTTGCAGAAACCAGCTCAGTGTCTGTGAACACATATAGCAATTGTGACAGCTTCTGTCGCATTTATACATATTTTTATAGTTTTTTTTTTTCACAGGCAAGAAATGATTATCTTTTTTAAGGACCAGCATGACACATATGTCAGAAACGATCATTTAGGAAACCTGATTTAATTTCTACTCAGGCTGTCTGAACCCATCTTAAATGTTGTTAGAATTGTGTTAAGTCCAGGGAATTGGTCATTTTCCTCTCATAACCTCAGAGTGCAGAGACCTGGATTGTATACATAATAAGGCTATCGTTACTGTGTGTTGATAAGCATGTCCTTTTGAGATCTCATTAAAAGGGTTGTCAAATGCACTGTGTTGTATTGTTTTCAGCCAATATCCAAATTGACCCTTGACCCTGGATGTGATTAGGAAACTCTATCTTCTATTGAAGACTGAGTTTCCTAATTACAAAGACGAGAGAAAAATACTTTGTTTCTGTACCCATTCCCCACCCCCACCCCCAATCTATCAGAGAACCTGTTCTTCCCCACAAACAAGCAAGCCAGGGAACTGCAGTCTAAATCTCTAAATTGTCTTCAACCTAAAGACTCCCCCGAACTCCGATGGCCAGTAGCGTCAACTGTCTGTCGGGAGGTATTGTCTTTAAGGCTCAAAGATCGCTTCATTAATCTGTATCGAGCGACAGGGGGAGGGTGTCCGTGCGTTTGGCCAGAGGGCTGGTCAGGGGGGGGGGCGGTCAGCCCAGGTCCTGAGCCGCCCGCATGCGTCGGATCTCCAGCCGAGTCGGAGACAGTGACCCCCCCAAACCCCTCCGCCGAGAGAGGGATTAGCTCCCTCTCCCCTGCAGGAAGCCACATTGTCACACACAGCCATGTTCTGCTCAATTATCCCCCGCCTCCAGCCTGTCTCCAGCTCTGGTCTCCCCCCCCCCTCCTTCCGCACCCCCCCTCCCTCCCGCCCCCCGCTCCCCGCTCCCCGCTCCCAAATCTCTCTTGAGAAGGCTGGTGCCAGGCCGCCACACGGACAGACGGGCGGGGTGGGCTGCATTACTCACCGTTCCATTTCGACAGGCCTTTTTTCCCGCCAATATGCCGCCACCAGATGCCTTCACGAAAACACGGTGCTTAGGAGCGGCCATTGAAAAGCAGCTGAGCCGTAAAAGAGCGTTTAATAAAAGATGGCGGGGCTGTGGGAAGGGGCGGGGTCTGGCAGCCGTAAGCGCAGGATCATTTTTTGACCTCTCTCAAGTCACGACATGAAAAATGGATTCGGATAAATGAATCATAAACTGTCTGGATTCCATATCTGTAGTCCTCGCAGATTTAAAGCTATGTTTTAAACATCACTCACTTCCAGCAATGCCCAGTTCCTGAGAAACCAAAGAGCCCTGGCTTTGCTTTGTCTGTCCCGCTGCTATTTTAAACAGCCGCAGTCTTAACACATCACCACATTAAAGCACGGCAATGGGCTAAATGTGGCCAAAAAAAACCTGCCGTACCATCAACCTTGCGTTCCTCTGCCGCTTGAAAAAGGTCCTCCGAGGTATACTGTTGAGAAATCAGGTGTTGATAAGCTAGACATGGCACTTAACACCAAGCGGAATTTGTTCCGAGCGCCGGGCAAAGGAATGTTATGCTAACTGACAGCTAGCCGCCACGCACCGCGTGACCCTCTCGGCTTCCTCAAATTCCTCTGTCTGAACAGATTTCCAAAGTCGGGTATCTGTAGTCTGCTCTCTGCGGGGATCTGTGTGTACAATAAAGAGCGCAGTCTGTCTGGTTCGCAAGACGGGGGTCAGTAACCGTTACACGGTGATGCTCAGAGGCTCTGCGTTTCGCCTGCGGTGGTAACCTCATACAGTCGCACGTTAGCAGGTTACAGAATGAGGGTAGAGACGGAAAGCTAGCATTTTTATGTGAAAACATATAAATATATATATAATTATTTTTTTTCAGACATTTGAGACTGGATTATCAACGATCGTTTATTGCACAACGTCTTAACGTCTGCATCTAAATGGAATCTGCATCTAAGAGGAACAGCAGCTTTCGTGGAAAAAAATTAAATCATTAAAAATTTACCGAGCCCTGGGAAATATCCATTTAGGCGCACCAAACATTCACACATGGATAATCCTGACTCACTGTGGTTGGCTGATAACAGGAAGGGCTTGATGTACGAGTGGCGGCCGCGTCTGAGGGCCGACACCGCTTCTGCTCTGCTGACACTCGCAGAGCCCGCCCCCGGAGGCCTTTTTAAGGTGCTCATCCGGGCGCTTATCGAAGCCAAACAAAACCAAGAGCGGCGTGCTCGGCCTGAGCAATTAGGCCCAGGCGTGCGGACGTCAGATAGGATCGGCGGGAGCACGGGGCGGGGCGCGGCCCGGGCCCCGCGCCCGACGCGGAGTTGCCGATTCGCCGCATTTATATCCGCGCACCTGCGGCTCGCGCTCCAGCGGGTTCGAGAGAATAGACGGTGATTGCCTCCCCCGCCAAATCAGCCAGACGTGCTGACGGAGAGTCTGACGGAGCGCCGTTCGGAGAGGGGGGGGGGGGAGGAGGAGAAGGAGGAGGAGGAGGCGTGGCACAGCGCGGCGGGTGTCTGCTCCTCCGCCTGACCCGACCTCCCCTTTTCGTGTCCTCCGGCGACCGTCCCACCGGGGCCCGGACGCCTCCTCTCTTCCGTCTCGGTTCAGCTGCTCCGCTCGAGTCGCGCGTTTGTTTGGAGTCGGCTCCAGATTGGATTCGGATGTACGCCGTCGCCCGCACTGCTTTTTCCATCTTCCTCATCTGCTGCGCAAATGAAACTGGGTCAACTGCTTTTGTAAACCCCGCCAGCCCGTCCCATTACCTGCAGACAAACGCACACACACACACACACTTAAATGTTTCCCCTCTCCACCGCATACCGTATGTTCCTTGCTTCTTGGTTAAATTATTCATTGAGGTTATCTCCCCTAACCTCCAGGAAATCACATCCTCAGTGCGGGCACAGTCCCTTCCAGCTCTGGATCAAACAGATTACGTGAGATGTTGTTCAGTTTCTTACACTGGTTACATTGCTTACTTATTCATCTCAAGAGCCGTAATTCACTCTCCAAACACATTTAAGGTCCATTATTAATTTGCAATTGTCAGCCACTGATTTACCCAGGCAGGATATATATGACCCCAGTGACAAAGTGTACAAGGCCCGGCTCTGACATCGATCATAGCTCTCAGTCCTTGCCCATGATTACTACAACAATACAAACCGTACCTCAAAATTTCTAGTCTTTTATTCTCTAAATTTTATTCTCTCTTCTGTTCTTTCATTAAAATGTTGAGTGCTTTTGTGTGAAAACACAGACGTGCAAAGCTGAATATTTTTTTTAAAATAATATAGAATTTCATTACCAGTATATAATGATACATTCAGATTTCATATAGTGAGATCATTTTTAAATAAACTGAGACTGTGTAAATCAACCTTTGATCTCTAATTTCAAGCATTCCTGAGAAAATATGTATTTTTTACATTGAAAATAGGAGAAAAGGTTCTCCAGGAAAATGGTCAACCCATAAATTCACTTGAGGGCAATAAAAGGGTTCTACAATTACAGTAGCATTGGACACCCTGAACTATGTGTCCATTGGGTATTAAATTACCAAGTCATACATATTTGGGGACACAAAATTGGTTGAACATATTGAATGCTCAGTGCAACCTCCATCCATCAGTTTATATGGCTAGCCTAAAACCTTAGAGAGGGGATAGGGTGACAGCCCCTGTAATAATTTTAAACCATCGCCCTGAACAAAGGGTATAAAATGATTTTCAAAATGTAGCAAAAAAAAAGAAAATGAAAATCAGAAAATGTCTGTGGGCATATAGGTGTAACAGCTGACATAATAATATTTAAGGGCTCAAGGAAAATTGTGTTTTCACGCATAAACGATGAATCAGGGCATGACTAAACCTGTCTGTATAAGGTAACCGCTATCCGTCGGATAAATAAATAAATTAATGAACGAATAAAAATAAAAATATGATGACTAACCTGCTCTGGCAGTCGTAGATGAAACAGACCGCGATCCCTCTTTTTTCATCATAAAACTGTGGCTCATTTCTGATTACAAAAATGGCAACAAGGATGACATTCAAAGGAATTTCAGCAAATCCAGGTGAATTTCCCCCGTGCAATTTGTTATTATTATCCAGCTAAATTGAGACAAGGTGAAATTTATTGGAGGATAAAGGAGGACAATAATGGAGCTCGGGTTTGAATAAGTCTCTTGTTAGGGAATGACCTTTGAATGTAATTTTAACTTGAAGCCCTGGCCATTTCATAAGAATACAAACCAGGTGTTTCACTGGGGTACAGATCTCTCTTTGGCAACGTGAAATTTCATTGTGATTTATTGACATAATTCAGGTGGGGTTACAAACCTGCCTGAAAAAAATATATTGCCATGCCGTGGGAACGAAAACTGTTGAAAAAAAAAATGCAGTTATAATATGCAGATGTGAGGCATGTGCACACTAGTTGTCCTTGTGGGTGGGACCACTGGCCTTGATCTGACTGGAACACAAGGGCACTCCATTCACAACAACACACAACAATATAATCTGTGCCTTCTCTGTTTTATGTTTTGCACATACTAGAAGTGGCACTCCACGCAGTGGGCAGGTATAACTGCTGTATAAACCTCAATTAAAACTGAAAACTTGTTTTTTAAAAGGCAAGAGTGAGAAAGTCAGCGCATTTTACTAGGACGCTGGAAACACTGGTCTCTATGTCATCGACCAGTGCCATATGATCTTTACTGAACTACACAGTGAATCAGGACTCCAAAGGATAACCTGGGTGCCTGTTTTGGTTTACTTATGAAATTTTTGTGCACTTTAATGTACCTGCACTAATGTCCAAAAGAAAAATCACATGCACACCAACAAGAAAGTCATGGGGTGCAGATTCAAAAATGCGACTGAAAAGAATTGAACCCCCACACTTACATGAATGCTCCAGAAAATAATTAATTTATTCTGCCTTGGATGAAGATGGCGAGATGTTCGCTGTCACGCCATCATGAAAACAATGTGGAAACCATTTATTGGTCCTTTCACAAAACATTTCATGCAAATCCATACGTCTACACAGGCAATGCTTCGCACATGCTTCTGTACATGAAGTCAGGCGAAGATTTCAAGCCAGGTATTCAAAAGCATTTTTGTATTTAAAAAATCAGTGGTAAAAGATTCTCCTAAGAAAGAAAGTTCTGTATTTATTATGGTAATCTGTACTTCGTGGCACCTTTTATTCAAATTAAACTGACGACTGACGGGTATGATAAGCAGTAGAGAGTCTACTGAGAAGGCGGTTCTCTGGTGTCGAGAGGTGTGAGGGCTTGTTTTCTATTTTCTGTTGCTCAGCATCAATGAAGAAAAAAAAACACCTAGATAGGCCTGTTCCAATGGGGAGTTCTCGTCACTCTGTTCTCAGATGCGATTTGTATGTTGATATTAATCCCACATGTCAGGGTCTTTTCTGCTTCTTGGTAAGAAAAACAGGGAGTCGCAGTAATGTCAGTGTTCTTTATTTACTCACTACCTGATTGACTGGCTCCCACAGAACTTTACTGAAGAAATAGGCGTCAGGGCAAGTGGCAAAGTTGTTGTAGCTAAAAGAAATACATTCTGTTGCTGTGTTTCTTTTCTCGAGCAAAATCTTCAATATAAGCTAATGAGAAAGAAAAAAAAAGAGCTTGATATTTCCAGGAAAAAAAGCAAGGTCAGTTGCTTTTTGTCATGCTATCAAGAGCTACATGACTCACATACCGAATTCAGAAGTTACATACTGTATTAAAATGACGTAAAAAGCAACACTCTATGCAACCACTTTTAAAATACATTTTGGTGATCACTGAAGTTCTCAAACTGTCATTGTGAAGAAAATTAAGCAAACACTGATTGAAGCCAACAGTTGATTGAATCCAGGCCATTACCCAGCAAGCAGATTTGCTGAACTGACAGATGTTCAGCCCCCTTATATTTGAAAGAAAGAAAGAAATAATAATTTTAAAAAGACTCTCGGGAACAAACAGATGAGTGCAGGAATGGGTCACGCAGGGAAATGAAAGGCAGTGACCCCTGACACGGGTGTTTATGCTTTACTGGTGCAATCTTACCTCTTTTCATTCACCTTGACAGCCGTTTCTATGCTAAAGTTCTCCAAAGACTTTTAGTCAGCACTTCGTTTGTGCTGTGTGTTCTCAAGATGAATCTTTCCCCACGATAACCCCACAAGCCGCACAGCACATCAGCTACCTTCAGGAGCGTCCAGTTTACCACCACGTTCAGTGCCACTTCAGGCTTTCCGTTAAAGTGCGTGTCTCCAAAATTAAGACTGTAAGCACTTTACAATACAATGCAAGTAGAAATGCCAAATAAAGCATTAGAAACTCAGATAAGCCTCATGAAAAAGAACATTACTGGTGTTCAGTCCAGGATTTATACGCTGTATGTTTGTTTATATATTATTCAAGCTAGTGTTTTATGCATGTCTGTAACAACGGGGACTGTGAAAAAAAGCCAGATGTAAGTGTAAATCTAATGTAAAAAAAAAAAAAAAAGAAATAAATACAATCAAATGAAATCCTTGCACAGAATGAAAGGCCATTTCAAAAACAGTACATCATTTTAATAATATCCGCAGCTGGCACAATTGTTGTCTCAATTATCTAGCCCTGGGTTCTAGTCTGAGTTCTAGGCTGCCGAGGTGTCCCTACATAACCATTGGTTTGGCTTGGCAGCGTTGTTGTCTGGAATCTTAAGCAGACTGGCCCCCAAGGCTAACGTTTGATTCGCCCGGCTATCCCTGTAATCCTGCACTCGGTAGCTGGCTAGCTACAATATTTATTAAGCTGTGCGTGCCAGTTTAGGCATGTGGCTGCATAATGTCAAACCACATTACAACAAATGAAAAAGAACAGGCCAAATGATTAGTAATAATGAATAACCTGTGCAACGCGTACGCTGCGTGCGGACACAACAAGTCAGCCTTGCTCACGAGACGTACATAATCAAACGCTTACGGAAGTGAAACGAGAGGTTACTTAACTGTAAGGTGACACCAGGCCTAATTTAGCATATGATTTATTCATGGTGAGGCATAATAGATTCATTTGCAGTTAATCAGCTGTTAGGTGAAGGAGGGCATTTTTTCTTCAATGCAAGAAGTTGCTCCAGCCACTGTCACTGCCCCCATCCCAAATGAACCGCCAAGCTGCCAAATCTCCTTAAATCCCAACGTATTTTCTAACGTTTATTAATGTCTGGATAACCACCAACAGACCACTCTGACGGTATATAATACTTTATTAAGCATTTATAATTGCGCCATATACTGCCAGCAGACATTGGCAGGGTTCCATCAGACGGAGGGGACAATGGGGGGTGTTTTTGCTCCAGATGGGGTTTAAAGCAGGCTTTATGGGAACAGAGGTATATTAGCTCTGTGACGTGAACGTGTCCCAGCCAGACATTACCGTCCCTGTGGTCCCATCGCCTGAGGTCATAACCGTCATATTAATGGCTTCATTATTGAAAATTTGCTTACCTTTACTGTCTCCTTGCCCATTCATTAAGCCATTTTACAAATTAAAACTGTGAATAATTAATGCATTCCTTTTTTTTTTTTTAATTGAAGAATCAGTAGAAACCCATGTATAAATTAGAATATATTATCGATATAACCTGTTGGATATTGTTGTTATATGGTTACTCTTACATGTGTTAATATCATAAGACAATAATAACAATAATAAACACTGGTGTCAAAATGATGTACATTAGCAAATGACCATATAATTTACAAAGTTTTCCATTACAGAAAAGTTTGCTCATACGGACATTTTAAAGTATGCCCATACTACACACTATTGGGTAGTGGCCAAACAGTAAAATTAATAAGAACATAAAACTAAAAAATTACTAAGAGCATATTTATTTTCCGAATATATCTCTGCCCTCTTTTTTTGATCACTACTTCTTTTTATTTCTTCTTTTTTGTTTTTATGCAAAGCGAGATTAAAAAGTTCTTAGATGATTAAAACTGCCATAGAACAACATAAATGCACCTAATTATTCTACACAGAATTGCAAAAGAAATAAAAAATCAACAGGGGCATGCAGAAAGGGGTAAAAAAAAAAAAAAAAAGAGGAAGAAAAAAAAATGTTCGCATTAAACAGTGCTGAACGTTGAAGGGTCGATTAAATGAGCCGAGTATTCCTTTCACGTCTCAGGGGACCGGTCAATTAAATAAGAACGTGTTCCCTGTTACCGGCAGAAGACTATGAGGCTGTGTTCGTCGACCTGAACCCCCGGTGTGTGGGGGGGGGGGGGGGGGGGGGGGGGGGGGGTGAGGAGGGGAGGGCGGGGGAGGGGAGGGGGCACCAGGAACGCGGTGAACAAAAGGACCTGTGTTCGTCCGTAATCGCGGCTTTATCGGACGTGTCCCACAGTCTGCAGGGGGATCACGGGGCCTGTGACCTGCTCCTCTTCGTGAGGATCCCCATGCCAGCCAGCGTCAGCCATAAACACAGAGCCCTATTTTTACTGCACCTGGCACTAAAAATAAGCAGCGGGTACTCTGCTGTCACGGGCAGTGCAGCGTACAGCGCAGTCGCAGTGTTAACGTGTCAGCGAAGCCACCTCTTGACATAACAAAGCGCCCCTCACTTTCCCTGTGTGTTAAACAAAAGGTGACTGACTCCGCTATCTGTCTGATTCAGATACTTTAGAGGAACAGGGGTGGGGTGGGGGGGGGGGGGGGGGGGGGATGCTCAGTAGTACTGAGACTCCCTTGAAGAATATCAAAGCAATGAAAAGGCCAAATTGCTTGGATACGGTACAGTAGATGCAAGCAGCCCCATTCTTCCCTTTAATGTCTCATTAGAAGTCTTCATCCTTACTTCCCTGTCTGTGCTACCAACTGCAAATGAAGAATTATTACCAGGCATTAAACCGAATGGCATGTTCCGTTCCTTGAGAGGCACAATTATTTCGGCACAAAGAATCCTTCTGAATCGCAGCTGCTGCCCGCGCCCGCTCAGCGTCCACAAAGGCAAGTTCAGCATAAACCACTCACATTTTCTGTGGCCCTGCGCATTCAGTGAACATCGAATAAAAAGCGTCCCAGAAACGTCCTTTCAGCCCGTCATTCTATGCTTGAAGAATTAAGTGGTAATCTAGCTACAGTCTATGCGCCGTACAGCCGAACCCATCCAAGGCACACTTCGGGCTTATAGTTGCCTTTTATGGACTGAAATGGCTTAGTCCATAAAAGGCATTTCACCACGAATGCAGCCTGGCGTAATTACACGTCTGAGCTATCTTTAGCCAACTATTACCCAGAGTCCTGTACTTGTGATTGGGTTTTATGTTTAAGCCAGCCAGGGTTTCTTGTGTTACTGCTGCATTCCTTCGTTTAAACCTCATGACTGGTCCAATTATTCTCAGTGTAAGATATGCCCCTCCTGTAGTACTGTGTGACCTGTAGGCCACGGTCCTCACTAGCTTGTGGGAAAGCAATGCATCAGCAGCAGTGATCCTCGCATTGGTCTGTGTGACACAGCGGTTACCCAGAATGCACCTGGTAATCCCAAAGTGGCCAAAAAATAAGGCGGACAACTAATAATTAAAAGAAATCTTGCACTATCGCAGAAGAGCAATTTTAGATAACTATATTTAACCAGAGGCGGAAATGCATGCATAATTTTGGATATCTGACCTTGCAGATGATTTCATTTGATCAGAAAGTTTTTTTTTTCCCACTAATTAGTTTTTCTTTTCAACTTTTGCACGAATCATCTGCTGAACACATGAACAATGAGATTCTGGTAGATTGCAAACTTCTATGTCCTCAATAATCAAGATAATTCACATGGGCTGTAACCTCCGTGCACTGGCCATAAAATAGGGCACATGTACAACACATGTAAATGTGCACAACGTCAGTTTGAATAGCCTGCATAAGTGGACATCCGTTGGACTTTTCGAACCCTTTCATAAACATTTGAGAAGTCACAACGGCGTGACTTCTCCCTGGCGCCGGGCTTTGAAGATCCGCTCTGTCCGTAAAGAGCAGTGGTGATGCAACGTGACAGGCCAGCTTCGACAACAGATTCTCCGCCGCACGTGTGACGGACAGAGGCCGCAGCGAGGCCCTGCGGACACACATGCTGGGTTATTTATCATCCAGTCTGCTCCATCCTCGGACCTGGGAATGACGGTGTGCCCCAGGTGCTCAGCTCACAGGCAGGGTCGATTCATTGGAAAGGACCGGCGACAGGATCTGGGATTGCAACCCAAAGGTGGTGGAATCAATTCCCAAGGGGAGTCTTTACCAAATACACCCCCGATCAAAGCGCTTAGCCCAACTTATTTGTGTAAATATGCATCAGAAAAGCGCTCCAGGAATGATTGATACATATCCAGCTATGAAAATTGATGACACATAAAAATGCAAGCTAAGTAAATCACGGTTTGTAATGCCATTTTCTGTACCAACTCAAGCCGGCATAATCAATCAATCCGCCCGCTTACCTCCGCTTAATTTGGCAAAACCTGCCTGGCCAGCTAATGTATATTTCAGGAGGTCTGTTCTAGTTTCCTTCAAAAAATATGCGAGAATATATTTGCAAAAAAAAAAGACTATAAATAGTATTGGAGCATCAATTTCACGCAGCAATATCCCGGCATCGGCCCGTACACCTGCTGCCTCCCAGAGAACGAGGCCGTAAACGCGAGCCGTCCCGCACGCCCCCACGTCCCGCAAACGGCATTCGAGAGGGGGGGCGTGGAGCCGCCCGTGTGAACAGCTTATTTACCTGACGAATGCCCTCTCAGGCCCCTCGAGTGGGCAGGCCACGGGCCCGGGAGCGTACGCGGTCACCAGCGCACAAGCGCATTTTCCACCACCCGTTGGGGGGCGGGGGGGGGGGGATAGCCTGTGAGCTCGCAGCCTTCTAGATGAATGTAAAAAAAAAACCCAGCGCGGCGTTTTGGCGCTTTAAGCGGACGCGCACGGACCGGTTTGGCGCACGTGGGCGCGGTCCTCTCTCCTCTGAACTCGCAGAGATGATCCCGGTACGAGGGAGGCCTTGGGGGGGGGGGGGGGGGGGGGCGCGGCTGAGGAACTGCTGTGTCATGCCACGCATGCATGCATGGGTGGTCTGGGGACAAGGCGATGCGCCGGGGGGGATGCGCGGGAGCTGCGACCGAGGTGCTCTGTACTGAGCATGCTCAAATGCATCATCTTCCCAAGCGCCATCTTTGATCTTTTTTTTTTTTTTGGCCACATCCCGTCTTTATGTGCTGTATCGACAAATATCTTTTTTATTTTTTTTTTGTCAATTTTTCAAATGAAACTGCAGCTATAATCATTTTTTCCCGAGTTTACCTTAGGGACGAGACATCAAACAAAACCCCTTACAAACCTTAACTGATCTCATTACAATGCCTCTTCTGAAAGACATCAGTTAATTAACTGACATTAATGATTTATGAACCGGACTGGAAATGATCAATGCCTTATGCAGAGCCAAATTCAATGGAATATTCTGACAAACCGAATCAGGCACATAAGCACAAACGTATTGAATTCCAGAATGCAGAGTTTCTGCAAATGTGGAGAAAAGGTCAGCTGGAATTATTTGAAATGATGTTGGGAAGGAGATCATGAGAGATTGGTGACATATTAATGGGTTTAATGTGAAATCTGAACGTGTCCACCATGCACGTTTGGCTATTACAATATGATCAACCAACAGGTAAAAGAGCAATGGATAGGTACACAATGGATAGAAATAATGTAGGAAGTCTGGAAAAAGGCCCCTGTTTGTGGCTATTTTCAATCCTGTATTGACCAAACATTTCCATTATAAATGATTTATCACATTCAAAATAATTAAATAATTCTAAACAGATGTGTGTCAATTAAGTAAGTGAAAATAAATGGAAACGGTGGGCTATTTAAGGACTAATTATTCATTCACAAGCAAACCTTTCATTTATATTGTCTGTTTGTGCATATACATTTAATTACGTGCTTGTGTGTTTGTCCAACATCGAATCAGCGATTAAAGATTAATTTGCTCTTGCCCCAACCCCCAGCCCCCCCCCACCCAAACATGCAGCTGGTTGAATTGTAGACGTGAATCATTTTCTTTGTCCTTCTTTTCTTAGCGGAAGAAGAGAGTCGTGGATTGGAGGATAAGTGACGTGAGCGATGCAGTCAATTTCTCACTATATTGATTTGGTGCCCCACGTACACAAGTGGGTTTTTTATAAGGTCAATTTATTTCAGCTAAATTGATGTTTCTTATTTATGGCTGCGGGGGTATGAATTATGTTTATGTGTGTGTGTGTGTGGGCATGTGTGTGTGTGTGTGTATGTGTGCGTGTTTGGGGGGGCGGGGGGGGGGGTGCTGAATCTACCCACAAGCACAGTCACAAGCCCCCTTCTCTGGCCTAAAGAAAAGAAAGATGGGTTCATTTACAGTGCCACCGACACCGCAGTTGTCTCTGTGTGCTATTACACTTTTGACATATAGAGATAAGGCCTCAGGTTATATTCTACCCATAATGCACAGTAACACAGGTAATAATATGTGCTGCTGAATCAGATCAATAATTCCACTGTGATTTCTTTGCAATAATGCATGGACGACAGAACTGAATGGATATGAACAGCGGCTTGACACGTTTAAGAACTACGAATGAGACTACAAAGATGATCAGTGCCATTAGGCATCGACACACCCATAAACCTGGCTCGTTTGTATGGTATTTCATCCGTAATATCAGGGTCTTTAGTCTGGCACACACTATTCACAAAATGGCTTTTTTCTGATTAAACGGCAGCCACTTTTATTCTACTAATTTTTATGTGAGGTTCCAACATATGATAATATTTTAAGTTAAATCCCTGTTAATTAACCTTTAATTAATACATTCATGAAACATTAATTTCTATTAATGGCATTAACCATTATTCATTGTTTTGACGTTCCTGTCCTAAAGCAAACTACTCAACCTTAAAAATGACTTGTAAATGCTTCAAACATCAATTAGTCTGTACAGCAGGTTATTACTTGTTGAATTGAATTGTTTTGCAGTGCTTGCCCTAAAGTCATTTGTAATGGTGAAGTGGTGTGTACATTGGCTCTGTAACAAATAATGTTTTTATTAAGGTTTGGTGTTAAATAATGAGTACTGAATGACATCTTAGTATACTATAAAATGTTACCAAGCAGATAGGTGTTGTCTTGAGCATTTTAGTACATTGGAACAGCCACTCTGTTTTTTAAGTTTCATAAACCCAATAACTAAAGTGCTATGTTAGATAAGTTATTACTTTTTTTTAGTTCATTATTTTGACAGAGGAACTCGCAATTACCCATCCATCGAAAACATCTATCTCACTCCCCTGAAAACACAAAGGATTTCCCTCCACTGAACGTAAGGTGGTATGTTATCCGTAACCACTCCAGGGAAACCAGGGCCTGTCAAACCAAATTTGTGTTGCACAAAATAAGTGGCCGGGGTTTACGTGATAAAGCACTTCCTTCATCTCCCTGCTATAATCCTCATATGCAACGCTGGACACATCGGGAAACCCGCAAAAAAAAAAAAAAAAAATCTCGCGAAATTGATTTTGCGTGTTTGTTTTTATTTAACGCTTATGATCGAGCGCACACACGGCGTACGCGAATAAGTGCCGGCCCCGCGTTCCTGACCTCATTCCCAACAATCAGTACGATTTCCTTCACTCTGCGCACCGGAGCGGAAACCCGCCCATTTGATCACCGGCGTGAGAAGCGCCCAGCCGCTGGATGGTTTCTGACGGCCCGGTCCCATGGGGAACGCACGTCAGAGAGGGCATCTGAGAAATATCAACCGCGCGGCCAAATATAGCGCACCCATCCGATGCCCAAACAGCAACGAAGGATGAAAACGAGCGCATGACCAAACCAAGCATTTGGTTTTATGTTAGAAAAAAAATCTCTTTTCCTCTTTTCCTTAATTCAGTTTTGACGCGTGTGCTTGTGTGTGCATGCATGTGTGAAAAGAAGCCGTGCATTCTCATATGTATTCGCTAGTTTCCTCAAGGTGATAGCCCCGAGGAGATGCAAAACATTGCCCGACCTTTGCTTCTTGACAGATTCTTATCACATCCACCATCTCCTTTTTCACAGAGTGCTGTATTTTTTCTTCTTTCTGGTCGAGAGCCTGCGAATTTGCATTGCATCACAGATACAACACTACGAGACGCACGCCGCAGCAGATCTCACGAGAACGCTAACAGTGAAGGAGGCTAACGGTTCTCGGGGTCAGAACAGCACGTCTGTGTGCTGAGTGGCTACAGGCCTCTCTGCACCCCACTGCCTGCCGCCAGTAAGAACTGCAGCAGAATCAGATGCGTCAGAGAGAGCAAAATGACTCTGATTCTTCAAAGAAGGGCGTTTGCGACACAGCTTTATTTTGGCTGGATGGGGCGGTCTCGCGAAAACAACACGGAGCTCCGCCCTGCTAGTAGTAGTAGTAGTAGTAGTAGTAGTAGTAGTAGTAGTAGTAGTAGAAGAAGTAGAAGAAGAAGAAGAAGAAGAAGAAGAAGAAGAAGAAGAAGAAGAAGAAGAAGAAGAAGAAGAAGAAGAAGAAGAAGAAGAAGAAGAAGAAGAAGAAGAAGAAGAAGAAGAAGAAGAAGAAGAAGAAGAAGAAGAAGAAGAAGAAGAAGAAGAAGAAGAAGAAGAAGAAGAAGAAGAAGAAGAAGAAGAAGAAGAAGAAGAAGAAGAAGAAGAAGAAGAAGAAGAAGAAGAAGAAGAAGAAGAAGAAGAAGAAGAAGAAGAAGAAGAAGAAGAAGAAGAAGAAGAAGAAGAAGAAGAAGAAGAAGAAGAAGAAGAAGAAGAAGAAGAAGAAGAAGAAGAAGAAGATACACTTTATTGAACCCCGTGGGGTAATTTGTCCTCTGCATTTGACCCATCCTTAGTTAACTAGGGGCAGGTTAAAGGCTGAGAAATGAACACCCGGCGCCTCAGAAGCGGAGGAAGAAAGAAATGCCAACAGCGTGGAGGAATGAGGGGCGCAACTCCACTGACTGCTCAAACACACGGCACCCCCATCCATTCAGGGAGGTGATGGGGACTAAGTCTACGGCTGCCCTGCTGAGAGCCAGCGGTCAGACAAGCCTGGGATGACCAATGTGCCTGCTTCTGCAGTTCTCATCTCACGGCTGTCTCTTCCCAGATGAATGATGTCATGTACCTGAGAACAAAGGGATGACATCACAGACGGGGATGGTCTGTCTATCTGCCTATTTATTACACAGACAGACAGACGAACACACCGGAACGTGCGCGTGCACGCACACACACACATACACACACACACACGTTAGACTACAAGTGGTTTCACATAAGGCATGAGAATTCTTTGTATTTATTTATTTATTTATTTAAATTTGAACCTTGAAATGGAAAAGCTGGCAGCCTTTTTTTGCGCACACTCTTCTACACTGTTAGGTAGAGTTAAAACCTGGTGGTGCCGATGCTAAATTTCAGAAACTAAAAAGACTTCCCTGTATGCGCTTGAGTCTGGAGATAAAAAGTGGCAAGAAGGAAAGTTTTAGAAAACTGAAAGGAAAAGGAGAGGAAAACTTTTTTTTGGGGGGGGAGGGGGGAGACAGTTTATGAAAGCTGGAATAATCTAAAATTTTTATAACTTATCGAAGTATTTTCCTATTCATTTTCTAAACGATTACGTTGACATTCAGTAGCCCCTCTTTAGCATTCATGGGATGTAAACTGAGCAGGCACCATGTTTCTGTGGCCCTAAACAAGAAGTAACCTGGCGCAGCCAATCACGTACCAGAGGGGAGGGGGCGGGGTCGCCGAAGCGGTCACGGATGGGCTGGGAGGGCAGGTACGGGATTTGGGGATTTATCCGTGATGGCAGGCCCGGGGAACGGGCGCAAGAACAATAGCTCTGGAAAAAGCTATTTGCATCTTCTGAATACTGCGCAATTAAAATGTCTTTCAAAAAACATTTCAAACCTGAATAGCGTGGCCCATCCGTGGGCGTGGTTCTGAAACAATCACATATGTGCTTATGCCAGCAGCCAGCTCTGGATATAAATAACAATGTCAGGAACACATTTCTACTGAAACAATGTTAAACTGACCCTGCGATATGATTCCCCGTTCCCTGTTCTGTTGCAACTCGTAATAAGTGGTAGGCCTATATGAGGTACACTTGTGAGGTTTTTGTGCATTATATGTAAATCTGATCCATTAAATAGGTACCGGTTTACACAATATATTCTGATGAATTTAAGTGATCATGGTCTAAACCCAAGATGATCATACCTGGTCTACAACCTGGATCCCCTCTCTCACCTCTACCCTTTCTCTGAAGTCCGCCTTTCACCGCCCCCCCCAGCGCTAAGAGCCTTTATTCTTTAAAGAAGATCGGGGGGGCAGCTAGGATCTGTCTTTGGGGCTCTGGGCTTCACTGTGTGATGTGAGGCCAGACTCCACACATCCTTCAGACAGCTAGCGAACCCTGCCCTCTCGACAACTTCCAGGCCAAGAGACTAATCAAATCTCTCAGGTGGAAACAAAAGACAGATGAAATTTCACTGTTTCTCCTGCAGTGCAATGGAGTGCTGTCACTACAATCAATTCATGGAATCCATGAAAGATGCATTCAAATCTACAATCTACAAACTCATTTTTTTTACATTTCTGCTTCTTCGTTTAAGCTCAAATCAATGAGTCATGTTGGAGTGAATATCAGGGTGACTAAGAAACCTTACATTTCACGTACCATCTGTAAAATTACAAATAAATCAGAATTTTAAGGTTATTTGCACAGGCGCGCAATAGTGCCCCTTACTCAAATTGGACCTGTGCTTTTTTGATTTCAGTAATAGTACTGTAGACAGTGACAAGTATTGCTTCCACTATGCATGCTAAGTCAAGTCAATTGCAGTACTTTCTTTCCAAGCAACATGGTTGGTTGGTCGCTCCACAAATGACTACCTGATCACAACAAATTGGACTGTGTTTCCAGTGCCAAAAGGAAAATTGATTGTATACTGGCTGTCCTGTTCACTTGATTTATGCTTGTAAGTGAGAGTGCATCCTTATAATTGACTGATTCTACATTTTGATGAGTTGCCAAGCAAGTCTTGATAAACTGCCATGCCTAGTCATAACTATGTGTGTGGGTTTCTGTGGCAAGATTACATAAGGGACATAATTACGGAAAGAAACCAAAAAAATAATGACACTTTCTGAGTGCAGAGAAAATCCCATACTTCAATTCTGTCAATTTGCGATTTTCCATGACCATACCAATGCATGCAAATGGCAGAAAGACGTCCTGTCTCCACTCTTGCTCAAAATATATATTTTTAAATATTTCAATATTTCAAATCTGGTTGCTGAACACCTGAACTCACTTCAGACGTGCTTCGTTTGTGCATATCATTCATATGAAAAGCTGGTGTACAGTACTGTACCTGTCAGTTAATGTTTTTGCTACATCTGTTCAGATTAATAGCGTTTACTTGCACATATCGTGTGTTTAAAGTGAGCTCCTTAAAGAAACAGGGAGCAACAGACACAATTCAAAGGAATGAATAAAGACATAACATGAAAGTAGCAACAACAGCAAAAGTAAGGTAAAATATAGGCCTAATACTTGAAAAGGTATAAAAATAATAAGAAATACAAATAAATATGTACAGTCATATAGCACTGAGGTTGTAGGCAAGTAAAATGCTAGCATCAAAGAATATTTTACGGAGGAAATAACCCAACTAGTAACCCAACTTCTTTACCACATGAAGTGTCAAGTGTGAACTTGGAGAAAGGTCAGTCGGCCTGGCATGACACAAAATAGGGGGCGAAGTATACTGTACCACATTGAGCACATAATTAAAGCCTAGCGGTCTACCTTTGTGTTTCTGAAAGAAAGAAATCATTTTCTCTTGCCCGTGACATGAATATAAAAGGAAAGAAATAACACCTAAACGCTTTTCCAAGAAAAAACTCCACAATATGGACTTTTCTGTTAACCAACCTTAAAGGATTCGATTTAAATAATGAGTAGAGGAGGGAATAGAGGCTGCATTCATTTCCACTAGCAGCAGTCAGAAGTCCATGATGGATTCACCTCAATTAGCCTGTAATTAAACAGCTTGTTAAAAATCTTACAGAACAATGCAGTGAATGTATATACATACACGTGCAAGCTTTTTTTTTTTCTTTTTTTTTTTTTGCAGTTGAATAATTGTGATGGTGAAAATCAGGTGGAGATACATCACATTAAGTTAGCTCTGGGGGTTATAACAGCTGTGCCACAACAAGCTTACTGACAGCATGTGGTCCGTAATGTTACACTTAAAAAGACTTTAACACAATTTTGGCTCGGCTCATTAACATTTGCTTTGTCCTTGAGTTCTAGGCTTTCCAAATATATGGTTGTAGTTTTGCAGTGATCAGGCATCCAAGATATTCAGCATTAAGGACGTCACATGTGGGTCCATAAATTGTGAAATCGATACAAAATGTAAATTCTTACAAGATAAATAATTTGCCATAGCGCATTATAGAAAGCAAAAGCATTAGCTGTCTGAGAATTTATCTGACTGATTGTCTTTAACATATATTAATATGGAATTTTCTTTGTTAAATTAAATGTGTGTGTGTGTGTGTGTGTGTGACATGCTGTGTCATTCAGAAGGTAAATTATTCAATAAACTTAAAAGCTTCTCGTTAAGAACAATTAACAGCTTTTGATACTCCTGGAATTGCACTTAAGGTTTTATCAAAAACCATCAAACAGAGCGACTGCTTTAGACTGAAACATATGCACCTTTCCCCTTTCTGCTTTTTATATTTAAATATATTAAAATTGTGTTTCAAAAATAAAATTAAACAATACTCTCGACAGTTTCTTGCTGAATCCAGCATGTGAATCTCATCTGAATTAAAGACCTGAAATTCTACTCTTTGCTCCACATAAAAAAAACCCTTACACCTTTACTCATTATACATCAGTGGCACATCACTTTCCTTCTGAACAGGAAGAAGGACTGAACATTATCCTCGCAAAATCCCACCAATAGCATTGACAGGTTGTTACAAAAAGAACACTGGAACGGAATCCGTGACAAGCTTGTCACACCTTTGTTAATTAGTGACTTTGGAGGTAGGTTTGTACGCGTAGTTCAGTATCTCTTTCCTTTCCTCTGGTCTCTGCCAACCACTGCCACCACCCCCCCTTCCCCCCCCTTCCCCCCTTCCCCCCTTCCCCCCTCCCACACTGTGACTAAGGCTTCGGTTTGACAGTCTCGATCGATCAAAACTTAAAAGCTGATCCCAGGACTTCACGTCAGTCAGCCTGACAGAAAGCACTTTCCACTCAATTAGAGAGTTGAGGCTTTTTTGGGATTTAGTCAGTCACAGATGCAGCAGAGAAAAGTGCTAGCAATGAAGAGATGCCTTGAAGCAGAATAACAAAAGGAAGGGGAAATGAGGAAAAAAATGCGCCGGCCTATTTGCACAGCCCCGTTTGGTTTCACTCGGTTTACCGGGACTTTTCTAGAAAAAAAATGAAAATTATAAATTGACATGACGAAAGCAAAAAAAAAAAAAAAAAAAACTATTTCTGTGCACAAATGCTCTGACAACAGCATACATTGGCAAGGAAATGCGTCAGCACATTCGTTGCTCTGTGATTATCTTGGTTTTTAGACGAAGAACACTCAGTTCTGAGGTATTTTGCTTCAGATTTATTGCTTCGAGCTCACACCTCAGATGAGACAATGAACGTGAGACTAAAATTCACACGCATTTCCAGCCCTGCACCAATTCACACCCTCGTGTTTTTCAGCCTTGCGCACTCCTTCGCAGGAGAAAAAGCCGCGTTTCATGCAAACTTCACGACGGAGGCATGATATCACACTTCTCGCTCGATGATTCACGCAGCGTATTTATATAACGCCGGCGAGTCACGTGGCCGTGGAAACGGACGCGGGCGCGCGCGCGCGAGCTCGGCCGCCTTCGCTCCGCGAGCGCGCGGCGCGGTGTCATCGTCTCCGCGGCGACGGCTCTTGGCCCCGATTTTTGGCGATGAAAAACAAGATCAGTCACTTGAAAGGCTCCGCGCAAAAAAATCTCATCAGAACATCGCGGCACGCCGCTCTCTCTGGCGGGCCCGGGGAGCTCGTGGCGTTAGTGATAGAACGCAGTAGGCAGTGCTCCCAGTGCATTTTCTCCCCTCCTGTGGCCCTTAGAATGAAAGAAAGAAAGAAAGAAAGAAGAAGGGAAAAAAGGAGCTGTCTGTCTGCTTTAGCTCTGAAATGGCTTTTAAGAAGCCGGCCCGTTCCAGCCACTTTTTAACGCTGCAGAGAGGTGCAATGTCTGCAGACAGCAGGACGGCCCACAGAACAGACAAAGCCTCCTGAGGCAGTTTATTAGCGGAACAACCAAAAAAAAAAAATCGTTTAAATACACGCTGATGTAGTACACGTATGCCCCCCCAGAAAAATGTTGGGTTTGACCACCTTTCCCCTTAGTTCTTAAGTCAATGTCTTCTCATTTCGTATTTGTAGAAAGTATGAGGAAAAACATCCATGCTCTGGAAACTCTTAGGGTGTCACAGTGCTCTCTTAAATATGGAGTCACAGTGTCGCATTAGCAAATATAGAATGAAAACTGGCACCGTTGCCAAAATGATGAATGCTGATATGTTCTTGGAAACGTACTTACGTATTACATATTTATATTTATATATGTATAGTGAGTAATGTTTCTCTGCATACTGTACGTCATGTTGTGTCATTTTATCTCCACAATACCTTCTTCTGAGGAAGCCCTTGCTTACGGGGCACAAGCAAGAAGTGCTTGCTTTCGTTCTATATTTCTTAATTACAAAAAACCCTTACCTGTTTATGGGTAACTCACAAACCTTAGATCTCTATGCCTCTATACCCATTCACAGGTGCATACCGAAGAGAGCAAAGCCTTTCTGCGGTGTTCAGAAAGCAGGCCCCGCGCAGGATTCAGACTTCCCAGCGCTGGGTTAAAAGCGGCGAAGCTCTGGCTGAAAAGGCGCCGCCCCGCTGTGCCTCCGGCCTCGGGCTCCTTATCTGAGCGCCTTCTCACAGGCCTGGAATCGGCCTATCGGTGTCCGACCCACAGCATCCGCGGAGAATCCATCCACTGGAGCGCTTTTTAAAGGAGCCATTCCTCCATCCTCACAGCCTGGCGCAGGTCATTTCCAGAGCCGGTCCACATCGTGTCTCTGCAATACTAAATCCTTCATTTCATTTTTCACTTTTTAAAATGTACTTATTTTATTTATTTATATTTTTTTTGGGTGCTGAGGGGGTTGGGGGGGGGGAGGGGTGTCAGCTTAAATATAATTGCTAAATCCCTGCCCACGCATACACACTCATAATCCGTGGCAAATCCTGGAGGTTAGCTGATTATTTATTCATACATACCTCCACTTTCATGGAAATACACTTTGTATATTAAGGCTCCATGTATTGCTTTACGGAAACATGCTGGCTGATTTATTTTTTATAAAGGTCAATTAAGCTGAAGAATAACAGTTTCCATTTAGCCAAGGAGGCTGCATTACAATGCTAAGTAATCTGGAAAAAGAAACTACGGTGTAATGGATTTGGTATAAATTTACTTAGGTAGTAATTAGCCTGATTTTTTTTTTTTAAAGACAGTGAACCACTTTACCCGTCATTGCATGAACAAGTAGGTTTTTGTTTATGGTGCCAGTTACGCTGCCGAACATTCTGCAGAGGGAAAACAGAATACACACCCTGAATTTACACCACCATTGGCTGAGGTCTTAGTTTCAAAGGCTATAAATGGTATTACTATAAACTGAAGTCCCCATCGCGACTGTGCTTACTTTGTTTTCTTGTGTGTTTGATATGTGAGATGTTCACTGCGTGTTCACTGTATGAGCCTTATTAATGCTGTGTCCAGCTGTTTTTACGCCTGTATTAAACCTGGAGCACTGGGTATCCCGGCTTAAAATTCGGTTAATCTCACCGTCTGCATTTCTGATTATTGTGGCAGGCTGCGCCCCAAGGTCTTATTATTACCCCCCCACCTCCCCCTCCCCTTTCTATCTGTCTCTGTTTGAGTTACTTCATCCAGTACAGAAACATCCTGTTTCTAGCTAAACCCAAAGCTATTTTTCAATTCAGTATGCTTCCCACGCAATGCAGTTTTTTAGTTTATTATTTCAGCCGAGCTTACTCATTTCCATCTGTAAAAGGCCCTAGTAATCTTCCTGCTTATGTCAAGTATGTAAATAATACTTTATATTCTGCTACCTTTCATTAATTCATACATTGTTAAAATGCTTGCTGCGCTGCCAGTCTTAAAATTGTGCTGTCTTGAAATTGCCCAGTCTTTATAATTGATGTTAGGACAAGCTCTGAAAAACAAGTCCATGGTCGCTTTATAACAGTAATTGATGTCCAATGGGCAGTAATAAGTCAATGTCTAGAAGGCTGTGGTGTCTATTTTCAGAAAAAAAACTGCCAAACAATTAAGTCAAATCAATAACCTGCCACCTAGCAAAATTTGAGTGCCAAAGAATTAGTCCATTTGTGTTTGCTCTGATTTACCATAGTCATACACCTGCACGAAATGCAAAGTAGAAACCCACATTCATTCTTGTGCCTTTAAACTTTTACCGTGGCAGTACACACTCACTGTGTATTTTCTACCCATTCAGCGATGGGTAATGACTGCGACTGTTTTTGTCGGGTCTTCATGTGAGGCCCGGGCAGAAGAAAGCAGAGTTTAACAAAGCCTGTTGGTGAGCATTTGCTTCAAGCTGTGCTCGGAGACGACCGGGGGGTAGAGAATGACCGATGACGGTCCCGCTTTAAAGGCCCCGGTGCTGGCGACTCCGGGAGAAGGGGCCACCGTCGGGGTCCTGAGCGGAGCGCGGGCCCACCCGATAGCTATCTGTTTGAGTTAGGGCTGCTTACGGGCGCCAAGACTTCCGCAGTGCGCTCGTCTGCAATCCCGGGAAGGCTGCCGTCCTGCCAGGCTGCCTGTGGGAGAGGCTCGGTAAGCCCGCCGCACAAGCACAGCCCGCTGGAAACGGAGACTCAAAGACAAATGCAGATGACAAGCATAGGAAGCTCTCGCTGTTTCATAACCAACATTTCTTTTTTTTACTTTTCTTTTTTTTTTTTTTTTTTTACATTTGAACTGCCTGCCTCACAGGACTTGCATGTACTGTTTTTTTTTGTCCTGCTGCTCTCTTTGAAAAGAACTGTTGCCATGCAGAGCATAGTTTGGTGGTAAAACGCTCTAAAAAAGAAACATCTTATTGAACAGCTGTTGGCTCTTCATGAAAGCGTTTATTTAAACCTACTCAGGCCAGCAGCCATTTTATTTTTTGCTTAGCTTTCATGCTGAGGGGGGATAGCTGAGGATATTCTGAGGGCTAAGCCTCGTCTTTTCCTTCAAGATTAACTGTGTCATAATTAAAACGGGGAGTAATCGCACCCTCTGCAGCCCTCTGAAGGGCTTTAGAGTTTGGACCACTGTCAACAGGGGACGGGGGGGGGAAACTAACAACAAATAAGACCTCGTGGTCCGTTTGGACCTCCGTTAAATGACAGGTGAGCGGTCCAAAGTCCCCCATTCAATTAGAGTCAGTTGATAAAAAAAAAGAGAATACTAATTAAGAAACATGGCCCTAATTAACTTCTCGTTAACTCCATACCTCCTGTTTACTTCAGGTAGTTAATCACAGGAGTGCTCGGGAAAGCTAGCACTCTCAGAAGGGACGTATGTGTTTTTATTAATTTTTTGGTAGTAGAAAGTAAATGAGCGCATCGGGGAGGGGGGGAGGAAGTGCTCGCCGCCTACGGAAGTGAGAGCTGGCATCCACCGTAATCTGCGAGGATTCATTATTCTCCACATTAACGAACAATAAGCACGATGGATCCTTCACTCTTACGCCAAGGCAGTCCAGCCCGTCTCACGTTAGATGGCTTCAGACTTCGCTCTGAAGAGACCCGGAGAAAGTAAAATGAGACTGAATGAGAAAGAGGAAGAAACTGGCCCAGACAGAGCAGGTCCGCCCTTGGCCTTTGGAGCCGAACCCCAGAAGTGCACCAGAATCAAACGGCAGGAATAATGTATTGAGCTGTGTGGCAAACGCAGCTTGCAATGCTGTCGGAATGCAGCTCATGAACTCAGATTAATGCGCAGTTTCCTTGTTCTACGCACTGGGAGGCACATTTTCCACTCATTACAGGAAATATTTTGTCACACAGAGGCGTGGATCCAGTCAACATTTCTATTCAACCTTGACTTGTAAATAGTTGCATTTTTTCCACAATTTTCCACAAGTCTGATCTGGAGAAAATAAACAAACTAACACAAACTAAACACCAAAAACTGACTGTACACATTTATCTGGAAGTCAGAGTCGACTTAAGGGTAAATAGTCAATGCATCCAGGCTAAAGGGATCATTTCCAAAGAGATCGTTTGACAGGCGATGTGTAGCAGAACCAGAAACCTACGAGTTGTTCATGGGCTGGCTTGGGAGCTACACACTCTCTCGAGCAGACATCTCTAACCTCACAGGGTCTGCTGGTATTTGATTTCACCATAAATCCAACAGTAAATTCATAAAGAAGAAAACAGGTAAGGCAAGTTAGCTGCGCAACCGTTTTAACTGATCAATTAGGTACAGGTAACAATGAAACTAGGACAATGTCCAGGTTGCAACAGCACTACTCTAGATACTGGACAATGGGACAAGCCTAGATGGGCTAAATGGCTTGTCCTCATCATCAAAAAATAAAAAATAAAATAAAACAAAAACAAGAACGACCTGACAGGAGCAGAGAGAGAGAGAGAGAGAGGCCAGAGCAACGTGGCACAGCAGACACATGGAGCCCATTACTCCCCTTCCCCCCAAAACCCAAAACCCCAGGGCAAGAAGAAGGGCTCATTTCCACTGGAACCAGTCTTGTTCGAAACCAAATAAACACATATCGTCCTGCCAAGAGCGTGCGGCGGGGCTACTATAAAAGTCACCAGAGAACTCATAACTCTGACTGAGACCACAGTGGCCACATAGACTGGGCCGCATGCATAGTCATCAGTTTCTGAGCGGCCCAATAAAAAAAGGCTATGGAACAAAGGCGTGTCCCTAATTCTGTGGAATCACTTCTTTTCTTAGACCATAGAAACCGTTCTGTGGTTTCTGGGAGATTTTGCAATTGTGACACACTAAACACACTAAAAGAACTAATCAGATCAAGCAAAGGAACCATCAATATGAGTACGCCCAAGTCAAAAAATAAAACAAACATCAAACCCTCTGAAGAACAATAAATGAGAAAAATCCACTTTGTTTTATTTCGATTAACACATTTGACAGAACAGGTGTCAGACATGAACAAAGATAGTACTGCAGTGTCACTCCGCAATGCTTCAGTGTCATTGGCGCATACTGGGCAAACAACACGTCTCCGGGTAAGCATATCTTCAGACTTGCACGCAAAGAAAGTGCAAATAGGTATTTTCACTTAGTCTTTGCATTCTTCTTCAGGAAAGTGAGTCTTTTAACTGGCTCAAACAAATGAGTTATTGACAGCTCTACTCATTACGCCATTCAGGAGCGTCCCCTCAATAGTATGGCTCTGTCGCTGATTAAAAGTGACACTGCCCCATTGGGCCAAGGAAACATCAAATGGAAAGAAGGGAAGACGGGTGAACCTGTTCTTATTTACTGAAAACATGGATGTATTCAGTCAAAAACTTTCATTTGTTTCTGTTTTTCAGTTAATTTAGCCATACTTCAATTCTGTGGGTGTTTCTTTCAACAGTCCAACCAAAAAATTACAAATTAAAAAATCTAAATGACAAAAATCACTATGATTGATTAATCACATGCAAGACAAACTCAACACCACTGTCTGCTGCGTAAATGAAAGACAAAAAAACAACATGCCTGCTGCTTGAGTTACAAGGTTAGGGGGAATAGCAGGAATGCATTTCTGTTCAATTAGCAGAATCTCAGCATGTTCCCTTGCCTGCACTCTTATCTGCAAAGTGTAACACCATTAGACCTCTAGAGGAGGGTGCTGGGTAAACCTAATGCCTTTGCCTGGAAAATTTTGAATAAATGTTATTTTCCATTTGCCTGCACCAGCGATCTCTGCACACTGGGCCTAGAGAAACCAAATATTTCAAGAGCATCCCCTGAAAAAGACCTGCAAGGATGCAGAAATAAGGTCTCCCATCCCAAAGCCCGGAAATTAAACACCTCCATTGTGTTGGAACAAGTGTTGGAAGCTAAACCACAGACTGGTTGCCAAGGTTCACATGATCATAATGAGAATCTGAGAAACAACTTTTCTAAATTAATTACCGCGAGCATTGCTTACACATACACATGCACAACGAATACACACACACACACACACACACACACACACGCACACACACGACTTGTGCTAAGACTCAGATCGTTGGAAACAAACAATGTGGGGAAAGACGCTGACCCCAAAACTCCAGCCGTCCCTACATTCCAACCGCTCTCTGATAATGCTCCTTAACACACTTTCTTATTAACCGTTGGCCTTTGCAAATATAGAAAACCCATCACAGAAACAATTATCCTCAGGAATATGATAGAGTAGGCAATTTCATGCCCTGCTGCTCGAGTTGTTGTGCACTAGTCAAGCTGATTTCTGAATCACGGTCTTATATCATATTTTCCTTTGCCCTCGCAAATCAAGCTCCGTAGAACTCTCTGGAGCAAATATAAGACATAAGAGAGCAAAATTTAATAATGCTTTGTGTTGTGAGAAATACGCCAGTGGGTCCAGATGTAAAATATAAATAACATTTGAAAGAAACATACAATGAGCAAAAACCCCTTTAAGCGCCCGCTAGAAGACATTATAACACTATTGCTCTCACTTACGAACAGACTAACAGTGCAGTAAAATAACAGGTACAGATAATAATCTAGATCTAGGCAGGTTCTGAAAGTTGATTTAATCCATATAACAAATTAGGATTTAATGATAACAAAAAATGGTGACATCTTCATTAAATTTCAGCAGAAATTAATTAAACCCCTTTTCATTAAATTAATTCCACCTTAATATATGTTTTAATTAATCGCCTAATATTAAGATTGTGCTTTTTTTTTCATAAAAGATAATTAGCATAATTCCTGTGGAGTGGGCATAGCGGGCCGGGGAGAACATTCACAGTTTGCCTGTGCGTTCAGATCAAGTGCTCTCGACACAGCCGTGAACCTGCGACGCGCAGCGACCTTCCCTATTTGTCACGCGCCATCGTGGACGCACGGGCTGAAGATCTGTTCGGCGGGAATCCGCTCTGTTTACGAGCTTGGCTGGCGTGTGAGGAATGAAACTCTCGCTCGTGTTGGACACCGGATCCACACGAGTGCAGCCGGTTCCTGCCTCTCCCACCAACTGCCGTTTTTTTTTTTTTTTTCAGCCTGCATTTTTTTTCTTCTTTTTTTTTTTTTTTTACCCATCACCCTCTCCTCCTTTTGTCCCTCTCTCCTTGATGGACACTCCGTGCCGCTCTGTTTATTATAATTGTCAGTGTCTGGCCCCCCCAGGTCAGAATGGAGTGGGGGGGGGGGGAGGGGGGGCTGGGTCCATTAGAGTGACAGTCCGGGTGATGCATGGTGGCTCCGGGCCCATTCACAGTCGCCTTGATCATTCTGATTGGGCGAAAGCGAGGGCCAGCCGCGGTGCGCCGCCCCCCCCTCCCCTCCATCGCCGGCGCGGCCTGATTTGAGTGGGGGCCCCGGGCGGGACCCCGAGGGGCCGGCCATCTCGAGGAGACCCTTGATTGGCTTTTAGAGGGTCACAAGGTCCCCCTCGCAGGCATCAGAGGGTTCCTCTTTTTCAGAAAAGAGCTTTTCAATACAGTTTGAATTTTAAAAAATTAAATAAAAAAATAAAAAAACACTCTGGGATAGCTGGAGATCGTCATGCTTTGTGATCCTCTTCCGAAAACAGCTAGGATGAAACAGTTGGCTGGCTCTGAGGATGGGCATACATTTTGTAACATCCATCCAGCCACAAACACCTGGCTTTGACCCCCCCCCCCCACCACCCCCTCCCCCCATTGCCCATTAGTGTGATTGGTCATCACAGTCTCTAAAGAGTCTGCTTTTCAGCAGAGAGGGAGTTAGGAATTATGAGTGCATCCTCTATGCATAATGTTGCTGTGTACATTTTTTGAAACAGTCTTGTGGGAATAATTTTTGGTCCGGTTACAGAGTTCTAAGTTTTTACCCGACACCTCGGTAATCACCCCTGGGTTGCTGTGGTCTTACTGTAAAACATTATTGGAGCTGAGGGCCCTTCTCCCATATATTTTTACTTTTTTTTTCATTCCGTATTCAAATTACCTGAATGACTCATGGTTCCCTTTAGTGATGCGTGAGCTGCATGTACCAAAGGAAGTCAGGAAGGAGCTTAATAAACAGTTAAGTAGGATGCAATAAATTTTGACCGCAAGTCCTCAAAATCCGATTTTGATTACAGGTGCTAGGCTTAAAACCAGCAACATCTGGATCACTGTTCTGCCCGGATACCAGCCGGGAACTGTCTGCTTGTGATGATTGCATTGTGTGTGTGTGTGTGTGTGTGTGTGTGTCTGTGTGTGTGTGTGGGAGTGCGTGCGTGTGTGTGTGTGTGAGAGAGAGTGAGAGTGTTTGTGTGTGTCAATTTCCTTGGAATCAGCAGCAACAGATTGTTTGGCAGCATTGATAGTGATGCATCTGTTGTGCTGATTTCATTAAAAAAGTTAATGCTCCTTTTTGCATTATTTAGCCTGAGACAACAGAAGATAAAATGGTCTATATTAATAAAAAATAAAACAAAAATCTTGAAAAGGCAGTGTTTTCTGTTGGAGATAAAGACGCGTGCTGTTTTGCACAAATGAATTTATCAAATTAACCTAATTAATACTCATTGTACTGATAGATTTTAAAGCCAACATGATAACCACCCATCTTTGGCCTCTGCAAAACACTTTTGGTGGAGTCAACATTTACAATCTCACAGTGCACATGAAAGATGGTCATGGAAAAAAAGCAGAAATGAGCAGAATGCCAGCTGTGGATGAAAATAAACCAAAAGGGGAGTGGGGGGGAGGAGTTGGGTTTTTGCAGATGTGCAAAAAAAAAAAAAAAAAACAATGGGACAACCATTTTTGTGGCTGGCATGTCACATGGTTCGAATAAAAGCAGTCTTTTCTCATGAGTAATCCTTGCTGTGACCGTCCACAAAATGCAAAACTGTATCTAAGCAATTGTAGATGGCACGGGATCATTCACTGACGTGACTGAGCTGTACCCCCAAAGCAATGACAGTAACCTCCTGTTACTGCTAGGTGGTTGGTGATACCCCATGGTCCCACAGATACAGAAATGCCCCCCACACCACACCCCTGCCCCAGCTCTTGTTTTCGTTCAACAGCTGTAGAACTTACAGTATTTCTGGGGAGTAACTCCACCCCAGTCTAATGAGGTAGGCCTGTCACGTCCGACCCTCTTAAAATGCACTTACCAGCTGCATGCAGGCCACAGTGTCCAATAGACTCTGGGTATGCTGATGGCCACGCCCTCAAAAAAAAGCCATTTCACAACCCCTCAATCAGCTTTCACGTTTGAAGGGGAAGTTAATTGGTTGAACATAAGCTGACAGAAGGCAATTACTGTAAAAAATCAAGGGGCAAGTTTTATCCATATCTTAAGCCTGTAAAACTGCAAGATTGATATCACACTTGAAGATTTTGGCACATGGAAGTAATTAGGTCACTAATGGATATGTGGTAGGAATGGGGGGGGGGGGGGGTGTATATAAATGGGCAATTAGCTGTAGATTTCTTAAAAGCGATGGCATACCTTTAATGAAGATAACGTTCATCAGGGATCAGTTAAGGTGCAACTTAAGTGCACGACTAATGTGTGTTGTCATTGTGAGATGTTTACAATCCATCCACGAGGGCGCAGTGGTGAACATAAATGGAAGAGACTGAACAAAAACTTTTTTTTTTTCCTTAATTCCTAATTTCTTTTCTTTTTTTAGTTAATGCAACAACTTCAGTGTTTAAGAAACATTCTCCAGGAGAAACTCGATGTGGGAGTTCTGGTTTCGAAAAATAATAACAGTAACGCTATGCACAACCTTGAAAAAGAACTTCTATAAAAGGAAACGTGGCACTGGCAGATGATGAGGCTGTCAAAAATGAGTTTAATTTATTTATTTATTTTTTTTTAAAAGCAGCGTGATCATCTTTACTATGCGCAACTGCAATCAATGCAGAAGTCATATAATCTGGGCCTTAATGCTAGCGGTGATAGCATCCTTACACAGTTTTCTCATTACTATAAGTGCACTGCTTCTCCGCTTCTCCGACTGCTCTCCAGTTATCAGCTTTCAGGACCAGGACGGCTGTCTCCCTTTCTTTTAAAATCGGAGAGAAAATAGTGGCGCGCATTACCAATCGTAAGACGATAACTTCCAGAAGAATCTTTCCCAAACCGGCAGTAAAGCTATAAATAGCCGCTCGTTTGGCTTCCAGGCCAGTCATCTGGAAGTCCTGCAGCACACATTGAGGTAATGAGTCACTCTCGCGATTGCGGCATACATTTCCTGTGTAGCGTTGAGGCGGCCGTTCATGGGGAAACGGCTCATAAACATGGCCGTTGTTGGCAGCTCGCCAATTTTGTCACTTTTGTACAAATTGACATTATTAAAACAGATTACATCGATCCACTCTCAGAAGGAATATGATAATCGCCCACATCTAGCTAATGCAGAACATATTTAATTAAACTCAACATTAAAACAACAGCGCAAATGAAAAGTGTTCATGAGCGAAGAGAATGAAAGATATGGGATGAAAAATAAAATTGAAGAAACTTAGAAATTGGATTCAATAGTACAAAAACAAATAATTGACAAAGACATCTTGGGCAGTGCTCTGGTTTTGTAATTAATTCTTGCTCTGTGATTGTATTCCACAAGCTGCTAGAAGTACACAGACCTAGACACAGTAGCACCTCTGTTGCTCCCTCTAAGGAATGACAGTACCCTCCTTCTGACATTTGGTGGCACTGATAAATATTTGTGAGTTTAATGAGGAAATGGTTCATAATAAGTAGTGCTGGTCATTGTGTTACCAGTCTCAGAGAAAATCAGGAATACCAAGTGACATGTATTAGGATTTTCTTTTTTTTCCCTGAAAAAATTGATGTTTTTACCTGCTCATGGTCCAAAAAATGTATGAAAAAATAAAAAGAAATCCTCTTTTCAGCAACCCCCTGTAACTTCTGGTTCCAAGAAAAAAAAAAAAAAAAAAAAAGAAAAAAAAAAATTTTTGAAGGGCAATCTGCCAGCTTTCTGAAGAGGTGTCAGCACAGACACGGAACCATAGCCTTTTCTTCTGTCTTGTGCCAAAAAGTGCAGTGGTATCTCCTGCTCTCAGTGCATCAAAAAAGAGAAATAACACATCCCAGACTTCTCAGTGTCACGATAAAAATAAAAATAAAAATTCTCCTATAAAAGCGCATTGGACCAAATGTATTTATGGGACCAGCGGTGCTGTTGGGTTGCAATGAGGACAAAGCCTACCACAAACCCCCAATCATACTAAAATAAATTTCTTTTCTTGTATTTTATTATGGTTGTTCCAGAAATACTTTTTTCATCTGTGTTAAAATTCGACTGAGCTCCATGAGTTCATGGATAATCCCAATCTGCTTAGTCTCAGTGCTTTCTCCTTCTTTCTCTCACCCTCATAACATTGGTCCTCTGTTTCATGTGTGTTCACTAAAACATACATCTACCCACAAACACACACACACACACACACACACAGAGGGAGAGAGGGAGAGAGGGAGAGAGGGAGAGACAGAAAGATTGAGAGAGAGTTGGAGGGAGTGGGAAAGGGGGAGAGAGAGAGAGAGGGAGAGAGGGAGAGACAGAAAGATTGAGAGAGAGAGTGGGAGGGAGTGGGAAAGGGGGAGAGAGAGAGAGAGGGAGAGGGGGAGAAAGAGAGAGAGAGAAGAGAGAGAGAGGGAGGGTGTGGGAGAGGGAGGGAGAGGGAGAGAGAGCTCTGCTAATATTCTACATGGAAGAATATCCAGCAACTTGAACTGACTTCAATAATTCCCTTCTTGCTGTTACATTTTTCCGTTATAAATGATATTATTTCTGAGAGTATTACCGTGGGAATAGAGCATTTTGGCCTGTAATTGCTTAAGTAGTGCCCTCAATAGCCATATTCTCAGCCAAAGGAAAAAATCACATCATATATTATACATGTAAAAGTATTTCAAGATTAAAAAGTATAAAAGCATAAAATACCCTCAAGCCTTTCTGAAGAGAATAAAATTTTATATGAACAGTTTTATTCAAGGTGGATTTTTGATTCTTGGTAATTGTTCTGAATGGAATACACTAGTAAAAAAAAAATTCCTGACCTCCATTTCTTCGTGAATAAATAGAAATGCATTGCTGAATCGGATGATGAGAGCTCTAATAAAGTGCTCCAGCAAAAGCTTTTACTCTGTCACCCGCAGAACTACAAAATTTGTTATGGTGTTGCCTCCGCAGAGTCTCTCCTGTTGGCAATTGTATCTCGCTCCATCCTGGGCTGAATCACGGCACAAAGAGCGGATTCTTTGAGCAAATGCAGTCGCACACAAATTGGCCTTTTCTTCTCTCGTTTTTCATTACTGCACGCTGCGTGGGGGTATTGTGAGCCGGATCAGTAATATGTTGACATGTGTATTTGCGCACATGCAGATAGCGGTAGAATATAACAGTGCCAACAGTATGGTGCCAAATAAACTAGCCTGTGCACCAACAAACATTTCCTTGTAGCGCAGGTGTGCTTTAGAACGTCAGCGTTTTTGACAGTGTTGGGATGACATCCTCATACTGGTGCTACCATAGTAACAGTTATCACACACACCACATCCCAAGGGTCAAATCAAGCAGCTCACAGGGTTCTCCCTCACTTCAACAGATCAATCCATATGCACTCTTGATTTCTGAAACCGCACATTAGTTGATTAGCAGTTGTTAATACTGCTATTTTGGAATTCATTCAAGATATAGTATTCACTGGCTTAACTGAACAAAAGTTAAGGCACGTTGATTCTTATTTGTTTCCTCTATTTGCTGCACAGTGAGCACAGAGTGCATTAGAACTGTTAAGATGCCAGAATTGTTTGGGATACTCCTGAGGTGAGCAAGTGCTTGCCAACCGCATTCGTATCCTTAAATTAGTAAACCTATAGTCTTTGCACTTGGCTGCATAGTGTAAGGTTTGGATGGCTCCCCAAATAAACTGTGTAAAATAAGCAGGTTGGCAGCCTGATCTCCAAATAATCAATGAAGGCATTCAGATCCACCGCGGAGCTCTCAGCCTCCTCTCTGTGACCTGATGTTCTTCGCCACATTCTTCTTATATCTATTATTTACCCATTCCTGGCAGAGGGTAGCCTGCTCGCCACTCTTTGTATCTACAGGTAATTCCCCTTTTAGGACGGCAATGGCACTCAGTACCTTCACACTGGATAGTGGATATGGTGATGCTGATGATGATTCAGTGGTGATGATTATGATTATTATTATTGTTATTAGTAGTAGTAGTAGTAGTAGTAGCAGTACTAATAATAACTACTACTACTTCTACTACTACTACTAGTAGCAGTAGTGGCAGTAGTTGTATTAGTAGTAGTAGTAGTAGTACCATAAATAGCCAAGTAATACAACCTTGGTCAATGGCGCATGTCATTAGCTGGATGTCACGCTCCACTGACGCATCCACTTGCACTTTCTACCTGGTGCGCTTTGTTTGCCTTGCCAGTGCTGATGGAGGAGGTGTGGACATGCTAAATTGGGGAGGTTTTCTGCAGCTGGTGAGCAGGCTATACAGCCCCGGCTGTAGCAGTCTCTCTCTCTCTCTCTCCCTTGCTGCATGGACGTTCTGTTCTGTTGGGAGGGTTTTTCGGCTTTACGACACCCAACAGCACATTTATACACTCATACTCACACATCCATACTGACCCCCACACGCCAAGAGTTCTGTATATCTCTGGGGTTCTTTTTTCTTTTTTTTCATTTAAATTAATTATGTTGTTGCTCTTTCAATCTGCGTCTCCCTGAATCATATTTCGGCTGAGTTTGGCCGTCACTCTGGGTGTCAGCGATGCTTCCGTAGACTGTGTTATTTGGCAAGACAGCACAAAAATAACTGCATATTTCTACTCTCAGAGAAGCTAAGACTTCAATATATGCACATTTAGCTTATTGCTCAAACCCACTGAAATGCTTTTGAACCTCTCCCAAAGCTAGACTGGATTTGTAGTCTCCGTCTAATGAGCCAGATGCCATGAATCTTGAGAACACAATAAGGCTCATTCAAGTTTAACTTTTAATCAAATTAGGAACAGCAGTAGCAAAGGTATATTTCACAAATTAAAGATCAGAAGTTCAATAAAACTGTTCTAACATTTTAAAATTGTTTGCTGTTCATTTGTTCATTTTTTATTATTTATTTAGAAGTATCTGTTGTGAAAATGACTCACCAGAAAATGTTACAGCCACATTGGCCAAGATTCCGTCTGAACACAATGAGCCTTTACATTCATCAGTGAGTCATCTGGAGAAGTGTTCCTTTGTTAACATATTTGGCCAACAAAGATTTTTTTAAATATATATCTACTGATATATTGTAAGTACAAAAAGGCTTTTTTAAAAGTTAAAGACAGCACACTACAGTTAAAGTGAATCAAAGCTTAGCTGAAACCTGTCCAAGGTTACCATAGCATTGGACTGACTGCAAGTTTCCCTTTTTGCTGAACGAATGTCAGCCCTGTGTGATCAGTGTTATCTGGCTGTTCATCACTAATGCATTGCTCATCAATAATGACTTCTTTGTATTGAGTACCGAATGCTGTAATCCGAGGGGTAAACAGAAGAATAATCGGACAAATGAAATGCCGGTATCAGGTGGAGAATTTGGATTACCGGGGCCGGTTTAGGACATTCCCTCGCCCGCCTCCGCCATCAAAGAGGCGAAGGCAACAAGGCATCCACCGCGGGTTTGATGGCCTTGGTCAAAAGTCAGTTTGATCCAGTCTTCAAGGTGTTTTACAAAGATTGCCATATATTCCGTTTTTTTTTTTTTTTTTTTGCTGAATCGAATGTTTTTATACAAAACACAGAACACGACTGTACAAACTTGAAATGGCCCACTACCCTCCCACCCCCCACCCATATATATATATATATATCTTTCTTTATTGTACAAGTGAAGATTCAGTCCAACTTGCACTATTAAATTAGGCACTGATGCTTTTTTTGTTTTTGTTACTGTACTTTCATAACAAAATAAGAGAAAATAATGGCTTCAGCCTGTTAATATGTTGAGACATATCCTGGTGCCTCCTCTGTTCTCGGGTAAGCTAAGTCCATTTCTGAACACATAAAAACACATTTACAAGGCCATTTGTAAATTGTACTCAGGCAATATAAAATATAGTGAAATTAGCTTATTAATCATGTATTTGCAATCACGAAAGAAGTACATAAATTTGGGTGTCAGGGAACAATGAAAGGCAAATTCATGAGTGTCAGGTGGACAACATGTCAATCAACAATAAATCAAACAGAGGTTCAGCCAGTTTGAACCCGGGGACCTTTTAAAGTGGTGGGTCTGTTGCCTACAGCACCCAGCCTGTACATTTCCCAAAGGCCACAGGAGTCAAGTGGCAATCGTACAATCAACACAAAACACGAGAAACTAATTAGATTTCATCTGCCCAAAAAACAGCACTCCAGTCTGAAGCTGAAGCACCTCCTCCCCCCTTCTACAGCAGTACCTCTCTTCTCAAACACCTCACCCCCTCTAAAAACACCCCCCCCCCCCCCACACACACACACACACACACACACACATGTATTCGTGCCGAGAATGAAGATGACGGGGGAAAAGAAAAAAAAAGGCTGTTGATTTGAAGAGAGGTGGATGTGTAATGTAGGTGTGCGTGCGTGCGTGGTGGCGAAGGCAGCAGCTCTTGGACGGGTAATGAGGCGAGGGCATCGGAGTGCGATGACTAAGCCAGACAGACTGATAATCTACAGAGAAGAGAGGCAGCCTGCCGGGCCCACCGGCCATTTTCCCTCTCATGAAATCCATCAGCGTGCGCCGTCACGGTGAGCTACACCTCTCCGTCGCGGATCGCCTGATGTTATAATTAAGGAGCCGAACGATCCAGCTCGTTAAGCTCCTTTTATTTATTTATTTTATTTTCCTCCGGCTGTTTCGGGCGGGGGGGGGGAAGGGGGGGGGAGCCACCGGTGCAGGTTCCGCACGCCGCGCTCCCCTCCGGGTTCGTTTTCGAACCCGGCGCCCGCCCGTGCGCTAATGGGACGTTTTCAAAAGGGAACACATTCGAGAGGCAGCCTCGCAAGTCCCCGGCAGGAGCAGCCGACATTAGACAGGCGCAGGTCAGACGCCTCGCTCGGTAGCACCGGAATCCGCGCCGGGCAGGAGCCTCGCCGCAGGTTGAGCCGCTTTGTCTCCTTCCGGTACGCCGAAGCGTAATTTCGACGCCGCGTGATCAGGTCAACAGGATCGAGTCTTTGACTTGCGACGCTCCCGGTTTTTTTGGCGAAACTGTCTTTCAGCTAACTTCAAAAAAATGCAGAAACATGCAGTTTTAGTTGTTTTTTTAAATGGCTTTTTGTGGCTGTGCGTGTTCTGTAGTCTGTTGGTAATTGACTGAACTGCGTTTCCCCCTTTATTCTGCGGATGACCATTTTTAACTGATCAGCGCTCTGGGAAACCTTGATGTGAAGCGCACTTTATAGAAATAAAAATTGATTGAAAATTGATTGAGGATAAGAAAAATGTGCCTCAATGTAGGCACATCAAAAATGCTCCTTTAGAGAACTTGATTGTCAGCAATCAACGGCACTCTGCGCAGATTGCATTCAGCTTTTTTTTTCCCCCAACGGGGCATTTGGTCACCTCTGGCAATGTTTTAGCAAGTCGAACAGACTGAGTTTCCATTGAATTTTTATAGAACAACTGGCGTCGTATTGCACATATTTGCACGATTTTCCTCTTGGTGAACGAAGAGCCGATATATTTCTTGCCTCTTGGATTTGAGCTAAATTGAGATTGTGCACTTTTATTTTGGATGGGAGTGTTAAAAAAAACAAAGGTTGCCTTGAAATAACAGGCAAGGTCTGTCAAATTCTCCCAGCTGCACAATGGATTCCAAAAACGCATTTCTGCTGAAGGAACAATCCTTCTCTCCGACCAACTGTCTTGGAACACTGCCTCCACAGCTTCCGTGAAATAAAGATGTGAATTGAGCTTTTTACTTACCCCTTGCTGTATTGTTGTGGATTTTCACTTTTATATAACTAGCCAGTGTTCAGTTTCTCCACTCCAAGCAACTTCCATTCCAACTACATTATTTTTTTAACACTGTGGGGGCTACATTTCTTGCCCTGTTTCAGGAGCACTATAAAATTTATTTGATGAGGTTTTAGAAAAGCAGAGTTTATCTTTGTCCTGTGTGCGTGCGTGTGTGTGTGTGTTTTACAAGCATGTGGCAGGCCATTGTATACATAATTAATTCACACAGGATATTATATTTGCATAAAAACCATAGTAGCCACTTTAAGCCAAATCAAGAATAAAACCTGTGTTCCAAACATTATGGAGCTCACGGTATATAGCGCCTTTGTGTCGGAGGACCCTTTCACATAGAAATTACTGTTGTTCACCAGCGTGAATGTGAATACAATGTTAATTAAACATAATTAATCCTGGTTAGACTGAAACAGAAGCCAATTACTCAGAATCAAAAAGAGGCCTGCCCATATTTAAGAGCTAATACTTACTGTAAGTTTTCAATCAATCACCTCTTGAAAATAACAGAAAATAAATTACCTGTTGACCAGCCAGTGAAGTAGTAATACATATAAGGTATCTTTAATTCAAATTGGTCAACATATTGGAATTCATGTCTATTTTATGCCCAATACCTATGGAAACAAGGGAGGTCAGTCAACTGCATTTTGGACAGTTAAGTAGACAAATCAAGAGTCAGTCTGGGAATGTGGCCAGGATGCTAGAGTTCACTTCTAACTGCTTTGCTAACAGACACAGGATCTTAAATAATCACAAGATCTACAATTTCAGCCACAGAACAGCCCCTCCCACTCAGACCCTCTTTGATACAGTGGGGCGTTAGCTTTATTTGACTTATTGAGTACGTATTAGCCCCAGGGGTAGAGCTCCCCCTACAGGTCCCCCTACAGTATGTTTCCCACTTCCTGCATCCAGGTACTAACGAAGGCCAGCTCTACTTAGCCTCTGCCATTTGTATTTTGAACACAACAAGGTTGCCGTCACTGTCACAAAGTGCACAAAAGCAAAAAGACCCCAAAAAAAGTCAATGTTAATACATTATTTAATTATACCTTGGACAATAATCCACGAGGGAATATATTATCAACTATTCAGATTTTTGTCTTGCTTCTGCATAAATACAATGTCCTACATTTAATGTCAGCTCCTGTACGTAAAGCCTCATCTGTTGTTCCTGAGAAAGAAACGATTAGTGTGGAACATTAGGCACGTGACTTCCTCATTTCTCTGAATTTGAACATCCTGTATTTTCCTTTTTTCCTACTTGATCTTTCATACTTGAGAGCCATATTTGCGGATCACATTGCAAATATTGGCATTTAATGGAAGACCCGGTGCATCTCCTCTCCTGATAAGGTGCAGGATTTTGTGCTGTTGAGTGTGGTGACATTTGCAGCAGGCACTGGCTATACAAATGCAAATAACCTTCTTCCCGTCATCCTCCACATCCTAATTGTTCAGTTGCTTTATTTGCTCCCTGCACAAATGGGCACTTGCTTTAAACACAATAAAATAAATAATGAATTAAATATTTTTTTAAAAACATACGCTGGAGTGTTCATGACCAAAAGTTTGTCATTCTAATATTTCTGATTATATATACTATTTCTCACAAGAAAAATAGATTGATTTCAACTTGATACAATCAGTTAGCTTATCTGAGGATTAGGCCAAAGGTCAGCTGGGTAGAGTTTATTAAAATAAACATCTCGGTTTGAAGTTTAAATTACTGCAAAATTGTAGAATGGGGGTGGGGTTGGTGGGTTGTGCCAGCTTTGGAAGTACAAAAAGTAGAAATAGCTCACAAAAGCTACATCACAGATGCTGGGTGGTATGACGTACAGTATTTCTCCCTCAGCAATGCTCCCAGAACAAAGTTTTTATTGCGAAATATCAAAGTCTGATGAGGTTCCACTGGACCATCACGATAAAAATAATCTCTTTTATTTCTGTATGAAATAAAAAGGTGGTTCTGGAGTTTTCAACAGTCTAAGGGCACGGGTGATACTGGGTGAAACAAATGGAAAGGCTGCAGTTTTTAGGGCAGCTAATGCTAAGATCCATTGAATCTGTAGTGAGCTTAGCATTCGGTTCCAATGCAGTCCTTTCGCCGCTGTTTCCCCTCCACCAGTTTTAATCACCAGCTGTGCTCCAGAAGACCCCCCCCCCCCCCCCCCCCCCCCGTGCCCCCTGCACCCTGCACCCAATAAACACACAATGCAGCTGCAGTGTGGGCACTCCCCTGACGCTCGTCCGCTAGCCAGTCGCTCAGGATCACACACACTGCTGCAGCACAGCCGCTGGAAACAGGTCGTGTCCTTCACCGATGACTGGTAACTGGCTGCCAGGCACGATGTTACGATGGTGCACCAAATGCAGGAGCTGATGTGACTGCGTTTCCCCTAACAAACTCATACAGGTTACCAGGTGACCCTCCTATTGTTGCTGGCTTGCCTGTGGTGGTAGACCAGCCACAATCGTGATACAGAGGTGTGGGTGGGTTTGAGGACGGAGGAGGAGAGACGAAGTCTAGAGGGGCCGCAAAAACCTGCATAGTATACCTTTAATAAATAAAAATGTTTTATAATAAGCCACTGAAAACAACAACAGGCCACAGTGAATGTATTGAGCAGAATAGTGTGTGTGTGTGAGTCTGTGTGTGTGTGTATGGCATGGGGTTGTTCAGGGGGCTTAGTTTAATCACTTTGGTGCTAATATGTTCTTCATTAACATTGCTCTACATTAAGTGCAAGAGAAAAAAATATAATCCTTTATACTACAGCTGAACAAGTTCTGGCTTTAATCAGGGAAAAAACATGTTTTTGGCATTATATGAAACCAGCACATAATTTTTATGTTATTATATTTTTTTGTTTTCCCCTGGAGTTATTTCACTAAAATGTGTCTTCCATATATGTAATTAATTCCTGCAAAAATATCAGGGATGTTACGTTTATGCAAACACAATCTCTAAATCTGATATATCATTTATAGCTGAGCCGTGTATTAAACTGATCGCCACAGATTACGACTGGCTCCAATTAGACGTCTGGCCCCCCAAGCATTTTATTCCTGTTGATATATACGGAAATAAATCCAGACCCTGATCAGGTGTGTTCTCTGGACCAAAAATTGATGTAGCATTTCATTTGTGAGGGTTGCACGCCGGCGAGGGGCATTTTAAAAAATTTGTCTCGCAATCCGTTGGTGACGCGCAATGTCTCGGAAAATTAATGGCTTGTCGGGTCCGGCTAGCGGTGTGTAGATCTTCATTAACAGCCAATCAAAATCCAATTACAGTTGTTATCAGTGCAAATTAAAGATTTTGCATTTAAATGGTGGGGGTATACGGAGATATCTCCAAATGCGGGCGGGAGGACCGCTCTCGGACCGCCGCTCTCAGAGACGCACGCCAAGCCGCAGAGCGCGCGCCGGCTGCTCACCACGGCAACGCGGAAGCCCTGTGAGGCGAATAAATAAATAAATAAATAAATAAATAAATAAAGGGTCCGAAAATTAGACGGAGCTCGTCCCCTGGATGCTGTCGGCGGCGGAAGCGGGTTTCGTCGGCGCCGTGGGTTCCTCTTGAGGGCAAGGAGAGGGACGACGTTTTGCTACCCGTGATACTCACCTTCCGAGCGCTCCCTTACAGGTCAGGGGTGTGGGTTAATTAACAGGCACAAACCGGTTTTCAAAAATACGACCGGTTCCTTGGAGGCGGGGGGGGTCGGGCAGGAGGTTTGGGGTCATCTGTTGCAAATTCATTCGTTTTGTCAGGATGAAAAAGCTCGAAGTTACTCGGCAGCAATGTTTGCGCTTTGAAAATAACTTCAGGCCATGTCTTCCACACCCCACTGCAGCCTTCCCCGCGTTCGAGCAGACAAGCTCCTCAGACCCGCGTTTAACTTTGGACGCCCTACGCCTATTGATTTTTTTCTTCTTCTTTGCCTTTCTTTAGCACGCTATCGATTCGAACGGGACGAAAAGATCCCTGTTTACTTTCGTTTCCATTTTCCTTCTGTGTAATCATAACAACACTGGAGAAATGGATCATTAGCATTTACTTACTTACTCTCCGGTTCCATTGATCTGCGGGGATTTCAATGTGCAGAATCTCCTTCAGTTACATTAGACATTTCTCTTCTCAGCTGGCTCAAGGTGCTGGAAGGCACTCAATTATCACTGACACACATTCACCATTGATTCAGAGAATTTTGAGGGAGTCATGGATAAGGTGGAGGGGGCGGGGGTGTAATTTGGTATCCTGTCCACCACCTACTTTACTCCCTCAGGGCCTCCTCCCACCATCTCCATCCCTCCCACAATATCTCCGCCCTCCCGCCTCCGCCCCCTCGTTCGTAACGACGAGACAGACGCGCCGTAGTGCGGAGCGGGAGGGTGCGGCTAACTCAAACGCCAAGACGCTCGTTTAGCGTGGTTAGCCGATGTTGACAGTGATCATCAAAAGTCTCCTTGAAGCACAATGCGGGGAAGGTGAACTGTCAGCCCTGCTTCTCTTGCTCATTCATCAGCAAACTCGAGGAGGACCGGGGCAACCCTTATCTCCGCCGCGTTAAAGAAGGAAAAAAAAAGTGCGTATTTATCACTTTCCCTTTGATTCAGCTGGCCCACAATGCCGTGCGAATGTGCGAATGGTTAATTGAAGGAGATAGCCAATGTTGCTGATGGGAGACCGCACCACCTGGTCTCTTAATTTTACTCTATTTTTTTTTTTGAGGGGGGGGGGGGGGGGGGGAGTTGGGGGTTCCAAGGGGGTGGGGTGTGGGGGGGATTGGGCACTTGAGGATGACTAACCAACAGTGTGAGGAAAGTGAGCTACACAAACAGCTTGCTCTAAAAGCACTCCTGCTGGGCCAGTGTTGTTTTTGTATTAACTGGTTGAAATATTTTCCGGAAACATGCACATTGGCACGCACGCACACACGCACGCACGCACGCACGCACGCACGCACACACACACACACACAAACTACTGAGAGTACTGTGAGTGAATTCTCTGTTGCTCTGGGATAGTATACAGGCCTAAGAATTCCAAATAAACTGTTTATTCTGTGCTTTCCTATGATCAATGACTGAAAGAGAGAGAGAAAAATATTAAATTGAACAGCCTAATTTCTTCAACACAAAAAGACAAGTTGCATTACAGTACCAGACTGTTCAAACACTAAGCAACAAATGGTGTTTTGAAATGCACGCCTAAATATAATTTATTTCATAATAATCCATTTTTTAGGCGGCCATGCACCCAGTACGTGAAACACAGTCTCACTTTGTGAGAACTTTGTAAATGTCCAGGCGGCCCGACACACAGTTCAACTTCAAAACAAATTCATTCACTTTAAACTATCTGCCACGGGGGAATTCTTCGGCTTTAACCTTCATATTTCACAGACCAGCCGAGTGCGATATGGAAATCTGACTTTCATTTGATTTATTTTTATTTCCTCCCACGTACACGGTTCTAAATCACATTCTCTCCAACACAAAGTAATTCTGTTACATCCCATAAGGTAAAAAAGAGGAACACAAGCGGTACATCGGGTATTGTTCTCCAGAAACCAGGACACTTCTATCACCAGCAGGCATATGAAGGCCACAGATTCTCTCAGTGTGTGGCTCACTGGAGGTGTGGATAAAACCTATGGGACATGTAGCTCAAAGTAAGCAAATATTAAGTGAACCCAAGCAGCCTTTTTTTTTGCAACAGCACGGAGCTTTAAAAGCTACATAAACCAATTACAAAGAATTATGGGTAAATAATATTCTGAAAAAATATCCCCCCCCCTCCCCTTCACCTTTCATGCAGTTCCTGGAATGTCCCATGGTGCATTGGTAAAGCAAGGGGGTATGCACTTCCTTCTTATTTTAGCCGTCCTTAATTAATAGCTTCATGCCTTTGCTTTTTCTGGAACGTTCCACTGTTTACTTTCGATTTTCCCTTTTCCGTGTTCTGGGTATTTCGCCACCCTTTTGCCTCAGTGTGGTCGTCCTGACTCCACACCACACACACACACACACACACACACACACACACACACAAAGTGGTTTAGAGAGGTGGGAGGCATCTGTGCTAAAAATGTGCTGGAGGGTGGGCAGGGTGACACTAACTTCAAGTCTGAAACAAAGAAATTAATTTTTCCATTATGGAGAAGAAAAAAAAACTATTCCTGCACTGTGAAAAAAGCAGCTGCAGCTTGTTAGCAGATGCACTTCAAAAAATGTCTAATGTCTCAACATGTCTTAAGTGTTTTAGTCTTGTAATGAGATGTATTTTTTTCCTCTCAGATAGAAAATATTTGGTTTAAGTTACTGTTTACTTACTGCTTGGCAAGTGAAATTGTCTCACCCTACTGGCACATCCTGAAATGGGTAAACTTGCTGTGAACTGCTGCAACTGTAATCACCTGTTGGCAATATTTTTGTCTTGTTTAGGAAAAAATAAATAGAAATAAGATTGTAAGTCAAAAGATAAGACTAAAACACTTGGATGAGAATGACTTATCTTTTGGTTTTTGCAGTGTGTCCCACCATCCCTCAGGGAAGTGACATCACTTCCTTTTTCTTGAAGAACCTGAGGTTGGTAATCACGCAGGGTCTCTCACAAAATGCTATTCCAAATGCAGAACTCCATTTTTAAATGGCCATTAGAGTAGAAAAAGGGTAGTAAGTGGGAAAATTCCAGTGGCAGGTCATGGCAGCCAGGTTACAATCCAACACACGCTGCTCTAATGGTACTGCATGTACGTCATCATCTCAATCCAAATGTTACTCACGCACAATATATACGTTGCACATTGACTGAGCTGACTCCTCACCAGTGCAGTAACTGAATGCAGTGCCATTCCTTTCCCTAAAATTCTTTCTTTCCCTCTGCAATATTCATGCAATGCTTTACATGCATAATCGTGCCGGTTGAGGAAATAATAATTTAACGACCGTAATGCGCAATAAAATTAGGCCAAACAAATTGCAAAAGCCCTCCATGTAATGTCTTCCATTTAGTTTTAATAATGCCTTTACTCCAGAAGGATTGCCGGCGGCAGGCGCATGCATCTCCCGTAACATTTGCGCGTGTTACAGCACGACGGGGGAATCGCGGCTAACGGCGTCGACCGCGGTAAATAACGAATTAATCGCAATCGGCTGACGTGAGGGCGATAAAAAACATGGCTGCCGTCAGTCACCTCCCGCACCCGAGCAGGCGTGCGTGCGAGGACAGGACGAGCCGGACGGGCGATCGTGTTGGTTCATGGCGAACTATAAGAGATGCTAACCAAAACTGAAGGCTTCCAGATCCCATTTGGAGGAAGCGGTGTCAGGCAATGGATGGGCAGGGGCAGGGCCAGGGGGCCCATGAAGGCCGACGCTCTCCTGCTCCTCTCAAACGCTCCGCCAGGCATTTAGGAACGCTTTACCTGTCAAACACAGTCTGCTTTAATTGCCATCATGTCTTTTCTGCAGAACAAAACCGAGCACACTGTAATGGATTGTGAGATTGTGATGGTCTGTTAGTAGACAGCGTCAAGCATGGGAAAAGGTGGGGGGGAGTGGGTGGGGGGGGTTCGGGTGGGGGGGCATACAAAAAAAAAGAACATTTGAAAACAGTCAACTTTTCCAACCGCACAGAACTACGCAACTTTCAGAAAAAAATTATGTCAAAAATGTATCCAAAACTTTTTTTTCCTTTTTTTTTTATTTTTTACAGGTTTACATATATGGGGGATTAGTTTGTTTATGCGTGTTTGTGCATGTGTGTGTATGTGCGTCTTGGGTGCCTGAGTTGAGACTGCTTTTGAAGTTTAGACCTTAAGAAGAGCATTTTTTGAAGAAGGTTTTTTTTTTTTTTCAAAGAAAGTATTTTAGAGATATGCAGCTGAGAAACCTTTAGCTAAGAGTGTCTGAGTTCTGTTCCTCTGCTTCCTTATTCTGCCCCACGCCTCCCATCTCAAACAGATCAGATGAGGTTTAGATGCTTGGAGTCTCTGATAGCTTTGACTTCAGCTATTAAATCATCTTTGGAGCCTGAATTCTTCTGAGAACCACAGAGGGGGAGGAGAGTAAAGAAGTCACCGGGGAAAGGGGAGGCAATGTGGGGAAAAAATTTTTTTTTACTTTGGCAATGGCTGAAACCTCAGCTTTTCAATACAAAGAGATTTTTGAGAGGCAAACTGCCATCACATTGTCAGCTCAAAATCAATGGTATTTTTGTCCCTTGTACTAAAACAGATTGTGAACACAGGGCTTGTGAATATCATCTTGTAGCATTTATCGAATATACTTTACTGTTAAAATGCATGGTTTGCCTTTGTTGAACACATTATAACACTTCAAATACACAAAGGCTTGCGCACAGTGTGGTTTTTTTTTCCTTCAAGGAGAGTAATGGAAATGTCACCTTGATGCCATTAGTACAGATTTGTGAGTCTCGGTCTACATAACAAATGATTTATTTAAAATGAGGTGAGAACAGAGAATGAGAAATATTGCTCAGAGCCTGGATGTCTTTAATCCAAAACTGAAAAAAAAAATGTTGATTACAATTATATTAAAAGGTCTTACCCTTTCCCAAACACATCATTGATAACGGTCTGAGGAATTTTGTTTACATGAATAATTTGTCTCAAGCTTTCCCTATTGGAATTTGGAACTGAGCTTTCTGTTTTGGACTTGAACTTGTGACTCGAGCCGTTCTTTATGGTCTCCATTATCCCAGTATACTCAATAGGAAACCAAGAGAAAGGAGCTTGAAGTTGTGGTCTAGGCAGCATCAGTGGAAGCAACCTCGGTTCAAGCCTGGGACGATCAATAGACAGATATGTCTTCTCCCCCATCTGTGGCAAGTGAAATACTTTTAATGGCCCATTGGCTCAGAGCAAACACATTCAGATAAGCACTCTGTAATTATGTTAATTGGGGCAGTAATGTGTGGTGGCCATTTGGGAACTGGACTTGGGAACACAAGGTTGCAGGTTTGAATCCCAAATGAACCACTGCTGTGTCCTCGGGCAAAATACTTAAGCTTAATTGCCACAGTAAATATCAGTCTTTATGAATTAATGGTATATAAATTGTGAGCTACTGTACTGTAAGCTTCTATGCTTAATGGGGTCTACAAGTAGATGGGAAAACACAAAAAATCATTTTAAAACAAACTGATTCATCGAATTGTCATTCGAGCAGTCAGTACAGCCAAACTTCCTGCTGGAATTATATGAACACAACACACAGCTTGAATATAATAACAAATATTTTATTGATTACAAATATGAATAAATTAATTTTAAAAAATTATTGAAAATGGATAACTATTACTGTAGATATTCTAATAAATGATAATTAGGCAAAATGTGAACATAGCGAATATAGTACGGTATTTCAATGACTACTTTGGGTTATTGATGAGTGACAGTTAGCACCATACTAATATGGTTGATGAGTTAGCCCCTTAAGTCATATCGGCTTGAATCAGTGTATTTGAATTCATTTCATTTTTTTTCAATTTATAGTACATCTGGTCATGATATACCGTTTGAAACTGTTAAAATTCACAGATCTCAATGAACTATTTTACAATACCAATGTTATACCAACAATGGTTCCTTATTTTGTATTTGTGGCAAAAATTATCTTGGGGGTCCTCCCCTTCTATGTGTTGTGAAAATCCACAGACAACATGAATCACAGTAAAGTCAGCATCTTTATCACAGCAAAGATCCAGCAAACATAATTGCCTAATTACCATTTATCAATGATTCTTAGTCCCAAAAACGTTGAAAAAACGTCGATAGAATGTTCATTGTTTACTTGGCAATTTTCCTGAGGAATTCTCATTGTTGTCCGTTTCTCTTTTACATACACGCCAAACGTATTGCGCATATATGACTGTTATTATCTCTGGTTTGTACAGACTCTCTGAAATAAGAATAGCTCATCTAGAAGCTTTTCTGATGAGTATAGTCAATGGGAACCACTGCGCATAAGCAACGACTCGACCTGGACAGTAAACTGTAAGTTCTGCCCAGTACACAGCCAGCCAAAGGTGGCCTACTATAGTGATGGGTGAAAAGCATTTTAGGCAATACAATTATGTTTCTAATGATGTATAGTTTGTTAGGCTTGCATGAAAGGGCACGCATTGCTTCTCCAGCGTAAACAAACCATGATTTTGTTCAGTATGTATGCTGAAAACGTTATGCGTTTATTTCTCAATGCCTAAGTCAGAACCTAAGACTCAAAATCTGGAGGCCTTGGGAGAAAACTCATCTGAGCGAATATTTCTGACAGTGAAGACAGCTTTGACTTCACAGCAGGGACCCCATTTTATATCGGTAGGAATCTAAATACATTCTCGAAATATATTTTTTATTATTCAGTATTCAGTATTATTATTTAACCAATGCTCACGTCAAATTTTCAAATTAAAGCACCTGGATGATCCCCAAGCCTTTTGGGATAATGCTCTATTGACAGATGAGTGGAAAGTGGAACTTTTTGGGTGACACTGGACCCATTATGTCTGGAATAAAGCAAATACAGCAGTTCACAGCAAGATCATCATACCAACAGTCAAACACGGTGGTGGTAGCGTGATGGTTTGGAATTGCTTTGCTGGCTCTGGGCCTGGACGACTTGCATTTTATTGAAGGAACCATGATTCTGCTCTGTACTAGAAAATTCTTAAGGAGAATGTCGGGTCATCTGTCCGTGAGGTGAAGCAGAAGTGAAATTTGGTTGTGCAGCAAGACGATGATCCAAAACACAAAGCAAGTCCACGTCTGAATGGTTGAAAAGATGACAAAATTAATGTTTTGCAGCGGCCTAGTCAAAGTCCTGACTTGAACCCAATAGTAATGGTGCGGCAGGATCTGCAGCAAGCAGTTCAAGTGTCGAAAAACCTACCAATTTGCCTGAATTTTAAGTAGTTCTGCAAAGAAGAGTGAGCTGAAAGTACAACGTTAAGACTGATATCAAATTACGGGACGCATTTGGTTGCAGCTATTACTGCTGAAGGTGGCGCAACCAGTTATTAAGTTTAAGGGGGCAATTACTTAATTCACATGAGTTAGATGGGTGTTTGAAATAATTAAATAATAATCATGAAAATGTGTTTTGTGATTACTCCAGTTCCCTTTGTCTGATATTACATTATGTCCAAAGAACTGAGACCATTCTGTGTAACAAATACGCAATAATGGTAGAGGAAATCAGGACACCGAAAAACTTTTTTAATGGCACTGTATGCTACGCGTACAATACATGGGTTTTCCACGTAGAGCCACACGGGCACTGTGATTTCTGGTTATCCCTTTAGGGGGGGTTACTTAAGCGCAACGGAGTAACGCGCCGTCCGGCAGAACACGACGCGGTCCGTTCAACCTCAGGGGCGGGGGGGGGGGGTGGGGGCCGCTGTCCGACGCTTCCCGCCGCGGGTCCGCGCCCAATTAATAAGCCAAAATAAAAAGTGATGTAATGTTTGGGGAGAGTAATCGGGTTTGCGTCGCGGGTTAACTCGCTTAGGGACGCATTACCTGTCCGTCCGCCGTGAGACGGATGGCCGCGAGAGCCGGGGCGGCCGAGGCGGAGCGGAAAGTGAGGCCTCTAACCAGATTAGGAAAGAGCGCCGTTTCCAGTAGGCCTCCATCCTGATGGATGGGGCAGGGGCAGGGGCAGGGCGGCCCGCCCCGTTACCGTCCCAGCACCGAACCACCCCCCACCCCCCGCCCACCCCCCCTCCAAATCCGCCCTTCCCGGAATCTCGCCGGAGATCGTTCCCGCCGATTGTAACACTTGCGCCTTCCCCGCAGCTCTTTAAAAGGAAACGCGATCCCTTCGATCCGGGCTTTCATTTCGGGCCCCTCCCTCCCCCCCCCCCTTCTCTCTCTCTCTCCGCTGCTTTTAACGAAGCCGGCTGCGCGAGAGAGAGAGAGAGAGAGCCGCGCCACGCCGCGCGGCGCTAAGGTCGCCGATAGCGATCTCCACAGCCAGGGCCCAGGGGCCAGGGTCCGGGGCAAAGAGGAGGACAGATTCCACTTAACCAAATATTTCTGAGCCATGAATATTTCATCAGGCCTTTTTTTTTTTTTTTTTTTTTTAAATGCCTGAGATTTATTCTGCCGGGCAAATGGCGGGCCTTACTGTGTTTCACACGCGAGCGGCGTGATGTATCGCGGACCATCTGCCGTGAAAAATGCTTTCAGGTTTCAGTAAAAAGGTATGCAATGTGATAGCTCCATTCCGCGGGGACAGATGCATCCCAACCAAAGGGATTTAGCAACTGTACTTGATTATCATAATTACGTGGCCTGTTTTAAATAAATTCGTCCTTATCTTTGACTCACAAATACAGTATATGTAAGTGTCAGCAGGTGTTTTCTTTTGCTTTATACTGTTAACACATTTCGGTACATTTACTTTGGTGACCGCTGCGCTTGCCAGTCTGTGTGAATAATGAGCATTTGCCTATAACTGTGAGTCAGTCACAAGGAAAAAATGTTGATTGAATTCAGGCCTCGGACTGCCGTATCAATGCTACGGTATGGATCAAGCCGGCAAGAGAGCGGCCCAGACCAACGCAGGTATCCATAAACCGATAAATTATAACACCTCTTTGACAGACACAAGCGGATTCTGCTCGTGCGTTTTCCCTCTGAGAGTTTATGATAGTGATCGCCAGACCTCTGGAAAAAAAAAAATCAATCCTTCGGAGGAAGATAGCGAGGCTCGGGCCACGTTTGGTATTACTATCGACTTCATGGGTTAAAAAAAAAGAGGGAAAAAAAAGGTCCCCGCTGCTTTATTGCCAGCCATTTTGTTTAGGGCGGCTGTTTACTTTCTTCCTCTTTCCCCCCCGTTCGCTATAATGAGCGCGCGCTGGAACGACAGCTGCGAGATCCATCAACTTAAACAACTGTAGGCTAATCACTGGGGGACAGGGGAGGCCGAAGCCTGGGCGAGTATTCAGAGTAATGTCCCCGCGCCCCTCCGCCCGGGCTTGATCAATACATTTTATGCCAAAATAAACCCAATGAATCCTGCTGAGGGACTTCTCCCAGCGCCCCCCCCGTTAATAGCAGGCACTCCCTCAATATTTCCCCCCCCCCACACCCCCCACCCCCTTTGCCCCCGCCGTCCCCCTGATTGGCTGCAAGCGTACGGGCGGTGTTGGGATGGGTATTGATGAGCGCGCCGCGGCGAGAGGACACGGCCACCCAACACGGGCGCGTATTCTGCCTCCCCAAACAAACGAGGGCCGGCCCGTGACGTTTCTCCAGCCAGGACCCACGACGCTCGGAATAAACCTCATTAGCAAAGATTTGTTGTTCCGTCCGCTGTCAGGCTTATGATGAATACTTTTCCCTCCCAGAATGCCGTGGGAGCGTGAGGTTTCCCAGAGCTGGGGCCTTTTTCGTTCTTTCGGCCACAGTATCATTTCTGAGTCTGCCTGCATCCCACAAGCCCATGATTTGAAATGCACCTTCATGCATAAGTCATCACCCTAAACTCAAATAACTGTGACTAGACATGGAGCAAATCCAGACTGCTATTTCCAGAAATGTCTGATTTATTTATTTATTTTATTTTTTTAACTTGTGGCAATTTCACACGTCACATGCGTTTCAATATTATCAACAGAACCCTAATTATAATCCCTGTCTTAATAATAGATTAATACATTAAATGTATATGGTTAATATTTTACATGACTTGGCTTCTTCTATACAAAAAAAAGCGATAATGACATTTCTTATTCATTTGTATTCATGTGATCAAACTTGCAGGAGCAAAGCCGGTTTGGGCACCCCTCTGTGTTTCTAGGAGCGAGCCCCAATCGTATTCATGAGGTTTCTTTTTTTTTTCTTAATTAAAGAGAAAAAGGATTTTTTCTTTCTCTCTCTCTCTCTCTCTCTCTCTCTCTCTCTCTCTCTCTCTCTCTCTCTCTCTCTCTCTCTCTCTCTCTCAAAGCTCTCAGTGTATGAAAGTGCGTGGGTTTATTTTCAGTGCGTCTTCAGAGAGACAGTTTGTGACCCAGTTGAAGCAGAGCTGACGTGTGCGGCTGGTTTTCAGAGTGAAGCCAGACGGGCTGTATCTCCGTGTGCGGTGGCGCGGGCCCGGTCCAGCTGAAGCGCGCTGCTTTTCCGTCACCAGAGCCGCCGCATCCCGAGCCCGCAACAATATCTGCACTGGTTTTCTTCCAGTCTCCCCCCACCCCCCCTTACAAGAAAAAAAGAGAGAGAGAGAGAGAGAGGGGGGAAAGAAAAAAAAAAAAGATTCAATTTGGCTGTGAGCTCCCGGCTTCGTCCTGCTCGCTGCTTCCTCCTGGAGGAATTTAATAGCGCCCGGAGTGCGCGGCGATAGGAAATTAAAGGCGGCGATTAGGCTGACTGGCGTAACCTTGGATTGTTCCCTTTGCGAGCGGGCCAGTGACCCCCCCCGCCCCCCGCCCAGTCACCGAGCCGCTAATGAAATCCGAGACCCTCGTATTTTAGCTGACGTCGAGCGGGGGGCTAACGCGGGCCGTCGCCCAGGTGTTGCCGCCGGGGCCTCTGGGGGGGGTGTAGAGTCGTGTGGTCTCGTGGGCTACGGAGGAGGAGGAGGAGGAGGAGGAGGAGGAGGAGGCGGACGGTCGAGTCGAAACGCAGCGTGCCCACAGCGCCCACAACGCGCACACGAGCACATATGCCCTCTGTCACAGCAGCGGAATAAATAAATGCATCAGAAGAGTTATTGATTGATTTATTTTTTTGTTTATGTAAAGTTCAAGATGGAGAACTCCCGGGCGGGCTCGCTTGAAAGAGCAGGTTAACGCAGTGCCTCTGAATTAAAGAACAAGCCAATGCATATACATGGACTATGAAATCACCCTGTAGGGTCCTGCCAAGGCCACTTGCTGATAGTCCTGGACTGAATATCTGTACATACAAGGTGTCCCACTGATTTACTGAACCAGTTTCCTCCATCCTGTCGTGGAAAACATATCAATGACGACAGAATGACTCACATAGTAACAATAATAACATTTTATTATTATTATTATTATTATTATTATTATTATTATTATTGCTGTTCTTCTTCTTCTACTTTTTACAGTTCAGACAATACCACATGGCCGGTTTTTGTTGTTTGGTTTTTATTGATTTGGCACATTATCAGCGGGGCACTTCAAATGGCCAATGACAGATTTTGCCGCCAACTGGCCACACGGCAGCACTATACCAGTCGATTGAAATTGCATAAACTTCAAAACAGCTCCTGCCCTGTTTGATCTGGAGCCCTGTTACCTAAATCACAGCCAACAAGGTCCAAGTGCTGCTGGTTTTCCAGCCTCCCTTTACCTGGGAGTCGGGTGCGAATACAGGCCGGCCCGTCAGTAGCACTAATAGTCCAGTTAATTACCTGGGGGTAAAGAAAACCAGGGCCGAATTCGGATTCGAGATCCAGATTTGAGTATTCGTGATCTAGAGACCTAAAATCATTGGCAGAGGCCCCCTTACCTCACTAAAAGAAACAAAGAAATTGGCCTCAGTTTGGGGCTCATGACCATTGCATTGACTTGCAGCAATCTGCAATTTGTTTATTGGCAGAGCAGTGTGCAGTCACATTAATTTGAAAAGCCACTTAAAAAAACTGAACTTCTGAGTGTACAATGGTACATGCTTCAGTGAATTTAGATATGAAAAGATTCTCATTTGGTTCAAATTTGTGCCATGGATTTAAACTGCGAGACACTCTTTTTAAAGTAAAGGGACTACCAAAGAGTGAGAAAATATAGGTACAGGCCTAGTTATATCTTTTATATGTCCCCTTCATGTAACTGCATAGAATATAGCCTAATGCCACGTATTCTTGAATGTGTGTGTGTGTGTGTGCGTGTGTGTGTGTGTGTGGAGGGCGGAAGACTACAAGAAAATGAATTTCGCATATTTTAAATTCCTTGAAAGAAAAACAAACAAAAAAATATTCACAAAAGTGAATGCCTGCATTTGCAATTACCGGCGGGTCCTAAAAATGATTCAACATGTTCCCTGTTTTCCACCAATTACATGCAAAACAGGACCACTGTGTACAGCCTCCATTTGATTTAAAGATGCAATAAGGACATTTTATATCTGCAAGAATAATTCTCACTCAAGCCGTGAATTCAAAGTTATTAAAATGAAATGTAATAAAATATTAAAAAGCGCTGGAAAAAAATATACGTCTGCCCCTTCCGAATCAATCCGCCACGCGCTGAATGATGGCGGAAGTGCCGCGTGTCAGCATGCCGAATTTACATGTCAATTTTCTGAGATCACCCTGGGTGGCCCGATAGTGTTGCTAGGAGACCTGCAGTCACCTGTCAAGCGGTACGTAAGCCAGTCCTTCATCACGTCGCGTTTTAAACCCCTTTTCTCCCTCAACGCTCTCCAACCCAAACAAATGCATCCCCAGTGGCTGTGTGTGTGTGTGTGTTATTGTATTTATGTTTTTCAATGTAATGTACTGTATTCTTCCGTGACACTAAGTGAGTTATGAGCCCATTAACGCAGAAGAGGACATCTGTAAATCGAATAGATATGGAGTAAAATAGAACATAGAACTAAACTGAATATATTGCCAAATGATGACATATGGCATGGCAGCTTCTGAAGATTTACAAATGTCAAGGCTTTTGTTTGCATGAGACAACCACAAGTGAAGGTGAACTCAAGGCCAGCTCTGTACACTGGGGTCTGTTAGGCGCAGATATCACAAATAATAGATTGAGATTGATATTAGAGCTCTTTTGTCCTCAAGAGTAGATTCAGTTTCACAGCCTTGTCAGAAAGAGAAACACAGGTAAACAAAAGCACGGGTTTGTCTATACATTCCATACACACACAGTGACATAACAACATATCGTGAATGGGCATAACAACAGACCAGCACGGTTATGAACCCAGGAAATGTGGTAATGGCATAGATTACAAACCTTTTTTTCAGCATGGCATGTATAAAGAGCAGTGGATGTTATCTGTGACCAGATGGCAACAGTTGAAAACAGTCAAAGAGAAGGTGGGGCCGGGTCAGAGACCATACAGGTGGCTTTCCTTATGACTACCGCTCTATAAAGGTCTTGTGTGTGTGCGTGTGTGTGTGTGTGCGTGCGTGTGTGTGCGTGTGGTTTTGTGTCAGGGAGGCAGACCTTTGTGACTAAGCAAGGGATTTTCAAGAGAACATTTTTGGGTAGTGAGCAAAATGACAAAAAAAACACATGAGCCCATACAGCCAAACAGTTTCCATGACGCTGCAGTACAGTAAAATAAAAGGAGGAGATGGGGTTGGACATTGAGGGAGCAGTCTGCAGATGAGGAATAGTATTTGTTGGTGGCAGCATTTATGTATGTCAGTCGTGGGTTGGCAGAAATTGAGAATATTGATATATGTCCCTACTTGCACCCTTATGGAAATGATATACACTGTGTGTGCGTGTGTGTGTGTGTGTGTGTGTGTGTGAGCGTGCGTGTCTGTGTGTGAATGTGTACCCATATAAGTCCACACAGAGCTAACGAAAGGGTTCATTGGCTGCATAAATATAGCTGTGAGTGTCTCAGTAAAGAACAGGGGGAGAGATCTTATTTTGAGACCTAACATGGCCTGGTTATAGGTTATGATTGAGTGTGCTTATGCGAATCCAGCAACCCTGACTAAATTATCATTTTATGCAAATACTTTTGGGACCCATTGTGTGGCCCGAGCTTTTACCCCAACTTTATGAGGCTGTGTACGTGTTAATGAAACGCAGAATCAACTCACTTACTGAAACTGCGAGCACAAATTACACTTGTCTCTTTCATCAAAGGAACCATTATATTTTAATTATGCTGCATTGTGTATTTTTTTCCTAATTAGGCAGCATATAAAATGAAAAAAAACATAATTTTCTCAAACAAGCTAAAGTGTGACCTAATTTATGACTGGCTTAGAGTTACTCATACGCACACATGCACACGCATGCATAGTATAGTTTATTCAGTCACATACAGGTTAGAGAGCACAGTTATCTTTAGCAAAAAAAAAAACAAACAAAAAATGTGAGGTAATGTCACAGAGATGCAATCTGCGTCTAGGTGGTTAAATAATACATCTATAACAATTTCCTCGCTGGGCTGCTTGACAGAGATATATGCAGCTCATGGAGATCAAGGTGTTTTTATCTTACTCAATAACCCAAGGCAAGTGTCCTCAAATGAAAGATTTGTTGAATATTCCTTTGAGATTGTGCCCTACCACTAAGTTTCTTCTGTCATGGCAGGTTTGCCGTACCGAGAAGAGAAAAAAAAGACTGATCGAAATGTATTTGCATTGTGTGTTTTCCAGAGGCACGTAAGAAAGAAAAGTGAAACAATACACTAACACTAAAGGAAAAAAAAATAAAAAAGTAAAATTGCTTGACCACAAGGAAGCTCAGCGGTGTGCAGTAAACTGTTGAACCGCGGGACAGTCTGCACACGCAAGGGGGTGGACAGAGCCGCGTCTCCGCATTGATCTACGACATAACGAGCGAGGGGAACATGAGCCAAAATTGTCTTTGAAGTGCGGAGCACGAGAAGAACTCCAGGAAACCCAAAGAGCCCTGAAATTGACAAATTGATTAATGCCGTCTGCGTGATCTTTATAGTGGTATTAGGCAGCGCGACCGTCAGGACATTTGTGACATTTACGACCCGCCCCCTTTCCAGCTCAGGTTTGCACAGGACGGAAAAGCAAACACGGGCGTGCAGCTGGGGATTGGCCTCCCCTTTTAATTTCGGGCGGGGGGGGCTTAGCCACCGTAACCCAAACCCGCCGTGTTTCCTTTTCACTGTGTCTGGAACACTAACTGCTCTTTGAGATAAAGTTGGATTTTCAAAGTAATTCAAGCCGCCTGCTTCGCCCCAGCTGAAATTCGGGCTGCAAGAGGTTTCCATATCAAAGTAAGTCTTTTTTTTTTGTTGTTTTTTCAGCCTCCATTATTAGGGTTTAATAAAGCCACTGTGGTCACATGATATGAACTGGGTGACCCAAATCCAAGCCCTCTGAACAATATGTCACTCAAGCAAGCCCCCCCTCCCACGTTCTCAGTTCTAAGCCTACACCACACCTTACACTTCTGAAGCAACGTTTTTACAAGCAGTGAGCCAGTCTAGTCTGTCATAGTCTTTTGATAGGCTCATTCCTCATGAATGTGCATTCTTCATCAGCACGGGTCAAGATGGTGTCAAAGTAGTTCAGTTCTCTTCTAGTTTATTTGTATAGGCCTTTTCCCACAAAGAACCAGTATCTCAAACAATTCACAGACAATTTGCAGGCATTCTTAGTTTGGTCAGTTTGATCCTGTTTCCAAAAATAAATAAATAAGCAATAAATAATTCTTGTCTCTCTATTTTATCTTTTTGTCATTTTGTCTTTCCCATACATTGAAAGTCATCGTCCAACTAAACAACGAAAAAACTACCTTATAAATAAGAACTGAATTAAAATCCAAAATGACTAAGCCATAATGGTATTAGGGAACATTTTTTTCTCTTCCAGAAAATTCCATTTTTGGAGGTATGCTTGAAACCAACAATCTGCATTAAAACATTGTTGAAAAATTCTCATGATGTCCTACAGCATGTTATTCTTTTGCATCATATCTGAAAACCTTTTCAGCTGAAGGCAGTTGTCTCTATACTGCTGAGGCATCACTCACAAGAGCTTACCAGTACATCCAGTGTTAAGTTCCGTGTATCAACTGCAAATAAACAATAATACATTTTCTTTTTTTTTTAAACAGCCTGAAAATCTATTTTTTCAAAATTAAAGTTCTGTGTGACGGCTCATAAGTTTTTCCATGGTTTTATGGCACATTTAAAAATCATTACAAATGACAGCGTGCTGCAGCTGAAATCAAACCAACAACCTTAGGCTCTTTAATATTCAAATCCAAAGTTAACTGTGTTTGTGAGCACAAAACTGAAAATGAATGTTAGTCAAAAACAAAACAGCCGGAGAGATTTCATTTGTCACTGATACATTAATTGCTGACAAATTAATTGGATTTACAGCATATGGACTTTTTCTCCTCATTTCAGTTTGAACTACGCGCAATCCCTCGATTAGTTTGGGGGTACACAACAACTCTTTCTTCCTTCCCGTGCGAGCTTACTATATAGCCTGTGGATCCCATAAATGCAGCATTTTTGTTGAATAAAAAAGATGAGTAAGATTTGCTTGAACTACCTCAGTTTGTGCTTTGCCACAGCCGTTGATGCAAATGAGAGCGCTCCATTTGTGAATAATGGAATCAAGGCTGTTGCTGTTCTGTTTGGCCACGTTTTTGCATTTCAAAAGGCAAAACATCCTGAACTTCTATGTAATCATTTACTTTAAATCAACACTGCTGATTACCATGCCGTCAAGCTTATTTTAATTATTTACTCAAATTATCTAGTGGGTGCACAAAACACCTTGTGTCTCATAAATATTCAGTTCTATTCACAAGAGACAAACAAATACTACAATGCAATGACAAACATCATATTCCTTCATCTAACAAGTGAAGTATATGCTTCAATTCTCCTGTAATGATTTTTTTTTTTCCCCCCTGAGAACTCTTAAAAAGACAGAACAAATTTTAAACAACATTTGTGGTACTCACTGTACATTCCTCTGAGTAGCCAAAGATTATTAAATGTGTTTCTCAGCAAATAAAAAATCAGAATTATTATTATTTTGTACATGTTTTCCCTTTGATTTTCCGTGACAAAAATGATTTAGTATCATCTTTGGTATCATTACTTTGTAGTTAAGACTGGCAAATTAAGCAAAGATTGTCCAAAATAATGTAAGATATGAAGCTTGATGAAGTTTATTCCTCAGGCAGAGAACAAAATGCTGAAGAAGGAGAACAGGCCGCTGATGCTCTCAAACCGTAGCGGGAGAAAGCTACTCTGCGACGGGTGCCTGTTCTGTTCTGTACCACTTGGAGCTCATTTCAGATTGTGCACCGCTGCCATAATCACGCGATTCACAAAGCACAAGATAGTTCTCTTGATGTTTTCATCTGCTCCTGCCCTAATAGCCCTTGCATGTACTGTAGCTCGACACAAATATTCTTCCATAGCTGGCATGTGGTCGTGGAACACCATCGTAGACTGTACTACATCCTTCAGTGTCACATACTCAGGCCTGAAACGCAGGGCATTACATGTGCTGTCCTGTGCAGAATCCACAGTACAGATCACACAAAAAATACAAATCCATTCATTGTTTGATTGCTTTGAGATTGCAAATATTTATTCTTTTTTTGTTTCTTTTACAAATATTGTGAGTGGGTGAGTGGTCATACAGGTAAAGGCAGGTTACACACGAACACGTCACCTGAGGTGGAATTTTTATACCGTTGTAACCAACAGCAGAGAAGGGAGATGAGGTGTGGAGATGTGGTGTGTGGAGTACATTTAAATTATTTCTTCAAATCACCCTCCCCGCCCCCCAACCCACACCCCCCTTCCCCCGACCCCCCCCCCACCCCCCCCCCCCCCCCACCCCCCCATCCTCCTTTGAAATATTGCTTAAAGTAGAGCCCTGCATGCCCGCGGGAAATCGACAGGAGAGAAAAGTGTTGAAGTGCGGCTCGAATTTATAATGCTGCAGACGGGAACGCGTGGCCACGTAAGAAAAGCTGCGGGACGGAAAAAAAAATGTGTGTTTCTTCAAAAGTTAATATTCATATCAACTGTTGACTTTCAGTCAGGCATACATTTGTAATGATTATAATAATAATACTTAGTAAATCCAAGAAAGGCTCTAATCTTTGGTGAAATCGCTCTCTCCTCCCCCAGTGCAGCTGAGGAAATGATATTTACACAGAACGGCAACCAGTCAGGAGGCCGAGAATACAAATAAACATCGCTGCCGCCGCACTTGACTCTAAATACCACTCACTCAACATCAGCTAACAGGTAGAAAACAGCAAATAATGTCAGCCGCTCCTGAAATGCATACTAGCACCTCAAAGAGTTCCATTAAGTGCTGTGAATTTAAAGTCACCCAAAGCACTCAGACATTCATTCAGAAGATGTTTTTTTCCCCCCGATATTGTTCATGGTGGAGCAGAGAACAAAGTAGCATTTATTCCCTGTGAAAACTTTATTTTATTTTACTGGAATGCAGCAGACACTCTTTTCAAGAGCAATTTACAATGCAAATACAAGAGCAAAGATCAGGGACTGAACTGCAGTCATTCCCTAGAGGGAAAGTATAGTACCAAGAAAGAATGCATGTACAAGAAAGGCAGACTTGTCAACTGCCCTAATGAACATGAAACTAAGTTATACAAGGTAATAGTGTATCTGCTATTTATGGCTCGCAATATAAATCAAATTTAATTTATGAACCCCTTGAAACCCACTTAAAACCCAAGGTTTTTTGTAAGAATCCCCCAGTGTTAAATAAATCTAAACAAAACCAGGTTTTCAACGTACAAAAATGCCATGTTACTCACACATACAAAGCACTGTCTATAAATCATTAATACAAACTTGAAAAATCTAGGCCTGCAAATTAAAAGCACAGATATCAAAATTAGGCCAAGTTACAAAAAACAATATTGGCTGTTTTAGCTCACACAAATTAAACAAGCTATCCCAAAGCAATGCTACCCAATGTTTCCTAAATTATGTCAAGTAACTTGGCCCTGTGCGACCAAGCATGCAGTATTTAATTAATGGGGCAAACATATGTCTGGATAGGTTTGTAAGATTCAACATTTTTTAGTAGGCCTCAATATTTTCATCAGTACTTAGATTACATAGCCAAAAGTATGTGGACACCCGACATCCAACATATCATCCAAAATTATGGGCATTAATATGGAGTTGGTCCACCCTTTGCTGCTATAAGAACCTCCACTCTTCTGAGAAAGTCTATACTAGATGTTGGAGCGTTAGTGAGGTTAAGCACCGATGTTGGGTTTAAGGCCTGGCTTTCAGTCGACATTTCAATTCATCCTAAAGGTGTTTGATGGGGTAGAGGTCAGGGCTCTGTGCAGGCCAGTGAAGTTCTTCCCCAGCAAACCCAGCAACCATTTATGGACCTTGCTTTGTGCACAGGGGCATTATCATGCTGAAACAGGAAACGACCTTCCCCAAACTGTTGCCACAAAGTTAGAAGCGCACAACAATGTCATTGTATGTGTAGCATTAAGATTTCTCTTAACTACAACTAAGGGGCCTAGCCCAAACCATGAAAAACAGCCCCAGACCATTATTTCTCCTCTACCAAACTTTACAGTTGGCACTATTCAGGCCAGTACAGTTGCTCTATGAATTCCACCAAACCCATATTCGTCCGTCAGACTGCCAGATAGTGAAGCGTGATTCATCACTTCAAAAAATGTGTTTCCAATGGAGGTGTGCTTTACACCACTCCAGCCCTGTATATCCGTCAAAAGGTGTCCTTTTGAAGAGCTTCCATGTACTGTACTGTACTGTTCATAAAGGTTAATTATCACACACACGAAATTCACTTGGAAACAATCAAACCACTGGTTTTACCTGGGTTTACACTGTGTGCCCTGGCCTACTTTATGTTCTCAGCTCATCTGTCAATGGCTGCTGTAAATGCTCTCTAATTTGCATATGCAAACAGTGGCTGTGTAAAATGAGGCACGTCCTCTCAGTATCAATTTTATTAGTTAAAAATAGTAACGTAACTGAGCTATGTTGTTTTAACCAGTGGTTATTTAATGATATGGGGAGACGAATGTGGGTACAAGCAGGATTGGGATTAAAGAAAACAGTCCTGCACAGACCCTGTTCTGAAAGTTTCACCCACTGAATCCTCGTCTCCTTTCCCACAGTCGGACAGCTGAGTTCTCAAACGATTCACATCTTCAGAAGCTGAAAACATTTCAAAGACAGGATCCTCGGTCGCAAGTATTGGTTGGGGGTGGCACTGCAAGAAGCCATTCGTATTTGCATTATTCAGATCTATCGTGCAGCAGTGTAATAATCTGTGTCTGTCGTTTCATTTGAGTTACAGATCAGTTTATCTGCTCTGGACTGATGCATGCGAACACGCAGATTGGTCACATTCCGCTTGGTGGTACTTGCAATGCTTCTGCCCAGATTCACTTGAAATAATATAGAAAGCTCATCCCATTTACTGAGCTAATCTGTATTAGCTGAACATCAGTGGATGTGTGCATAAACTGACATAAATCCAACCTAGTAGCACGTACAGTGATTATTGACTTGGGATGGTCAGAGCACCCTGACACACTGTGTATTAGGTCACCGACAGACGTTTTCTTCAAAGAAAAGCGCAAAAAAAAAAAATCTATTGACTACTGAGATCAACAAGACCTTCTACTGTGGAACTGTTCAGGATGGATTACATGTGGTAATGTCAACACCATTTGGAAGCACATTATGTAGTCTTCATTTACAGTATTCATTTTCCATTTATTAATGAGTTTATTTATCATTTTAGGCACAGACTCAACATAATAAAGTCATTTACAATGTCACTAACAGGAAGACGAGCTTCACCGAAATTATGAACTTGTTCCACAAGCTCCAGGGCAACAGTACGTCTATTTAGATCCAGGCTTAGGGTGCAACTGATCTTTCAGTATTGTGATATATTAATCCTCATTGCATTCACAAGGTTAACAGATGACAGCATACACGATGATGCATTCATTACTACTTTATGACATTCTGTAAACTTAACAGAGTGCCATATCAGATGTAAATGGGTGTTATTAGGGTTTGCTGTCATAAGAAATCTATTTCAAATGACTGGCAATGAAAAAAAAGTCAGATGAAGCATAGGCTAAATATTTCAGCAGCACCAATTTCTTCTGCCTCAGATGGAATCGCGCACTCATTTCCCAACATGCATTTCCGGCTTTCATTTTCCGGACATCAGAAGCACCCTTGGGGAAAGGTGTGATTTAGTAAAAAATAGAATTAGTCAAGTGCTGTAGTCATTTGCAGCTTTTGGAAAATCCACTGGGACAAGCAAGCATGTTCCAATTACTTGTGGACAAATAGCCATGCTGGGAGTTGACACTGCAGCTGGAGTGGGGGCGGGGGGGGGGCACAGGGGGAGTCACTCAACAACCAAAAAAATAAAAAAGGCGGTTCATAAGTTACTTTGGCAAAGATATGATCCTTTAGCGTGATCTGATTATAATTATGGTGTGGGAAATGGCAGTCTATTCTTTTTTTATGAAGAACTGTCAGATTCGCGATTAATCCGAATGCAGCTCCTTGCCCTGTGAGCCTGGCTAATTGCAAGAGAAGAAGATAGATTGTTGAAGCTCTCTAATGCCGCTGGATGTGATGGAGAGAGCTGGTTATAGATGTGAATGGCGCTGTCCCATTCTTACGTACGTAGCATCATAAAATGTCTCATAAATCTGAAGTTTCCGTTGTGAACAGAATGGAAAACATTTTTACAGTTTTTCCTTTTCCTTTTTCCTGCTAACCCAGTTTTGTTGAAGTTGTACTCAACATATCTAAATCACAACAACAGTGCCCACAGTACCAAACTCATTTGCAGCATGTCTAATCACTTCTATTCTTAGCACACTAAAGGCAGTTCCTAAGCGCTGTTTTGAAAAGACTGAAATGTCACCAGCAAATACTGGATTCACCCCGTACAAGTTTGTTCACAAATTGCTCACGCATTGTTACAGCTGAATATAATTTATCGCAAGTTCTAGTTGTCATTCCAGTTAATGCACAAATACAAGTGCACACAATACTTAAGTGATCAATCAGTCCTACCTAATGTATAAGGGAAGGAAGACCATACCCATGTGATAAAAAATAGTGCACAAAGCATAGTTGATATAAACATTCACATGGGTAAACTGACAAAGAGTAGTGATATAGACTTTATTTTGATACAGAAAAAAAACTTCTGGGTTTAGTCTTTTAGAATGTTTCCCCCTTCAGATCTATAGAGAGTACAATGAAATCCAAAGACCGAATATTTTTTCAGATTTAAATTTTTACAAAACTTCAAAGGTGCCTAGAAAACACAATTAAAACCTTGGGCTCGCTTTCCTCTCCACGTGCAACATATGTTGCCTGGCATTGAGCGATTTGTAATTTGTTCCTCCATTTAGATAATTGGTTGTGAATTAATTAGTTGCTTTAAAATCTACATGCAGTTTGTTACACATCTCCCAGAGCCTGATCATTTTAATTACTTAATGAGGTTTAAATGGATTTCTTCTCCATGGCTTGCTGTCATTTGGATTGTACTAAAAAACTATTATACTGGAATACTATTATACAACACGGTGGCATGCAAACAAGAATCTCTCTCTCCCTCTCTCTCTCTCTCTCTCTCTCTCTCTCTCTCGCTGTCTCTCTTTGAGGGAAAGAGAGATCTTTAGGAGACTTGTGATCTTTATATGTCAGAGCGCAGATTATGGATAATATAGCTGAGTCAACATCAGCTCTGAAAATGCTTGGGGTAATTCACTGACAGCTGTGTGTCTTGGCAGTGTTATTTTCTCTAAAGCATTCTGGCGGCCGGGTTTTGGATAAGGGGATAAATCAATCTAAGAGGAATTAAGTTTCTCCGTTAACGGAATAAATAAATGAAGCATCTTATTTTGATAGTGAGAATAATGAATCAACAAAAAAATGGGTGTTGTGAAAACTTATTCTGCAATATTCTGCAATAAAAAGAAACTGGTCTGTAATACTGTAAAAAAAAAGATGTCACTGTGAAGAATGCTTAACTGCACATAACAGCACCTGTCCCATTCTATACCCCAGCTGTCCCACTGTCACCTGGTAATGGTGTAGAACCCGCCTGACTGTGGCCAGAGTGACAACGCTGACGCTGTTGAAAGAAATGCATGTTCTTTAGTGACTCTGACATGGATTTCCATCATGCCTGTTTCACTTCTGGTCAACATGCTTACGATGACCACCTTCTGGTTCTGCGGCGAAGCACCTCCACAATGGGTGCTTCTCTTCTTTCACTCACTACTGTCAATGCAATGTTACAATAATAACGTTTTGATATGCAAAGAAGACATTATAATGGTAAAATAATGGCAAATATTTTACCGTACCATAACATAGTGAAGTATGGAATATGATCTCTTACCTGTGCTTATTTATAAATATAATTACTTCTAATTACTTGGATTTTAAATGCCCTGAATAGGCCTTTTAAAACATGACAGGGCTTTTGGCCTGCAGTAATACCCTGACCACAAAACTCCAGTTTCAAATATGCCAAAACAGTGTGAAATCCCACATTTATTGTCTATTTTGCCACAAATGTGGAGTTTAAGTCTTTTGAAATCTTAAATAATAAATAAATAAATAGTTTCAAAACCATCAGGGTGGGAGGGATCAATCTTATCATACTTTTCTAGATAGGCTCAGTATGAAAAGGACTAACTTTTGGTAATTGTATGTAGTTTCTATAACACACAAAAGTGTCAGTGCTTCACAATATAGAGCCATTTCCATGCCCAGCTTGGAAGTATTGGCAGCTTAGCAGTTTTATGAAAGGTAATATTTCAGGTTGACTAAGATTTAAGCATTTTTATGGGTTTCTACACTTGGATTTTTATTGAAATGGTAGGCCACAAAGGCCTTTGCAGAATTCAGCTTTTTCTGAAATACTGCATCCAAATAATTTGAAAGGATGGAAACTGGATTGTGGACGTTAATTCAAGCATGCCATTCCCCTCTCATATTTTCCTCACATCCACGTGGGAAACTGAGATATTCTTCTTTGTGCAGTAACCACAAATAAGATGCTTTTTATCTGTTTGCTGTTTTTGCCGCTAGGGTATAACACATTAAATTATGACTCTCATGTTTTTTTTCTTCATTTGTTTATATATTTATCACTTTATTTTACCTGTTTGTTCTGCCTAGTTTTTCACGGTTTTCTCTGTTTTTTATTTCAGTTTCTCTCCTTTGGAAAGACTACACAAGTGCGCACCAAATTTAATCAACTTCAAAACACTGGCACATGACTCGTGTTTACAACAGATTTAAACGTCTCATGCAAAACCAATTGAGTGCGACTTGAGGAATGAGAGGAGGCACCACTGGTGGAAATTCAAATCGTTCCAACTGAAATGTTGTGACTGCAGCATGTACAAAGCTGGATGAGTCTAACAGAATTTGTATTTCAACATTTAATATACCAGGGAGGAAGAGAGTGGGGTAGTGGTTCAAGCTAAGGACCTTGTGGTTGAGACTACAGCAGTAGGGTGCTGAACTTTAGCTACTATAAACATTAGTACTGGTTTTGTAAAAACTCCCATTACTGCGATCACTTACATATATTAGTGCAGAAAGAAAAAAACTAAACAAAAAAATGCAAAAACACATAGGCACAGTAGGCATATTCATGTGCTCCCATCTGCACTCACACGTTGAATAATGGTAATTGGGTAACATTTTTAAAGACCATTCTCCATTTATCATTTAATTTAGTGTAACCATACAAACATAATTGATGAATACTAATCTTTATTGAATGATATATTTTTTTTTTTCAGTTGCGGTTGCATCCTGCAGTATTCACAAGCAGTGCTGATATTTCTAACTCCGATAGCCTGCATAATTAAAAGGTAACATATTCACGTCCACCATAACAACGGTAAGGTGGACATGAATATGTTCAAATTAATTTAATTTCCCCTTAACAGGCACCTCAGAGTGGATTGGCTGGCGTCTGACAGGCGATGGTAAAACGCAGGTGGTGGCAAAAACGAGCGGAAATTTGTAGCAATTTAAAGCTGCGGAATTGCACAGCCTCCCAGCGAATCGGCGGAAAATCTGGCGTGTGACATTAACCGCAACTCCTTCCTCTTCCATTCCCGCTCGGCAGGCCGGGCATGGAATTAAGAATTAGAATCAAGAACACCCGCGCGGCGGCCACAGTGCATGCTGGGCCAGCGCGCGGGATGGCTCGTTTGTCCCTCCGCTCTTTCACGAGGACGCACCCAAACAACATCTGACAGCGGGAGCTTTATTAGACAATAATAAATAAAGCAGATTGAGTGTGAGGCCTCAACATTTCATTCTCTTAAATTTATTATTATCATTATCTTATTCTTCCCTTCAGCACATTTATCTGGGTTCTGGAAATTGCTGAAACAACAAAAAAAAAAAAAAAAGGTACGATCTTCCAGACGTTGTGCCTCAAAGGATGATCAAGTGCAATGATGTCCAAAAATACAATGAGAGAGGATTTATTGTTCTGGAGTTTTCCATTTTCATGGAGGCGACACAAATTGGACCATTCAAAAAGCAAAAAAAAAAAGTTATTGAAAAGACTCATCAGTTCTGTTACAAGCAACAATTCCTCATTGAGAAATGGCTTCTGGTTCATGAACAATGAAGCACTCTTTCTTTCTGTGCCTAGGCTTTCAAATCATTTATGCATGCTTCTATTTTCTATTTGCACTTCTTATCAGTTCCTTATAGGACATATCAAATGCAATTAATTTCTCTAACAGGCAAACATTTTTGAGACAAAATAATCCTGCTATGAAAACTATATTTGACAGAACAAGATAGCTATTGGAATTTAATCAACGAGATGAAGATGGAAAAAAAGAATTCCTTTATGCTATTTGCTATTTACAGCAGTTGCGACATAACATTACTTATCAGTTTAACAGACACTTCTTTATCCAGGGCAATTTACATAGCTTAGAGATTGGTACTGTCTGTTCATCCAGTTGGATGTTTCTGGAAATAAGTCAGTGCATGACAGTGATTTTCTCTCTTGAATTCAAAAGTGAAACATACACACTGATTAAAATACATAATGATTATCATAGTACCTGCATAGCAAACACACTGATTGGGAGCCGTTGTTACATGTGTTGTTATTTGTATAACCTTTAAGAGTTATCCCATCACTTATTTATTGATTGCATTTCAGAATATCCATTTGCATAGCCCAGTGCTTAACCGAACATTTCTAATTAACCACCTTACTCAACATTACAATGGCAATTCCCTCACCTGGTATTTGAACCAGTGACGTCAAACTTACAAATCAAGTTGCTCATCCACTATAGCACTGCCTGTTGATTTACTGCAACCTGCACAACTTACTGTTTGGAGAGGTCAAATCACAACAGTAAATTTGAAAAAGAAACTCTAAATTCTAGTATGTTGGGATATTATCAGTACATATCAGTAAACTATAGAAATTTAATTGGGAATATTTGAATGAATAATTAAATTGTGTGTGGACACAAACAAGCAAACCAAGCTTCTTTAAAAGATTGTACCATTTTGAATACTTCCATGGAGTTTTATAGAAATCAAATGTTTATATATCAAGTCAAGGCTTCACAGCACACATGTGTGGCCATTTAATTTCATTTGGTTCTTTGGTTACAATGGGAAATTAATTAAATACTTTCTCACTTTGCTTATAGTGAATATTGAAGCACTTTTTTTCAGCAAAGATGCCCTTGTGTACCGTTAGTATTGGATACCTCTATTTTGTTTTGGGTGCCTAATCATGGATACTAATGACTTTCTGCCTTTGGGGACCAAGTTGCTTTTAGGGAAAGATCCCTGAATACATACATTCTGGTAAAAATAGAAATTGAATCAGTATACTTTACCTGCCAAATGAGTCCCTTAAGACTATATGCCTTCAGTCAATTGCCTGAAAACTTCTAGAAAACTTTCTCTTTTTTTGAAGCATATCAGTTAAGCGCCTTTTCTGTTGTTGTCTGCCACACAAACAAATCAGATGGAGGTGCTTCCATCGTTCGTTTCGAGGTCTGAAATATGCTCGTGAACAAGCATCTGCTTGTGCTGCTCCAGTAGCTGTTAAACATCTGGACCTGTTATCTTCCCAGCGGCACGCTCGGAAGAGCGGAGCCGTCTCCAACGAGGCGGGCGAGCTCGCCGTGACCCATTTCCCGCAAATTTCCGGAAGGAAATTTATGTTAATATGCCGCTGCACCCGCCGCCGCCGCCGCCGCCGCCATATTTTCCAGCTCTTAAATCCTGGAGCACAATGAAACATCCTCCCAGGAAGGTGACCGTTTTTGTTCCGCCGCCACTCTTATGAGTGCCCTTTCTTTTCGGTTTACGGCCTGCTCTTAGCTCTAATGGGTAGGGAAAAGGCCCTCCTACGGGGGGGTGGTGGGGCTGGGGGGGGGGGGCGAGTGGCACCCCGGGCATGACCATTAACCGTCTCCGCTGCCAAGGAAAAGCAGCCGAAGACTTACGAGCCGGGGCTCTCTCTCCCAGGAGCGCGCGGCCGGGTTCGGCGAGAGAAGAAAAGGCCGCGGGCGGAGGGGGACCTCACACCACCGAGAAACACTTCAGCCGCGGCTCCCATAATCCTCCCCTCACTTCCCCGGCTGAAAGGGAGCCGCAGACAACCCCGCGCACCGAGGCTAGTTCTAGCGTTAGCGGTGAAGGGGCTGGGTTTTAAAGAAGCGGTTGCAAGCTAACGGGTAATGGTCCGGACACGGACGCTCACGACTTGTAGGTCTGCCAGTGACAAAAAAGGCTTGGATCATTACTTCATAAAACTATTATTTATTACTTACTATATGCAAAGGCACTCAAGTATTTCCAAATGAAAACAAATGCCACTCCGTTTTAACTTCTACTATTGAAGTGTGATTTCACTTTTATCCCGGATACTTGACAATGTACGCATTAGTGTTAAAAGTATTGTTATGAGGCATTGTGTCATTTGTTAGACAGCATATGCTGCTGCAAGACAGTTTTAAAACATACAAGATGTTCCACTCATGCGCTGTGGATTGGTCAAAATGATTCATCCTACTGACAGAGCAATTCTATTTTCTGAGGATTGCACGGTCAAATACAATGCTTATAATGCTTTAACGTGATTCACAATGGCCAAGTTTAATTCAACAGGGTTTTATTCAGGTTAATTTAAGTCGGATCATATATTATGAGAACAAATCCATGGGGAAAAGCTGATGACTGCTTAAAATGCCTTGGGTGAAAATAAATGGAGAAGATGAATAAATCCACTCGTGATTATGATTCTGTTATTGTGTTCTGCATGACTGAAATTAATAAAGCAGCAAAGCATGTCAGAAGAATAAATGTGTGTGTGTGTGTGTGTGTGTGTGTGCACGCGTGTGTGAGAGTGAGTGCGAGCATGTGTGTGTGTGCGTGTGTGTGCAGGTGCATGTATGCAAGTCAGAGAAAAGGCCTGAGACCCTGTGGAGCCATCAGCCTGAGAATTATTGTACAAGAGAAATAAATGCATATACAATCCAAAATGGAATGCATTTTAGATTGATGCCAGTATACTATATGGCATATACATTAAATCAATAAAGACATATAAGGTCAATAAAGTATAAGCACTTTTACGATCTCAGTTGTAGCATAATTTATGGTATGAACTGTATTGTATTTTTTGTAATATGTTGCTAATTGGCTTTATGAAAGAATGAAACCACCAGAGAAAAAAGGACCATTTTCTGTAGCAACGGGAATCACCTTGACAACAAGAGCAATGCCCTTCGCTCACCGTGATCTGAGCAGGTTTAATGAGAATGCAACCCTGTGACTGCGGACTCCTTAAAGGTAAAATGCATAGCTTCAATAAAGTGCTGTACGCTGTGACTAAGATACATGCTGGGGCTGGACAAAAAAAATGGAAAAAACAATATATGAATAGCAAGAAAGTAATAAGGAGCAGGCCCACAATTCACCTTCAGAACAGCTTCAGTCCTTCTTAGAGGGCTGCCATGCAAGTTCTGAAGTGTGTAGTGTGACTTTGGACCCATTCTTCAAGAAGTGAAACCCCCAGTTCTTTGAAGGATGAAGGAGGTGGAAATCTACTTTCCACTCTGTTCCAGAACTTCCCGAAAAGGTCCAATGATGTTTAGATCTGGTGACTGTGGCCATGGAATGTGTTTAATTCTATACTGGTATTCCCAGATCCACTTTTGAATTTGTTTGCCACCATGTATGGGGGCATTATCGTCTCAGAATACAGGGACATCATGAAGAAACAGTGTTTGAACCATGGGGGTACACCTGGTCTTGCAAAATAGCTTTGCACTCCTTGGCCATTGTAAGACCCTGTGGAGCCATCATCTGACCTGAATGGCTCACATCAGACGGCTGTCCAGACTACTGCAGACCTGCCACCATGTTCAACAGTTGGCATCAAGCATTGCGAGTTGAAGGCCTGGTTTGGCTTTCTCCAAACATTACAAGGCGACGCGAGTCAATGTTTGTTTTTTCTGAGAGGGATACAGACGGCAGAGGGTGAACTGATTCAGGATGACAACCGCTGCGTGGTGGGGCATGTGCCACGCTCTCTGGGAGCGCTTTAACCTTTCCTCATTCCTTTGGGCTGCTGCTATTTGGGGCCACGGCACCTTGGGGTTTCCCCGAGCAGAGGGCAGGGGGCCATGGCGTGCGTCTGATTGCGGGCGAAAAACAAAAGACGGTGTCACGTCGCGCCGTGTTGACAATCGGGCCTTATTAGATTGCGCCTGTATTCCCTGTCGCTGCTGGCGCACGGAGGGGTCGGGACGGAATGAAGCCATTAATATTCACAGCATCACGGAACATCATTGAGGCCGTAAACGCGGGGGGAAAATATTGCCGTACGAAAATAAAAGGGACAGACACGATGGGACATAAAGCAGGGAGATACTGTAACTGTTGCTCGCACACAGATGGCTGAGTGATAAAGGTGGGGGGGGGGGGGGGGGATTTGCATTACCTTAGTATGAAATGCATTCAAATAAAGGAAGAGCTCGATAATTGAGCGGTAGTGTTTTCGCGCACCGCAATTTAGCGAACAGGTTTGTGGGTAATGTGCTTAACATCACTAACCCGCACCCGACCCGCAAAATGTTAGAGGACACGAAATTCCCTTTGCAGATGGGGACTTAATCGTTTAAATTAGACCCGAGACCGAGTCCACGTGTTAAATCATAATGCGAAATACCCAGAGCAGTTTTTTTTTTTTTTTTAAGACGTCGAAATGGTATGAACACCTGCTCGGCTATTTTTGGTCATTTTAATAACAGCTTAGAAAAACACAGCTAATGTTATTTTCAGTAATGTGCATGAGCTATGATTACATCTTCATAAGTAGTTTTTTTTCCCCAATTCTGAACTGATTGCAATATTTATTTTTATTTTTTCAAATTTTCATGACATATTAATAAATAGAGTTTTAATTGGTTAATTTCAATTACTGATTTGCATGAAAAAGTATAAACACGCGTTCAGGAGTGTCAAATAAAGCTAAATAGCCTGGTAAGCACCAATTTTGTCCTCATCGGTGCTTTCCCAAGAGAATCAAGAAATTGAACAGCACTCGTAGGTCTGGAAGCATTACCTAAGGAGGTTTTTCTTCTGCACAGTCGCTCTCACATTTGCATTCCCCACAGTGTCCCTGCTCTCTGATGCCTGTCCAAGAGCAGCAATTTACGTTCTGTGCACTCTGTCTTACAGAACCCAAGGCAGAATGTTCTGTCAGAGCAGTAGGACAAATGGAACTTGGAACAACAAATGGAACAGCGACCAGATTTTTTCATTTCTTTTTTTTTTTTCCTTTCAATCCGACAGAAAGGCCAAGGCCCCACAGGAGTTTCTCAGGAAAACACCTTGTGGATGAAAATTTTGTTTTGGTGAAATGCACAGCAAGGCCTGGCGCATGTAATTCAGTGCCTCAGTCTACATCTGTGGTCTGGGATGGCAGATATATATATGTCTTGGGGATGAGGCTGCTTGGTAATTTACAGCAATGGCGATTATGGGGATGATGTTGAGGATCAGTCCTCTGAAGAAAATATTTATTTTCCAGATGAAAGACAGAACGAGAATGTATCACTCTCACCTATTTTATTGTTTATGTATTCGTAATATTTGCCGGGGACATAAAAATAGTGAAAGATGCTCAGGCTAAACATGGTTATACATTTATTACATTATAATGTGCAATACTATGTGAGCATACCCTTTCAAAACATCATGTACAACAGATGAAAATAACAAATAACATACCTTAAGTAAGTGTAGAATTGCTTTTTTTTTTCTTCTTTTGAAATATCGATTCCCAGATCAGCTCTAACTGCATTGGCACACATTTGAGTCATTAAAATTAACAGACATGTTTTGCACTGAACTACACTATTCATAGAGAAGGACAAAGCTTCCGGTTAGGAATTTGGCCCTTTGGCCTGAAATTAAGCATGCACACAGTGTTGTTCATGTCAATGACTGATGCAGACAACAGCACAACTACTTCAGAAATATTTTACTTCAGAAACATTTTGCTTCTCAAGTGGAGGAGCTTGCACAGACAGCTTATTCAGTCTTTCACCCAAGTCCTTCATCCAATTCCTGAAATGTGACGAGTTAGCCTAAAGAAAGGAGAGTCAAATAGAAAGTATTTTTTATGGAATCAGCTGGTTAAAAATAATCCCAAAAAGGCTTGGGGCTGTGTTGCCAACCATTATTAATAAAGATAACAGCATTATAAGACCAACTGATACCAGTCAAATCAAGGCTCAGCCTCAGGTTCTTAGCTTTGAGCAAACAGATTTTGGGTTGGTTTTGGGTAACATTTCAGTATTCCTTAGCAACACTCTAACAATTATATAGATTCATGTCAGGTCCCTTTGCAAAGCCAAAATCCTCCTGCTGTGTTGTACTTCTTCAATACTTGATGAGGACGGAGAGAGCAAGGATATACTTCTCTAAAGATTAAAATGTGTCATTGCTGCTAAAAATTCATGACTCACTATCCTCCCAAATGTTCCATGTCACCTCACCCACAAGCTACAGCTCCTATTACTTCATGGTTAAAAAAAAAATGTATAAAGGTTTGGATCAGGTGAATGATGTAGGGTTGCTTAAATAAAGGCCTCTGAGCCGTCTGTCAGTGTCAGCAGAGCGAATACCGGTGAGCAGCGAAGAACACTTCATTTTTCCGAGACAAGGTTTGGAACAGTAAATCTGTATTTCAAAGCTGATTATAATTGTTTCACTTCACAATGAAACAAGGTACACGTTGTATCCCTGCAGCTTTCAATAGTTTGATTTTTAGAGTTAGATTTTTCTTTCTTTCTTTCTTTCTTTCTTTTTTTACATATTTAAAAAGCCTTGTTAGCGGGAAGCATTTTGGGATTGAACTGAATCTGGCTTTAAATGTAATGACACGTACTTAATATATGAAAGCGTTACAATCCAGCTGGTACACTTTAACTTAAATTGATTTTCGATTCTGATTATTCCCCTTGTTGTTGTTGTTGTTGATGGTGGTGGTGTAGTTATTTTGCGTGAGCAACACTGAAAAATTAGCTTTTAGGTAAAGCATTATTACTTCATCATGGTGAGATAATATTTTGAAAAGAGTGGGGATGAGAATTTTTTATCATTCTCTCTAATTATCATGACTAACTGGGGAAATGAGTGAAAGATTAAGAGCAGAAGTGGAAGATATAGCCAGCTGCTTTGTTCAATTTTATATTTCTAATCAAACAATTCACATGTGGGTTCACATTCCCAGCTTTTATTTAAGGAATTTTGGTTTCACCATGTAGAAATTACAGCACTTTTTTATAAACACCCTGCCCCCACCCTACCATTTCTGGGCATCATAATGTTTGGGTCACAGGTGTTTATGATTAGTCTGGTGTGCTCAATTGCTTCCTTAGTGCAGGTATACGAGAGCTTTCAGTATCTAGTTTTGAGTCTAGCCTTTCGATTGCCTTTGGCGTCTGTCATTGGCATTTGTCAACATGAGGACGAGAGCTGTGCCAATGAAAGTCAAGGAAGCCGTTATGAGGCTGAGAAATCAGAACAAAACCAGAGACCTACGCCAAAACGTTAGGCTAACCAGAATCAACTGTTTAGAACGTTATTCAGAAGAAACAGAGAACCTGGTGAGCTCAGAAATCACAAGAAGCCTGCTAATCCAAGGAAGACCTCCGTCGAGAACTCAGTGAGTTTGAGGCGTATGGAGCAGGGTGGCTCGGGGGTGTCAAAGCGGTCTTGTCTAAGCTGCTGTTTACCTCTGGGGTCGAGTTGAAACCACAGTGCCCGCTCTCCATCACTGTCACAGAGGAGATGGGCGAGTTAGTTAGCCCGTTCGCGTCAGCGCTTCCAACGACCACCCCGTAGAATCGCAGCTGCACGCCGCACCCAAACGCATTTGCCCTTGCTTGAAATGATGCATTATTCAGCTGCGCAGCAGGCTTCCACATCCAGGAGAGCTTACATAGCTTTCCTATTTCACCCCTCTGTACATTTACATACGATCCATTTACACCAAAGCCATTAAGGTTAAGTACCTTGCCTACAGGTACAGTGGCAGTGCCACATTCGGTGTTTGAACATGTACACTGCATAAAGGCGTCTACACTAAGGGACACAAGTCTGAAAATGACACATTTCTTGCCAAGTGCAGGAGTGTCAATGTAGGACCACAGTTCTGTGTCAGAAACGTCATAATTTTGTACATGGAGTTGTTCTTGCCCAGACACTTTGCAAAAATTACCAGACATGGTCATCCACGTCTCAGGACACGCCATGAAATTTTGGTCCGTGAATGAACCCAGAAATCTAGAAATCCCCAATCACAGACCCAGGAGTTTGAGGAACGTTCTAGAAATACACATGTTGACACAGGGAACCAACACACTCCAAATTGCACTGAAATTTAACAGGTCAGGTATCTTCCAGAAACTTCATTTTCCATATAGTGTAGGTCCCTCAATGCATAAAGCACTCCCACCACACAGCTGTTAAATGCACACCTGAGCGTAGATGTCAATGGCCAACTATTTTGGACTCCAACGATCAGTAATTACAAATAAAAAAGTGGGCACCAGCAAAAGTGCCCTACTATTATTTACAGAAGGGCATTATTTTTATTTATTTATTTATTGGTCAACATTAGCACCAATAGATAAAATAGCAAGAATAAGCAGGTGACCTTTTAATTAAAAATATACTATGGTACAATACCATCGACTGCAATAATCACAGGTAATAAGTGAGGAACCAGCAGGAGATCCCTTATACAAAAAATAAATAAAAATCAAACTGTGCCTCTGAGTTTGCACATTATAAACCATAAAACTTAATTAGAAGCCCAGGCATTTAATAGTAGGCCAGGTGTTTTCACTGGAAGCGTGTTGTGCAATATCCCCACTCCATTCACACATTCACTGTCCTGAAGAACCTGGCTACTGTGATGATGTAAGATGTAATGGAGCACCTTTGGCAGGGGAAACATCCCACACAATACTGAGAATTTATCCACTCCAATAATCAGTGCATCCCTGAATCAACCTTCTTCTTTTATGGGCCACAGCTGGCTGTGTTCGTCGCATTGAGAAGCACTCTGGTGTTGAGTGCCTGCCTAAAATTCACTTTGCATTTTAAAAGAAAAAAAAAAACAGCCTTTGCAGTTAAGTCGGACCTGTTCGATGAGTGAAATATTGATCATTTTTTTTGGTCAACGAAGTGTCATTTAAAATTGTTGTCCTGCTGCTGTTCTGCCAGTTATTTTCACTGACACTGCCACATTCAGCTTTTATCAGTGAAGATGTGTAGATTAGCTTCATTCGCAAACCATATTGTGATCTGATGTGAAGTTCATTTCATTGAATTTGTCACACAGCAGCTATGTTCTTCTTTAGCCACAAGTTCCTTAGAGAGTAAAAAGGCCATGTTAGTTCATTCTCACATCTCACAAACAACTTTACAGGAAAGTGTCAATATGCCAAGGTTACACCCATGGCTGTTTCACACAGATACTTTAAAATATATCATTTGCATTTAATATCGGGATAAATTGCCCGAAGGTAAGGGTTTGCAGGATCCCGTCTGGCAGCTAGCTAGCTTACATTTAGCTGCGCTGCTGGAGGAATTTCACAAACCAATGGCCTGTTAAAATGGTGCTGTATGTTCAATACCTGGCAACTATTTGATTCCAGCTTTCATTTCCATCTGTATGTTTTCTTCCCGGTCATTATAGGAAGCAGGCACCTGTTTTATGATTTTGTGTGTGTTTGTGCACAGTTTATTGCGTGTGTATTTGGACAGTGACACAGTTTTTGTAGTTTTGGCTCTGTATCCCAGTAGATTGGATGTAAAATAAAACGATGTATATGGTTAAAGGTTAAATATAAGGTTAAAGTGCGGACTGTCAGGTTTAGTGTATTTACATCCATATCAGGTGATTCATGTAGAAATGAAAGCCTTTTTATACACAGTCCCTCCATTTGAGGCTATGTCTTGTTATTGTTATTATATTGCTGTTACTGGCTCAGCACTCAGTTTCCCAGTATATCCATGCTTACTATCTTTAATAAAGTAGGCCATTCTTCATGCAAAAACAATTCCTCTATATAGCTGCCTAACTTTTATGTGCATAAGAAGACACAGTATGGACAATCGTTCAAGTCTGAGAACAAAAAGTGTGAAAATACAAAGCATTTAGCAAGTCCAGAAACAGATTTTAATATCACCTGCATTTTCAGTCTCTTTACCGGCCCAAAGTCATGTTTCGAGTTTCTGGGTGGTTCAGGAAATGGTTGCGGCAGACAAGTGCCCATTGCTGCTTCAACAGGAACATTTTTGGCTGAACAAGTCACCTTGAATGGCTCTAAAGTGGTGTTCTGTGTCTTTTTGTATTCTGCCTTTTGTCTGAAGAAACACTGGCATCATGCAGCATCTTTGAAATTGTTTTTTTTTTTTTTTTTTTAAAGTTTGTGAGGGAGATTGAAATTAAGTCTGACAAAAGGAGGGGACTTGCGATTTAGATGTTCAGTTTTAACATTGTGTCCTGAATATACTGTATGTCGATCTTGCAGTTACTAAATACAGTGTTGAGTATGTTCTTATTCTAATAATGTAAATAATGTCCTCTGTTATATTTGCTCATCAGTTTTTGTTTATTTTTGGGGTTTTTTTTTTTTTTTGAAGAAGGCACAGGTGTATGCTGACAGAATTTGACAGTTTGTTGGCTGATATCTCCATTCTTTCCTTGTTAAAATTAAAAGTAAACAGGGAAGATAAAGATACTCAGTATTTTTCTAAGATCTTAAGTACAATGAAATTCTTTAAGACGGCATTTTCCCTGGTTTCATGATGTATGCACCTTAAAGAGGACTTCACTTTTTGCAGTGACTTGCTTTTTTCCACAGTGCATACTCGTAGCATCGTCTCGTAAGTGATTTGAGAAACAGTCGCTCCTTGTTTTGTTTCTGCAAGCGCCCATGACCCACCTTATGGGCTCTACGCCTATTGCTGTGAAACAAGTTGCACCAGTGCCAACTACATTGAGGAAAGGGACTATTTGTTTTTCTGCTAACCTTTGGAGACCCTCAAAATTGCTTAATTCTGCGTGAACTCTGAACTGAAAACATTCTACCAGTGTGTCACCACTCCTGACCTAACAAGAAAAGCTTTGTGCGGCTTTGTGAACAAGGCAAAGTACTGAATGCTAGTAGAGGAGTCCACAGTGACTTTGGCTCGGGAAACACAAGAAAAAGATTCCACCTATTTTCTCGCTTATTTAATTTAATTTATATTGTTTGGCAAGTAACAAGTTACTTTTTCCTGTTCTTAAGGCCTAAGGTTCATATACTAAGCTAAAATCACGTTCCCTAATCAGGTGATATGATTTTAGTGTCAGACAATTTTTCTGTTTGTTTAGTTGGGATTTAATGCCACATTCATAAGGAAGTGCTTTCCTTGACTTCTCCAAGGTGGAAGAATGATTGTAACACCATTAGGTCTGGCTTGCAAATCAAAATACTAAATAGCAGACGTAGAGTAGAAGTAGAATAACTATTTTAAAAATCTAAACTCAAATGAAAGTATTATGATTAAATCATACTCAAAAAAGTATATAAACAAAATAGTTCTTGCATCTGTGGCGTGTGTTCATGTGGTCATGCCTGTTGTGCATTCACAATGCCACCAAAATTGCACAATGCACCAGCATTTGAGTGAAAACCTGGTCTGTGTTGGTCTGAATACAAATGCATTATTCAACACCAAACTCGCACAGTGCCTAATGTTTCGATTTACACTCCCCCTTCTGCACCACCCAGCCCCAACTGGTTTACTGCCGACTAAAAAACTACCAAACCTGGCACAGGAAAAAAATATTCCATTTGGGAGAGACAAAACCAGCAATTTCTCACGCACTCAGGCACATTTTTGTTCTTGCATTGTCACCAATATCGAGCCCTGAGTTTGCAAATGGCGCATACATATACATACATACATATTTTTACTTTTCCCTGGTCAGGTTCTGTTGGCAATGATTTTCATTTTCAAAGGTGTTTTTGTTATTATGCATTATTTTATTTTTTTTGACATTTCTTTTCCTTTTAGCTCAATACCCACACCCCCTCCCCCACTCCCCCCACCCCCTCCAGGGGTGACATTCCCAGAAGTGGAATCACAGCGGCTTCGGCAGCAGATTTGAGGAGTTAGCATTTTCACCCCCCCCCCCCCCCCCCGGAGTCTTTGGGGAGCGCAGCGAGAGCTGACGATCTGGAAACGCTGAGGGCTGACATTGGTACGAAAGGAAGCAGGTGCTACGTGACCTCTTCCAGCCAGCTGAATATTCATATCAAAAAGTGTGCCCTTCCCTGTCGGAAGCATCTCCGAAAAGTGGACCTTATGAAATCTAATCAATGTAACCTATAAAGATGTATTCCACATTTCTGGAGTATTGACAGTTTTGACTTTCATCGTCATGAATATGTTAAAGTGATGATACCACTTCAGCATTATAGACATTCAATTTTAAATTGAATTGCAGCTTGTAAATGATCCATATAACATATAAGAACGTAGATGTGCTCATAGTTTTAGTTTATTTTTCTTCTATTTAGTTTAACGGAATGGTTGCTCACTCCTGCCAACTGGAGATAATGGTTCTTGAAGTTGTGATAACATTTCATCCACATTTTAAAGCAAGCATATTTCATCAGAAATTTAAGATGATATCACAGAAAATGGTTCCAGGACCAAATTATTGACAGATTCTATACATATATATATATATACACACAGGAATACCAGGCTACTTTCAAACCAATAATTGAACCAAATATTGTAAATAAATGTTCAGCCGGGCTTATTTTGGGTATATGCTACGATGGTTGAGCTTGGTTGTGGGTGTGGGTGTGGGTGTGGGTGTGGGGGGCTGTGAAGAGGGTAGTTTAAGGCCCTGTTTCTGCTCCCACTGTCCTCTACTGGGCATCAGTGTGTGTGTGCTTGTCCCAGTTAAACAAGTGTATTTGAAAAGCCTTAATGTAGATTTTTCGCAGGACCATGAAATCATTACACTAACGGCTGTTACCCGAAGCAGTGTCTAATCAGGCTTACGTTAATTTTCACAGAACGGTTTCTAATGATGCTGCTTTGGTCCATCAAGAGGAAATGTTAGTGATGGTAACTTGCCTTTCGATTGCACCGCACAGATTTGTCACCATCGTCTTTAATTATTTATCAGGAAACTTTCTCAGCTTCATAGCTTATAAACAACTCACGCCTGGATCCAATCATCATCTGTCCTTAACTCTGATTCACGATTAAATGCAAGTGCTCGTTTACTTCTTCACAAATTGTTTGGGGAGCGAGCTCGACAATCACCAAAAATAATTAAATAATCTGTGCTCGCACTGAAGAAAATAAGGCTTCCATTTAATTGTGAGTCAACATTTACGACAAATGTTGATTGAATCCAGAGCTCAGTGCTGTACCGAGGACCGCTTAACTCCTATAGCCAGTACTACATCCAAGCCTAGAAGAAAAGCCAAGGCACTCTTCTTTAGAACACATTTAATTCAATGCTTTTATTCCATGGTACGTTCCAATGACCGATTATTAAAAAGTCCAACAGGTTTTGGCAAAAGCTTTCTTTGGGGAGGCATGTGTGTGCTACTGAAAAGTGCCTTGCTTTCTTTTTTCTTCTTTTTCTTTTTGTACGATTATGACTTTGCAATAGCAAAAACCATCTTCTGCCATTACCTGTGGATATCTTAACAGCGTAACTAGGTAGCGCTCCTTTCAATTTCTTTGCGCTTTGGTGTTCGGACAAATTTGGACTTGAAGGCTCTGAAGGATCCTATGGTTTTGTTTTTCTTCAGAAGCGTGTAACAGTTCCTTACTTGATGGTTTGCAGAACTGCGCGTTCTTTGCCGGAGTTTGGTTGGGGTGGATACACCGTCACTACTCCACTAGAGGTGTGACCCAAATCTGTCCCACCAGGGGTTTTTGTCCTTCACTTGTGGTTTAATGCACTTGCTGCTGAAAATACATTCTTGGCAAAAAATGTTAAGTATGAGCAGATCTCATCTAAAAGTTCCTACTAACACACTCACACGCACACATGTCCCTACCAGTGAGCTGTATTTCAATTCATTGGGAAACAAACCTAAGAAAATATCAGTAATTAATTCACAAACTTGCAAACAAAAACAGTGCAGAAAACATCCATATTAATGCATTATATTAATCCATGGAAACTCCTTTGGACCACGTTGAGGTTCAGATTAGCAAGCACACCAGTCCCATATGGACCTAGTTCCCCAATTCAGCTCTGCTTGTAAGTGCACACGAGTCAAACTATTGTAGCAGGAAAGTTCAAACTGTGGAGAAAATCTGGAACGGAATCACATGATTCTGAACTGTGGAGCCATGTGTCTTGTGCTGACAGGTACTTTGTTAACCAAAAAAAGAAACCAAAATGAAGCATATCTTTGTCTTCCCTGTTACCTGCAAGCACCTCTCTTTCAGTAGGCAGCAGTACACTCAAAATCGCAATTTGTCGCATTCATCATCTGAGTGGGAAATCAAAAACACGCGGCTCGCTCTGCTCTTGCATTTATATTAAACCCCCGAGATTGGAACTGTGGGTAATCCCTCCGAGGCCAGGATGTGAAAATATAATCACAGCCTTTGAAAGGCTGGTGCCTGGTGGGAGGAAATGGTCAGGTCCGGCTCCGTTCTTCTCTGCACTCCCGCAAACACAATCAGGACCTATTGACTTAGGATCGGCATGACGACTCCCGCCGCCCGCGTTTCCGCTAACGCTAAAGACGATTAAGGATGAGAGCAGCTCGCCTCGGATCTGCACTGGCTGAGAAGAACGCGGTGGAGAGACTAAATGTGTTGTTTTTTTTGTTTTCCTTTTTTTTGTGTTTTTTTTTTGGGGGGGGGGGGGTGAATGGGAGTTTTACCAGATTGTTTTTGTTTCCATCGATCTCCAGTCGGGGCTGCCAGCATTCTGGGCCTTTGTGTATTCAACACCTGATTTCCCAGAGCGGCCGGAGCCCAAAGCCGGGACCTGGCAAAGGGCCTCGTTTGTATGAGTGAGCTGTCAAAACAGAGACGTCCCATGAGGAACAGCCCCCCCCCCCCACTCCCCCCCACCACACCCCAAAAAAGAATCAGCTTTGTTTTTCTTTCTCCTTTCCTTTTCTTCCTTTTCTAACTCACTTGGCCAAAACGACAGCAGACAGACCTTTTCACAGAAAGTGCAGGAGACAAACTGAGATTTTGGGGGGGGGGGGGTGGGGGGGCGGAGAGAGAAAAATGAATTTTGGTTTGTCTTGGAACGGAGCAGTCTAATGGAGCGTAATGGAGACTTCTCCAGCAAGTTGTCTCTCTTCAAAAATAAGAGAGGGAAAAAAATCGACTCTTCAGTAGGGGTCTTGCTCTTTTCCTACCCCGAGGATAAATGGCAGTACTTGCCAGCCATCCATTTTGTGCGGAGCCAGCGACGTTGAAGCAGTTGTGGTCTGGCTCCGAGGGCAGGTGATCGGCAGGGCCTTTGCCGTCCTCGCATATTTCTCGATCCCACATCTGGGAAAGCGCACCCAGGGTCACGCTTGTTTCCATTCCTACGGGCGATCCGACAAACACTCTGCTCAGTTTGCAGCTGTGCGTGCGCTACATTCTCAGCCCGCTGCCACAAAACACACAAACAAAGCAGTTTGGACCGAGTTTTCCGCGAAGGGAAGAGATCGTGCCGCCACAGGTCATATCCTGCACGTTTCACTTTTTTTTGTTGTTGAAAGTAACGCACTTTAGCCGCAGTACCTCTTTTTTCATGCCGTAGACGCTCGGTGAAAGCCCAGGGGTTGGCGAAACGCAGCCACGTCCCACGCGTGCGCGCGAGAGAGACGGCTGAAGATGATTCGCCGTGCGTCCGGGTCCCGCTTTTCTGGGGTCGGCTGTACCCTTGCCTTTGGCCGGCTTTCTCTCTCTGCAGCAGGGCTGCTTGGGCTCAGGGCCCAGTCCGACCGCAAAGGTCCAACAGCACCTGTCACCTCCCTGCCAAACCCGCCTCCCCCCCGCCCCTCCTCCTCCTCCTCCTCCTCTGCCCTCCCCGCCTCCCTGCCTTCCCAGCCTCCAAGAGCATCTGGCCCCTCTCCACGGGGGAGCCTGGCCCTGAACCTCCCGAAAGCCGGCCCACCACTGCGAGGGTATCAATTTATATCATATTAACTTTCCCAAGCACCACCAGGTGCTTGATTAGGAGACCGGCCCACAGCCAAATGCTCCGTGGCACCGTTCAATAAATCACTCCCCATCGCGGCCGGCGAGCGTCTCCCCTCAGCCCCCCCCCCGTCCCCCCCCCCCCCCCCCCCCCCCGTCCCATTTTAATCCCGCCCCAGCGCTGAGACTGCGAGGTCCTGCACGCTCCCTAGTCCACGCCGAGCTGGCAAAGCCTGCCATGTAACTACCGACTCGGAACAGATCTGGAACCGACTCACTTATTCAAAAGACAACAAAAAAACTCCCTCCGCTGAAAATGAGATACTGTACATGTGGATTCAATCAATTATTTTCATGAAATTTCATCTGCAGATAAATCTAATTGTTAATTTTTTTTCTCCAAAAAAATATGGCCTGCATAAACCACTTAGAATAGACACAACCTTAAAGTATTTAGTATGCACAGTGAACAGAATACAACGTCTGACGAAAAGGGGGGGGGGGGGGATTTTATTTATTATTTAGTATTGTCAAATGTATTTATTTTAGTTCTGTATTTTTGTATCTGGGTTCTATGCGCAAGCTTATATCACATGCTCTGCCCAGGTAAAAACGGAAGCCTCAGGCATCAAAACAAAATAGGCATGCACCCCTGTGGAGGTGAGCAGCAGTGCCCAGACTGACCCCAACTGCCTGACCCTCGGTGCAGTCACATTTAAATGGGGTCCAGGTTTCAGAACCTTTGTACCCCGAATGATCTGAAATAAACGACAAGCTCGACGGGCGCTTTGCTGCTCAGGAGAAACCTGACGTGCGTGCGCGCGCTCTTATAAATTAGGGAAAGCGAGAGGCGCGGACGTGTTTACGAGCGGCGCGGGAGAGCGGCCCAAGGCTGCGCACACAGGCGCGCCGTCTGCTTCTCGCATAGCTTCTGGGGCTTTTTATGGGTCCGTGTGACGGACCGACTCAGACAAGGTCTCTCCAGCTGAACTTCCTGAACCGCTGGGTAAGGAAAACACACAAAACTGCACTATGGGATAGCGTGGGACCCCGCATTCCGTTAATTCGGCCGAGCCCGGCCGGCCCGGCGAGCCCGGGCCCGGCGAGTAATTGTACCTGACAATACGGGACTGTTCGCTCGAAACGCCTCACAATTTTCTGCTAATGGAAGTCAGCTGCCGCCATTTCCTGCCGAAAAAATGTGCCGAGCGTTGTTCCACCCCCGGACCCGTTCCAAGTAAAACAGCCGGGTCTGTCAGTTCTGAAGACCAGACAGAAGATGTTGGGGGGGGGGGCGGAGGAGGGGAGGGGGTGGGGGCAGGGAGGGGAGAGGAGAGGAGATGGAGAGGGAAGCTGTGGAATCGAGATGTTTATTTTTACTTGGGAGATTTACAGACTGTTATTCTACACTTTTAACTCCGGCGAGCAGACGAAACAGACGGGCCGGCGGGTGACGTGTCCGCGCGTCGCTGTTCGAGGGGGTGGTCTCCACTTTCAGAAACGAAAGGTCATTAAGCTGGGCGGGGCCGCGGTTCAGGGGTCAGCGCGTTTGTCTGCCCTGTTTCACAGGCCTCCGGGGGCCTACGCTTAAAGGGAGCGACTGTACAAACAGCCTTAAGATGTTCATATTACAGGCTGCGGTAACAGAGCCTATTTAGACCGCCTTTAAAACACACCTGGAAACCTGGTGAAAGTGCTTATCTTTCCCTAGTGGGCTGCGCATTTGAGTCGGTTTTCTGGGGAAAACCATACCGTGGTTGCTTTTGTCTCGATCTCTTTTCTCTGCCCAATAATATAGTTGTATCTAAGTTGTATCTGTCACAGCTGTAATTGCCAAACCAATTCTCACAATTTTCAAGCCAATTTCTGCTCTCAAACACACCGAGTGAGACAAAGCAAATAATTTCCTTGGCAATGTATAGCTGTCAGAGCCCAGACAGTTTCCACGCGTGATATGTGAACCCACAGTGTCCATGAAAGAAATATTTTATTTTATTCAGCAGGTCTGTGTTATTTCTTTTTTTTTGGTTAGGTCCACATAGAAATTAATTGCGTAACAAAGATATGTGGAAAGAAATGGAAAATTCATCATTAACACATCAGATGGTTAGTTTTCTGAATTCTAAAAAATATATATAATACATGAGAAATACGCCATATTGAATTTTCCACTATTTTAGTGTACATCTGTTTATATTTGATGTAATGTGTGGAGTATTCGTGGTTCATGTGCATAGTATTACACCTTGATGGATTATGTGTAGATACCACGAATAATGGAAGTTGTCAGTACTGTTAATAAACTTACCAATTGTTATTCTTGGAAAATGATCTGGGCTTTAAATGGTGTCCTTGAAATCCCTTTGTATTTATAATTCAAGTACACTGAAAGTAAGCACAGCAAATAAATAAATGCATCTTCCAGTCGGTCCAAATGGCAGTATATGATGTCATCGTTGTCTCATTCACTTCATTATCACTGCAAAGGGCTTACATGTAAATTAGGACATTCCTCATTGGCTGTTTGGCCCTCCTACTTTCCAGTGTTCTGTTCAGTGGAACATATCTTCATATCACTGCCTGCTGGAAATATTTGGAGGGTAGTTTATGCTGATTAGATGAATAGTCAGAAGGGTAAAGTACTTATAGAATCTTGGCTGAGAAGAATAAAAACCGGAGAATAACTGCAACGTGTCCACCTCTCACTGCACATGGCAGACTAATTATAACAATGTCAGCCATTTTGGTAATTATCTCAAACAAAGACAGATTTTAAAATTTATTTATTCATCGTTCATTTTTATTTTTTTTTTGATTAGGATTTATTTATTCTTTTGTACAGAAAAGCCACATTGCTCTCACAGGCAGTACTTAACAATCACGTTTTACGGAACATCCAGCTCTGGCAATTTAATTACTATCTGACTCGGTCCCGTGAAAGAGCCTGACTGCTTCCCTTAGTCTTAAAAGCTGGAGAAGATGAGAATAGCCCTACCATTAGATTCATAAAGAGTTTAATCAGATGGGATAATTGGCCTGACACGAAGTAAGAGGTGGGGTTGTATTCAAGAGCGGCGAAACATTCATGTGAACATTTTAAAACAGAAATGGGGATGAACTCTCGCAGAAGGTTGCAGGTGTGGAGATTTAGGGGGCGGTGGCCTTTATAACGTGGCCAATTAAATACATTAACTCATTGCTGTATGTTACCCCCTCACCAGTCTAACAATGCAAACACTCCCACCCCCGCAATGTGCCCAGAACACATGACGGGCTTCATGGGAATGTTTTGCCCATGAGTGTTTTTTTTTCTGAAAGTTTACCCTATTTTGCCCATGACTGTAGCAAAATGGAGGAGACCCTTCAGAATGAACTTCCTGCGCAAAATGTAATAAAGCAGTTTGCCTGTTGAATAAGCCTTTGTGTTTACTGCCCATTGAAAAGACTCGTGAATACAGAGCACTTGTGTGTCAGTATCACTTTATTGCAACATTGCACTTGTTTTATTTATTTATTTGCTGAGTTGATGCTCTTATCCACAATTTACATTATTAAAGGCGAATACATAACTGAAACAATTTAAGCTACGTGCTCAAAGGTCCAATGGCAATGCCTCAGCTGGTATTTCAACCCGCAGCCTCTAATCTACAAGCCAATTTCCCAGTCCTCTGTCCACTGTACTATTCTGTGGTGCTTACTGAGGTATCCACTTGGATAATCGCAGAGGCTGTTTGGGATTCAAACATATATCCTCCTGGATACAGATGCAGGTCCCGACCAGCACAGTGAATCACTGCCCTACTGCAATGCATCCATAAAACGCTTGCGGGGACGAGCTTTGAGCTGCAACGGAGTGTAAAAACTCTCAGGACATTTACGTAAAACAGTAAAATTAGATCTGTGGACCGTGGCTGCATCACAGGCATTTCCAGCACGCTTATACTGTAGATGTTTTTACTTCAGACGAAAGAGTGGGATAATGGCAGCAGAATCGGTGGCTCAAAGGCCGCGCGGATGGTGGACCGCACATCGGGCGCGGTACCAGATAGCATTCAAGCAGCAGCACAGCTGCAGATGCCATTATCGCCAGGGAGCAGAGTTCAGAGAGATCGGCGCATCGATGCAACCCACCTGCAGATTACTGAGAGAGGTCACCGGTGACGCCGGCATGGTCTTACGGTTCTGATCTACTGTTACTGTGTGTGTGTGCGTGTGCGTGTGTGTGTGTGTGTGTGCGTGAGTGTGCCTGTGTGTGTGTGTGTGTGTGTGCGTGTGCGTGTGCGCGTGTGTGTGCGTGTGCGTGAGTGTGCCTGTGTGTGTGTGTGTGCGTGAGTGTGCCTGTGTGTGTGTGTGTGCGTGTGTATGTGTGTGAGTGTGTGCGCGTGTATGTGTGTGTGTGTGTGTGCATACGTGTGTGTGTGTGTGTCTTTTTGTGCATGTGTGTCTGTGTGTATGTTTGTGTGCGTGCGTGTGTGTGAATGTACACATGCATACGTGTGCACGTGAAAATGGAAGTCATGCAGTTGCAAATATATTTTTGGTCATCTTGTCCATTCCAGCCTGAACTGTATATGTGATTGCAGAATATAACATACCTGGTGTAGATGCACTAGCAAACTTGTCACCATCATTGGAATTGTTGGTACGATGTGCCAGACAGCAGGTCAGAAATCACTGCTAACGTGATGACAGATACATGGCCACCGATGGTAAAACGATCCTTTGGGACGTCACAACAATGTCTGTGCCCTTTGACAAGCCAAAATACTAAGTTCCCATTTTCCTGCACCTCTCACATCGCTGATTTACTTCTTGGCTAGACACTGAACCCCATCCCTCTCGAATGAAATATTCACCGTCCTAATTTTTCGTGAGAAATGTGTCTCAAAACAAATGTATTCTCCGGAGAAGCAGTAAACATCGCCAAGTGTAAACTCTTCTTTGGGCGCCTTCATGATTCACAGACTCCCGAGGGAGAGCGGTGGGTAGCTCACCCCTTCACATTGTTTTGACAGCAAAGGAAAATAAGACATGTCACCTTCCTTGAGCCTGTTGAGTCAATACTCACATTTTCTGAGGGGAAAAAAAGAAGACATATTGCATCGAATTACGTATGTACGGTATAATTTTGGTGTCAAAACGCCGCAGCCTCTTGCTCTCATGTCTGTCTGTGGCTTTCGTCATCTCTCGGCTCCACAAACAGCCGCTTGCGAGCGGATCGCCCGTTTGTGTAGCTTTTCACCTGCTAACAGCGTCGACTAGCATCATGCTGAGGCCACGCACAAACTGAATTTTCCACAGTCGGTGGGCGGTTTCTTTAAAGCGAACCTTAAATCTTATTTTTAACGAGCGGGTGATGCAGAGATTGACACGTTTGGCCGCGCCATACCAGCGCATCGCACATCTAAACAAAAGATGGCTGACACCCCGTCTGCCACAGCTGTCATCACCTTTATCCCGACGACAAAAGGAAACGCTATAATCATTATACTTTTTTTTTTTCAGTTAGTCTGTCATCATGCCTTTGAAATTAAAAAAAGGAGAAATGGTTAGCTTCTATATATTTCTTGCAAAAAGGACCCACGGACCAGTAACTTCATACTTTATTTTCCCCAGAGAAGAAGTCACAATCTTCAGTGCACTTTTACTGCCTGTAAAACATGTTGCTTGTTAACAACAGCCTGCCTGTCTACCCTGAATAGTGAATGACACACGCGGGGCTGGTTTTTCACCCAGTTATGGAGTCATACGCAAGAGAAATTTCATGGCATGACCGTTTTTCTCTTTGGCAACTGCCAAGCTATCAGTGACATGCATTCGCACATGCATTTGAATTGGATCTCGATAACTTGGTTACAGTACATTATCTTTGCATTAATTACAGTTTTGACAACTTTAAAATTCAATTTAAAGACACACTGTATTCACAAGCTGGCACCATCATGAAGATGTGTGTGTTTTATCTATCAGAAAGCACCTCTTCCTTGGCTGAATTATACAGATTACATTTCAATATTATATCACATCTTGCAGCTGGATTCTTACAGAAGAAATCCAGGATAAGTATCATCCTCAGGGGTACATCAGTAGCACACCATACAGGATTTTAATGTAATGTTTTCCAGTCCAATTCCCAAACCACTGCACTACACTCCCACAAATGTTATATGACAGCTGAAATTGACAGTGTATTCCCACCAGCTATTCATTCTTTGGAAAATCTATAAAACCTGTATGGACCACCATATGTTTATCACCCAGTCTGGATATTGTATAAAAGCTACATATTGTGCTGCCATACAATCGTCAAGTGTCTTTTTCACAGGAAAGAAACAGTTCTATATTTTCAGGACACAAATGAAAGGATAAAAACATTATATATATATAGGGTGCCTCACAGCAAGAAGGTCCAGGGTTCGAATCCAGCCATGGCCTTTCTGTGGGGAATTTGCATGTTCTCTCTGTGTCCACATCAGTTTTCCTGCATGTACTCTGGTTTCCTCCCACAGTCCAAAGACATACAGGTTAGGCTAATTGCAGAGTCTTAATTGCCCCTAAGTATGACCGTCCAGGGTGTGTTCCTGCCTCTCCACCCTGAGATATGATCCACCAACCCCCTCTCCCCCCCCACCACGACCCTGACCAGGAATACGTGGGTTAGATAATGGACGGATGAATGGATGGAATAGATAAATAACTAAATAATGTTCATGTATATTGTGGACAGAGTCAGGCAGTGCGGGTCATTGGAAATACAGCCGGGCCTCTCCATGCCTCACTTAACCTGTCACTGCGGTTTCTCTCCCCCCCACCTCAGCTCAAACAGGCTCACACTGCTGGGCTCACTCTGCGGCAGGCTCTGCAGTACTGAGGGATAAGCACCAGGCACCCCGCTGACCCTCTCGGCCTTGTGGGTTGCCCGGGACATCGGTGTAACAGGAGCACGATGTTCTCTGGACTGGGGCGGGGCCAGGGTATATTCTGGCCAATCACGCTGTGGCCTTCGAGTGACTGACCCGGGACCAGGGTTCTACTAGGGGGGCACTTGTTACCAAAGCCATCATTTAGTATTTAGTGTTTCCTCTAAAATATATCAAAATTAATAATAATAATAATAATAATAATAACAACAAGAACAATAATAATTATCATCATCGTGGTCATCATCGGCATCATCATTGGTGTCATAATCGGCATCGCCAGCATCATAAACATACAATGCAATAAAAGTTGTTCGTTTAGCAAAAAAAAATGATGTATTTCTCAAATGTCTAAATGAGAAGTCTCGAAAGTAAGTAATACAAAGAGCCAGCCTGGAGGAGATGAAGAGCCAAAAGACAGAACGATAACGTAATAGGAAAGTCAATCCGGCTGTTTGATTAATATGCCTTTTTATTACCAAAAACAACCGGAGAGCTCTGATAGCCTCAGAGAGCAGTTTCCCCAGAGCACGGGTTTCCTGACTCCAGTATCAGTGCCAGTTTGCATCACAGAGCATCGTCGCGTTTAAAGAGTCCCAGTGCCGCTCTACCCCCAAACGCTCACTTCCTGTTATCCACGGAGGAGTTTGGTAACTTCAGCTGGCAGTGCTAGGTGAACAGCCATCATCTTTGTGAGCACATTACCCCAAACTGGGCACTTGGTGCATCGGGCCTAAATTTTCTGGAACTTTTTTCTTTGATGTTGATGATCTGGCCTAAGACAAACAGCAACAGCCAAGTGATGTTGTCTCTGTATGATGATATATTTCTAATATTTATTTATGTGATACTTATTCTGCATCTCAGAGATTTTTATGCCTGTAGATATGCTAGGTGCTGGTAAATAAGAACATCATTTCCTGAAATCAGCATTGTAAGACTTTAACAGAGGACCCCTGTTAAGTGGGACCGACTGCACTTGGAAGCTTTGGCCTTTTTTGTGATACATCTTATCTCTGC